>NW_015386487.1:685967-702341 GCF_001527695.2 Protobothrops mucrosquamatus
CGTTGTTTCTTGGGGGATCCTGTTGTCTGTTCGAGCGGGACCGCGTCATCATGGCATGCGTGCTTTGTCCCGCATTCCAAGGGATTTCCCTTGGAGGTTTCAGGTCCGTTGCTGGCACTGCCTGCTGGCAGGGGGGAAGGCCTTCCATCCGAGCCTGTGGGGCATCTCTCACTTCTTGCTTCTGACGGGGCTGTCTATCGTGTTCTGTCCTCCTCCGACGCCCCAGGGGGTGGTCCATGCACCATGCCCTAAGTGTCTGCTGCGCCGGGCACATCTCCACATGGCGGTTGATGGATTCCTCCTCCATAAACCACGCCTCCTTTAACAGCCGCCCCCCTTTGGTGTTATCCTTTGCCAAGACCTGAACCTGGTCGAAGTCAGACAGGGAAATGAGAGGATACGACCCAGACAGGATGGCACTGATAGGAGAGACGGACACGGGGGGGAGGAGAGGAGGGCCGATGAAGAAAATGAAGGGAAAGAGGAGGCGAGGAAGGAAGAGGAGCCTAGCCGGCCCAGATGGAATGCATGGAGGAACGACGGGAGCGGAGTGTGAGGAGGTATAGGGGGCACGGGAGACGTGACTGCAGGAAAAAGAGAGGGAGAGGCCCGTGGGAATGACAGCGAGGTGGCTAAAGCCAGCGGGGGTCCAGAAAAGGGAACGGGTATCCCGAACCAAGTGGGCCCGACCAATGCGAGGAACAAGAATGCAGGACCACACGGGCAAGTGGGGCAGGGGACACGATTGAGGAGGGAAAAAAGAAGGGGAAGCGTCCCATGCACCCCCAGCCCGCGAGCAAATGAGCCAGATAGGGACGGCCGTATGGATAAGTGTTGCAGGATAGAGACAACTAGCGGAGGAAAAATCACCGCTGGAGCGCAGCTGATGCAATTAGGACCGGTAACAAGGTCCAGGGGCCGTGTGCAGGCTACGTTCGACCTATAAAAGACTCTCCCATGGACTGGCTGTTTAAGCCCTGATGATGTCAGCAGGATGCTGACGAAAGCTTGGCGTTGGTATAGTGGCATTAAACTCTTATAGTTTGATGATTTTACCCTGGTGTTCATTTTATTTATTTGTCTCATAAATGTGAGAGACTTGCCCCTGGGAGAAGGTGGGAGCAAGACTCACAGCTTGTCCATTTCCTCATGAGGGACCTCAGAAACACTCCAGATGCTTCCAGAGTTACCCAGAACATCAACGCAAGTCATCACAAAGAGGAGCAATATCTACAAACCCTACCTGGCTGCCCACATCAGCCAACAGCCAAAGAAATCTCAACATTTCATCCTAATGAGCCCAACCCTCTGTGTCTCTCTCTCCCCCCTCCCCAGATCTGTGAAAGAGACAAAATGAGGGAAAATGAAATAGTTTTAATCCCAAAGTAGTAGAACTGCATTGAGAAATACTCGGTGAGCAGACAAATCCTAGCCCACAAATTCACTTAAAAGTAAAAGTAGTGCAAAGGTGAGCTACAAGGACCTTGTTTGGCACATGAGGCAACCATCTCTGTGTGGTTGGGAGAGTGCAAAGGGAAAAGCATCTTAATGGCTAATTAGGCTCTTCTATTAGCTATCGGGCAAAAAGCAGAGAGATTTGGAGTATTATTGAATCCCTGTCATATAGATGTTAATTCCAGCTGCTGGTACACCATTTAATTTTTTTTTTAAAGAAGACCTGCAAATGAATAGTTCTTGCAAACTGATTTCAAAGCACACACCTTAGCATTAGTGGCTAATTAACATGCATATTCAGTGATGAAAGAAAGCAAAACACAACCCCTTTTTCCACAAAAAACAATGACAACTTGCCTGAATGCAATCAAGTGTAACAGAGTCAATTATATCATTCAAGGCAAAGCAGACTTTTGGACTGACAGCCTTCCCCCAAACTGACTAACTACTTTGTACAAGAGCAGATCTTTCCTCATTAATTTGTACAATCAGTTATCTAATCATCAGCTTTATTTCTGCACCATCCCCTGGACCAGCATCTCTCAGACCTGGCAATCTAAAGAGGGCTGGGCTTCACCTTTTAAGAGAGACATGACCAAGTGAATGATAAAATGCACTGTTTAGAGAACACGCACCCATCCCTTTATCCTTTGCAGGGTCCCCTTCGTAAGTGCCCCCTTTCCCGGGTGATGGTGTTGGGGTCATCTGAGAACACGGTCACCAGCCATGGGGATCAACTCTTCTTCAAAAAGCACCAGCAATACACCTGGACCCTGCTAGATTTTTATAACACATCGTACATGTATAAGCCAGCCAGTCTAGGAAAGATCACCCTTTAACAGCAGCAGAAAAGTGGGTGGAAGCCAGCTAATCAAAATAATGTTTTCATTTTAACCTGTAGAAATCAGCAATTGATATCCTGGCGTCCCACCCTCCTCCTTTCTCCAGTTCTGATCAAGCTATTTGCCAACGTAATTGAGGCTTTCTGTGAGAGNGCAAAGGCTCGTGCTGGTGATGGATGGCTCCCCTCCTTACTACGGTGGGGCTTAATCAGGCTCTCCAGACCCCTTGTTAAAAGAAGCTGCATTCAGACTTATTGTAGCCTTCTGAACAGTCCTGGATATCATATATACTTATTATAGTTCTGGGTAACGAAAATGGATTTTGCAGGCTGCTCAAGTGGGAAGGGAAGAGAATGGATCAAGGGCAGAAGAGCAGGCAAAAAAAATCTCTTTAATATAGATCCATGCTTGGCAAAAGAAGGGGGCTTCCAGCATATCCAAACAAAAGCATTCCCCCTCCCCCGAATAAACAAGAATGTAAGCCAGAACATGTCAGAGCAGTGAAAATTCCACACTTGAGTCCTGTAAATGTTAAAAGATTCAAAGCAGCCGGGGGAAACACCCCTGGCTTCCCACTTCCCACAGGCTGCAGGTTTAATCTAAATCAATCCTGTCAAAGCAAACAACAACAACAACAACAACAACAAACCAGCCAGCAAGCAGTAAACAAAAGTTGTTGTTTTCACAGTTAACATTGCTTTCACATGTCTCCAAAGGACACCCTTGTCCAACACGGAAGAAGGCTCCTTTAGCTGAAGCACTGCAAAACTCTGGCTCCTTTGAAAGGAGCTGGACAGCCAGGCAAGACAAGACAGAAGCTTTGGCCCTCCTCCCCACCCCCCCCGCTCAAAGAGAGCCAAGAAGGAGGAGGGGATCAAGAGGAGATGCCTCCCCTCCACTCTCTCAGACCACAGCAGAGGAATGAGGACCCCCCCTCCCCCTCCCTCCCTGTGCCTCAGCCAAAGTCAAATAGACCTGCTTGGCCCAACTTATTCCAGAAACAGAGTCTATTCCATCAGCCCTTGCAAACAAACAAGATTTGTACAAAAATCCAAGCAAACACGCCAGTAAATAAATTCTTTTTCCACTGGAAATAGTCAAAAGTGTCTGAATTAGCATAATTTATTTCTCCAGATCAGCCCAAAATTTGGTAGAGTGTGTGTGTGTGTGTGTGTGGGTGTGTGTGTGTGTGTAAAACACCCAGCCAACATTTTGCTTTTATAATCAAATGTTGGCTGGGATTTTATGCAGCAGGATTTATTGTAGCCTTGGTGGATAATGACAGAAGTATTACATTACTGCAGCATGAATATATGTGCACATAACCGCCCATCATGGGCTTTCCAGAGACTTTTTTAGAGACCTTCCCCATCAGACTCACTGGAATTGGGGCAATTGAGCCTTGGGTCACACAATTTCTCATAATGGATCATGCTGTTGTCTAAATGCTTTATGGCCTGGAAGATACGAATCTCTGTTGCATGATCGTCAGCTTCAACCATGTCTGTCTCCTTCTGAACTGTGTGAGGAAACTCGCATACCCCCCCTCCTGTTATGGGAAATGCAGCAGGGGTCTCCTCTTTTTGATTCTAGACAACCACAGATATACTGACCTAGAATGGGAGCTTACAAGGCTGCTGATTTTATTAGAAGTTTCACAGATTAATATTTAATCCAGATAACCACTCAGTTAAATCCACAGCAGAGCCAGGGAAAGGATAATCAGTAATTTGTACCCAAATCCTGGCAGTTGAAATCTGAGAACAAATACAGTTTGCGTTAAGTGTTATTTTCAAAGTTCTGCCCTTGAACCCCAAACCTTTTTGCGAATCCAACAGATTCGCAAAAACTGGCCCTGCTGGCTTTTGATGCAATGAAGGTCCCCCTTGCCTACCATTTTCTGTTCAATGAAGAAGCTGAAAGCTGACAATTCAGGTAACTCAGATCCACATCAGGGTACTGTAGGCCAAGAATGGAGACCCTCCACCCTGGAGAGCCTACTAGAAGCCATAGAATGTTGGCCATACTGGTTGGGGGCTACCAGGTATTGTTTCAACAGCTTCCAGAGGGGCCACAGAAGACAAAAGATGTTTGCCAGCAATCAATTCAGCCCAGCTTCCAAGGAGAACCATCCAGTCTTATCCACAGCCATCTGGCATTTGCCCAGGGCAGAGTTGAATCAATGGGCCATTCATGAGGAAAAGAATCCATATACATTATGCCTTGAAACTATTAACCTATCTGCAACAGATTGCAATAATTGGGCACAACTAGATGTAGGATTTAGATCAGGGGTCTCCAAACTTGGCAACTTTAAGATTTGTGGACTTCAACTCCCAGAATTCTGAGGAATTTTAGGAGTTGAAGTCCACAAGTCTTAAAGTTGCCAAGTTTGGAGACCCCTGATTTAGATTGTTCCTCAACTGGGTGGACAAAATAAAGCACTTCACCCATAGAATATCCTTGTTTTCGAAAAGGGTGGGGCTTTTACGGCAGGCAGGCTTTCACCCATGTTCTCATGATGGTGGGGAGGGTGATGGAGCTTTTATCCGTAAATCCACTGCAAAGAAGGCGCCAAATTATGCAGCCCGTGGTGGAGTTCCCATTTTAAAACACGATATTGTCACCAGTCACCTGAAGGAGAAGCCAGAGATTCTTAGCTGAGGCCAACACTGGGCTGCGATCGTGTCAAATAGAGGAAGAATCAAAGGTGGCTGCAGCCTTTGCATAAATGCACAATTGTGATCATGCCTCAATGAATAATTCAGAATAGTTTGTATAGCTTCCAACTGGAGTCATACAAAGCCATCAAATGGAACCCAAAATTCCACCTTAAGAGTATTGAAGAAACCTCAGTCAACCAGAAAATCTGGATTGATCAGCTCCTGCTTTAAACCAAGTGGCAAGATTGATCAGCTCTGCAAGGCTTTCTTCCCTAACCGGTTTTCTTTGATCCATCACCCCACCCTGATGGCTGCCAATAATGGTGTGTGGCTGTTGAAGGAAAACAAAAAAGGGAGGTTGCCTAGAATTGGGATGCCTGGAAATACAGCACTCAACACATACACACACATACACACTCCTCATAAAGAGACATCTGATGTCCAAACCTTCAGGGCTGAAGAGTCTGCCGCTGGTCAGGACCCAGAGAGTTATACCATCTCCTCTCTCCATCCCTGGCCACCAGTTCCAAGGACCAGTTATAACCTTCCAGTTGGATGTAAACCAAGAGCCCCTTTAAAGGAGATGAATACACCACAGCAAGGTTATGGGGTACCAATTGGATGGAGATGCTGGGGAGACACCACACACACAGAGTGACTATGTTTTTCAAACTTGGCCTAGACTGAGGAATTCTGGGAGTTAAAGTCCACATACCTTAAAACAGCCAAATCTGAAAAACATTGGATGCAGACCTGCCCAAAGGAAAACAGACCATCAGAAAAGTTGTTGATACCAGGGCAGATACTTGACATTCCCTGGAAATGTTAATACAGTTCCTACATGCATGGGACAGCCCAACCAATGGGCAGGACACACCCGGGTATCTCTCTCACCCTGGCCTGTACAAAGGAGCTCCTGTAAATGTCTGCCACTCTGATTATTATTAAGCTTAAATAATAGGAATGCTAAAGCCCGTGGAAATCCCAGCATTGTCTCTTCTAGTTAGCTTCTACTTCTGTCTCCCAATCCAATCAAGGGTGTCCACAGGGTGTGATCAAGAATCCCAAAATGGTGTCTACGATAGTACAACAAAGATAAAAAATGGACAGCGCTTCAATGCACCGTTGTGGCTGCCATCTTGGCTGCTTTGACCATATTCTGTGGGCGTCTCTACCCAAGCACTTGGAGACAGCTCCGATGTGTGGGACTAGGGCTAAAAAGCCCCTGACTTTCAGTGACGGCCACCTCGGAGCCCACCTACTGATGCTTCTCCTTTAAGGAAAGGATACCTTTTTTGAAGCTACATCTGAACAGGTAAAGAAATGAAATGAAAGTTAAAGTCACCATAAAAATATTCATTGCTTCTATGTTCACATTTCATTTTCTCTGGCTTCCATCATAAAAAGCTTAGTGTGTGCTCATTGTTAATCTTTTCCGAGACAAGGATTTTTTAAAGAGTTTAACCGCAATCCCAGGGCATTTGCGTTATTTTCCCTTAAGGATGTGGCAGGAGTTAAATTCACTATTTCAAATCCTAACCTCCCTGAACACCAACAATGCTTCTGCTCAAACAGGAACAGATCGCCAACCAACCTGTAATAGGAGCCGGGAGAACCCCTGGAGCTATTCCGCCCTTCGCCCCAGAAGCTCACCTCTCCTAACAGGATGCAAAAATCTAAGTGGGCCTTGCAATCTATCACCAAAATGCTGCATTCTGGAACTTTGACTACAACCATAAATAAGGGAAATGGCTCCCACCTTCAGCAAGAAGGCTGGAACGCCACGGGGCCAGCCCCCCCCCCTCATTAGGCAAACATAGCTTTCTGAAAGGGGCCAGGGAGAAACTCTGAGAGACACAGGCTCTTGACTGGACATCCAGGCCTGGAGATGGAAGATCTCTACCCCCATCCCTGACAACTGGCTGCCCAACAAGCCCATGCTCCACGCCAGACAGAGACATGCTTCCCAATGACAACCCAACAGCCCCCAAAGCCTGCTGGTTGCGCCCATCCAACCCGGTCCTTCCCTCGCATCAAACACTTCTTCTCCCCCACTGGACACACAGACTCGGTCCTCTTTGGGATGCGGCTGTTTCCATGGCAACAAACCAGGCGTTTGAAGCCCCACCACAAGTCTTCTCCCCAAGCAGCAGCCACTCGCTGGCTAGCTCGCTCTCGGCTGGGAGGGGACGGGTGTCGAGCTGCTTCTGTAGGAGTCGTGGCAGCTTGAAAAAGAAAATGGTTTGTAGACATTGTGCGGAAGCCTGCCTGAACGTGAACCTCTGAATGCCGGGCCTGTAACATTATATTTTAATGCACTCTTGCCATTTAATCATCCTCGGCTGCAGGCACCAGTTGGTTACCATGGGAATGATCGCAGCGCTCATACATGCCATGAGCTACCGGAAAGCAGCCGAGGCATCATGGCCAACTCACTCTCGGCATAATTAGCAGCGACATCGGAATCAGAGAGCAGCTCCGGGCAAACTCATGTCCTCCTCCTGATCCCATCTCCTTCCCTGCAAGGAAGAGCCATGGATTCCCACAAAGCCTGTCTGACGGAGAGCCCTGCTCCAAAGCCCATCCACACATCCACATCCGCACAAAGGGGCTTTTGTGGTCTGCGTTCCTATGCTGTTATACAGAGTGGCTTAACAGACGTGCCCACAGAAGAGGTCCACACCGGGAGACCGGCTATTTCCTCTGCAGAAGCTCCTTTTCCTGAAGCTCCCTTTGCCCTTATCCCACAAAGGGAGCATCTCTTGGAAGGGTCTGCCGTGCATGTGAAATCTTCGTGCCGAACTCTCAGCACGCTGCTATTTGCACGGCAGTCCCACTGCACCAAATGGCAGGCGGAAACAACTCGCCACTGAATCGCCCCTTGGCCTGGCCAAGGCTCCCCCAATTGGGCTCTTCTAAACACAAATCTTTCCATGCTTCAACCTGCTTCTCTTGGACCCCTAGAGCTGCCCTTGACTACACTCAGACACTCTCTGCACAATCTTGTTGAAAAAGTGGTTGTGGTGGTTGTGGGAAAACCTTTCACAGCTGCACTCCCATTTCACACAAAAGAAGCACTGGAGAATTACAGAGTTGGTGAGATTTAATATGGAAAGTGCAAACTCAGAGGGGAGGGGAAAATGACCTTCCCTGGATGAGCGGATCCCATCTTCAGAATCTGGGAACTATTTCACACCGGACAACCAAGGGGCCTGCCGCATCTCCCACCCCAATGGGTGGGATTCAGACAAGAGCTCCCTGTCCCCAAAGAGGAGCCCTTCCCAGCTTTGATGGTCTTCTGCTGCTGCTGCCAGGAGAAAATGAGCTCCTTCTAGTCTTCCTTTTTAATTCCCGCTGCACATCTTAGTTCTGCACTTTGCTTTTATGGTATGGCCTGATTATACTCTGGACTTTTAGGGGACTCTAGTCTGCCTTGAGTGGAAAATTGTTCTTTAGCCAGGTCAATAAATGAAGAAGAAAAACCTCCATCCTTAGCTTTGCTCAGAATCACGTTCTGCAAAAGCCAACAGAGATACTATTAGGCCATTGCCCATACAGGAGAAGGCAGGCAGGCCCATCTCAAAGGGGGCATGTTTAAAATGCCAGGATCAGATGAACATGTCAGCAGATCTTCTTCGAAAGGCATAAAGAACCTATGAAACAATGCACACCTGTGCACACAGAGAGACACAGGCATTCCTCTTGAGGCTTCCTAGTACAGGATCTTGCTAGTGCTTCTTTCCATCCATTTCTACAAGTGTCAGAACAGGGCCAGAACAATTGCCACACCCACAAATTATCTAAGGGAGGGAGGAGTGAAATGAACTATCAGTGCAAAATATGTGTCTGATTGCAAAAGCTTGCAGCAGAACTGAACATTTTCAGCTCTGGATAATAAGTAGGAGCATTAAGAGGCCTTAATGGGGTCCCTGGACAGAGATCACATCACTTTCCTTCTGGGCTCTCTTGGGTGGTAATGGAGGGGGCTCATTAAATTCCCAGCAAACTTGCAAAGAGCTACAGCCACAGGTGCTGTACGACCGTCTCTGGGTCCTACTGAAACGAAGGGGGGGCATTCCCAAAGGGACCCCTATAAGAAGCCGCAAAGAGGGGGGCTTGTTTTTTCATGGTTCCTCTGATTCTTTTTCTGCAGGTGGCGACTGTCCCTCATGTGCCACTGAGTGAGGAGGGGGATTCATGTCCTTTACACTGAAAAAATTTTTTTGGCTTCCTCTACTAAATCTAACCGGCTTCCATAGAGTTCACAGCTGTAGGAAACACATATCTGCTTGGGGAGAAAGGTTTATTGCAAGTGAGTGAGAGAGAAAGAAATGGCCTTGAACTCTCTGGAAAAGGTGGATTTCAAAATGCTTCACCTATTGCTATTTTCAAATCTAGGATAGGCATAATCTGGTGGAAAACATGTGTGGGAAACTTATCTGCAGAAGCCTTGCAGACTGCAAAGACGAGGCCAAGCGTTTCTCTGGAAGCTGATGGGTTCTCGGGTTAAGTCCCGGGGCAAGGTCCCCTAACAAAGCCTTGCTTTCTTTGTTCACATTTTGGGGAGTGTCTATCCAGGTGGAATCTCTTCCACATCGTCTCACAGGGTTTGGGACAGGGACCCTGCAGATTACGGAGAGCAGGATGACCCTCCTCATCGACAGCTGCTTCTCTGCGGAATAGCATGCTCCCCAGGGTCAGCCTTTCATCCCTTCAAAGGGCAGTAAAGAAAGTGGATAGATCTGAAGAAGGGAGAGGAAAGGCTTCGGATTTTAATGTTGACTTCTACACTGATCAATGTTTCAATTTGCCTGGAGCCTACTGAACTGCATTATACTCACTATCAGAGGCCCTAGCAGCAGAATTTACACTTCCTGCTAAACCAACACCCCAAAGCCCCATTTTAGTTGGGCAGGTGTGCCCTCGCCCATCTGTCCCACCTCACCCTCAAACACATGTCGGTTTGCCAACAGAGATGCCAAGCTCCTTCACTGCAGCAGAGAACAAACAGAGATAGAAAAGCAACGTGGTCCAATTTTAATATTGATCAAAACTCATCTGTACTTCTCAAAGCAACCGGAATATAATTATCCTTTGGCTATCAAATTTATCTAAGTTTGGCAGTGTGGTTTCTAATCAAAAAGTGGGCATCAGTGAAAAGGTGTACTAGAGAATCTTGCTTGCTTGCAAAAAAGTAAAAAAATTGTGTAAGAAAATCAGCATGAAAATGAGAACAAATGTTCAATGAGTACACATTTTCAGGGAGACCCCCACAATGGAAAGAAATGCAGATGTGGAAAAGGATCACGGCTGATACAGTAAGCAAAGCAAACTGGGCTCTTCCTCCCTTCACCTGCTAACCTGGACTGTTCAGACCTCTGAAACGAAGATTTCTGTTGCTGGCATGCCAGCTGAAGATTTATTGGAGGCAAAAATATACCAAACATGAAATCAGAATAATTTCTTGTAAGGGCAAAAGGGGGCCATCTATCAAGAAGGATGACAGGAACTCTAATATCCATCCCCCTTTAAGGCCCTGGTTACTCTTATTAATTGCACATCTAATTGCCACTCATTAATATCAAATGCCATTTTCTCTTATGTGTCTATGACTCATTGCTTTCCTTGATTAGGTTTACATGAGTAAGCAAAATATCTCTGATAAAACCCGGTACAATTTTTCCAATAAAATATAGAAAGGAATCTGTTCTGACATGAATGCATTGTTCTAATTTGGGGTTTTTTTTTCTGGGCTTTTAGCACAATCTGCACCAATGGAAATGCAGAAGGGCTCCATCCATGACGTCGTGCATGCTGTGTATATTGGAATCCAAGTCAAATATCACTGTAAGGTTAATTCTGAAATCCAAACATGAATCAACTCTTCCCCCCGCCCCCTTAAATCGAATGACCTATCAGGTGACAGGAGATAAACTGATTCTTTTCTGCATGCTGAAAACAAAAGGCAGCTCCTTTTCTACCATTAACAGCATTCAGAACTTGTATTGCTACCAATCATGGTTGATCTGAGAAATTAAGGCCAATGCTGCTTAACCATGAACTAAAAGAATTGGAAGGAACACTGCAGAGCCTCATGTCCAGGTCTCTGGGCCACAGCAGGCTCTGTAGCATCAATGTTCCTGGACCGTCCTGGCCAGTGGCTGGCCAGAGTCTTCCTCGGGCCCTTTGTGGAAGGAGCAGGTGTTTCCTTGCAGCAGTTGGTTCCATTGCCAAACACCTTTCATCTGCCCGAAGGTCCTCTTAGGTTAACACAACACACGCACACACACACACACATCTTGCCCTCCAAAGCCACAGGAAATCGAGTCAGCAGACCACATTTTCAAATATTTTGAGGACTGTATTTATGCCCTGCATTAATTTTCTCCTCCACCATCTGCCATAGGATTTGATCTCCAATCCCCTAAGCTTCCTGACTGCTCATTTCTGGACATACCCAGTCAGGAGACAGCTGAGGCCCTGCGCTTTACGGTTCAGGGGACCCAGCCAAAGATTTGCTTGATCTGCTGGATTATCACTGTAGAAACACCAAAATCCTTGCAGCATCCTAAACCAAGCCTTTCCTCATCCTCTCCCTCATTGATTTTGCCTCCTTCCTTCTGGCCCAATCCATCAAAAGCTTCTGTTTCTTGATTAAGCCTTGCCATGAAGGCAAACCCTCCTAGCATTATCCCATTGTTCCCTTCCAGAACATCATCCTGGACAACATGCAAGGTCTATATTTAGTTCAGCGTCCAGAACAGAACAGAATAGGAGAGTTGGAAGGGACCTTAGAGGTCTTCTAGTCCACCCCCCTGCTCAAGCAGGAAACCCTATACCAGTGATGGCGAACCTTTTAGAGACTGAGTGCCCAAACTGCAACCCAAAACCCACTTATGCATCATCGAGTGCCGGGTGGGTATGGCCCATTGGGTGGATGTGGCTTCGGTGGTAATACCAGACTGGGTGGGATGAAAAAGTTCAATCAATCAATTCCAACTTTGCAAGATCTTTTTTTTCCCCAAGAGAAGTTGAAATTGACTGATTGAACCTTTTTTTTTTTTTTTGCACACGGCAGCGGACGCCTAAAGCAAAAAGGTTTTATAAAACCCAGCTGAAGGCCTAGGACTGGGGCGACGGCGCGTGCCCACAGAGAGGGCTCTGAGTGCCGCCTCTGGCACCCATGCCATAGGTTCGCCACCACTGCCCTATACCGTTCCAGACAAGTGGCTGTCCAGCCCCTTCTTAAAATCCAGCTTCCAATTATGACAAGGCAGATGTTTTCTGGAAATCCACAGGCAAGACCTGAAGACCATGCACACATACATGCACACACACACACACACACACACACACATACACAGAGAGAGACAATCCCTTGGTAACTACATTTGTGGCAACTGGGATTTTAACTCTAACAACAGAGTTTCATTGCAACACACATTGTTAGCAAAACCCCATCTATCTCCCCTCCTAACCTCTGTCAAGTCTTTCCATAAAGCCACCTAGGTTAATAACCACCCTCACATTTGGCAACAATTTCAGTGGACTGCAGACTGCCTAAAGGGCAGACTTTCCTTCAATCTAATTAGATGGACTTGAATTAGGCTTAGCAGTTGCGGATTTATCTCTAGCGGCTTCCTTCACACCATGCAGAACGGTCTAATCATGTTTCCACCACAAATCAAATCAGCAGATAAAACAGACCAGAGGGTTGTGAAGCCCTGGCGAGCCCCCGTTAATCACTCGTGTCAACATGAACCCGATCCACCCTCCATATTGCACTCTGGGTAACCCAGATGCTTCATAGATATTTTGAAGTGAAAATGAAAGCGTTCAACATGAATATTCCAACCATTCTCTCACCACGTGTTGTAGCATTAGTGTGTTGGTTTGTTCCTGCATTACGGAAGTTGCTGCTTCTGAACCCAAGGAAGGCAAAGGCGGGGTGGAGTTGGCCACTGCAGACAGGGGAGCCCAGACACAAAGCCCATCTCCTTGCCATTGTGCAGCTTTAAGCGGGGAGAAAAGAGGGATCTGTCAAGCATCATTTCGTGTAACAAGAACAGATCACCCCTGGGTCCTTTACCTCTTTGATCCAGCCAGGCAGATGGGGGGGGGGGGAGAGGCCAAACCTGACAACCCACAGGAAGACGAGGCAGAGGCCGCTGCAGACGGAACAGGCATTATTATTTCATGCTTTCTTCTGCATCCACAATTAGCTTTTAGCGAGATATCCTTTTTAAATGCACTGAGCCAGTTTCACGTTCATCTCTAATTCTCTGCTGGATTTATACATATTAATGTCAAAAAGATTGTGTGGACCAAATGCCAAAGTTTATCAGCTACCCCAAATTAATTAGGAACTCTCGAGTTAAGCGCCCCATTGAGCATTACATGCCTGAAATCCAAGTCAAGAGAGACCCTGACAACACATCCTTGGAAGATGAGGCTTCGGCTGGGACAAAGGCAGGAAGGGCTCAAACGAGGCATTTTCTGGAAAGCAAGATCCTGAGTGGGATCTCTGCAAATCTGAACAATGTAAATTGCCAAGGAGTTCTAGAACCGAGCTCCAAAAATTAGAGAGCTAGCTAGACAGAAGCATAACGCCACTCCTACACAAACAGGATTATGGTTTCAGGAGTCCAGAAATATTTACAGACCATTTGGATGGCATGCTGTGGTTATCATGGCCCCCTTGCGTTTGTGGAGAAGATTTGCATGCATTCTTCAGATTCTCCAGAGAGGACTAAGCATTACCCTCTAACAAGCCCACCACCCTGATTTCAATGAGCTCTGGGCTGCCTTCCGAATAACTAGCAATCTTCCAGGATTTCAGACAAACCTTTTTCCCAGAACTGTGCACCTGAACTGGGAAGCTTCCATCCACACATGTCCCAACAGGAATAAATGACTCATTCTTCTCCTTAAATGCTATATATTCAGAGACCAAAATAAGCTGGACCCAATAAACATTTTATCTAATTTCTAATTACCAAAAATATTAAATTTGTTTTTTTAAAAGGTGGATTGTTTTTAGCATAATCTCCACAAAAAGCTGCCCAACACCTGGTTATACAAAATTATAACCAATTCAGGTAGTGTGCGTTCTATAAACTTTCAGGGCTATAAAATTTCATTAATGATATGCTCTAAATGTTATGAGGAGATAACAGAGATCAATCTTTCCATGTCTTTTAATGTCCTTAATATCAAACTGTCATATTCCACAATTAAAACATAGCTTGAATTCTATAGTTAGTATTTGTAAGTGTTGCCTCTCAGTGTGAATGTCTATCACTCTTTTCATCGGAGTGATATGTAGAAGTGTGGCATCTGTCACAGCTTGTTAAACTACAATTCCCATTAGCCTCAGCAAACACAGCCAATAATGACCAAGTTATTCTTCAGCAACATTGCTTTCCCAATTTTAACTGATGGAACACAAAGCCCTATTTGAAAAGAGAAAAACAACACCTATGTTCTCTCTGGTGACCTGCACAGTTTCGGAAGAGTTATGGAAGCTGAGAGAGGGCAAGCAGTCCCTGAAACTGTTTCCAAGTAAGAAGCTCAAACCCACCTGCCCATCATCTCTTCCAAAGCTACCTTTGTTTTCTTGGAGGACCCTTCTGGTGGCGTAGATTGCAAGCTTTAAACAAGCAAATCCTTAATTCCCACTGAACCTGGTAGATATTTAGGGGATCCATCAGCCCAACCCTTTCCCCTGTAATTTGTCTTCAACAAAAACCCCTTCATAAGCCTGGAAGTCAGGCTCAGGCACCCTTTACGGGGACCCAAAGCCAGCAATGCCCACGGAGAGCAAATGTTCTCCATCCCATTCCCTCGAGCCACTTCCTCGTGAGGCAGATGAAAACCATTGGGCTGCGCTCCTGTTCAACAGGCACAGATTTTTTCTCTGTGGTTACAAAGGCCGAGAGATCAGGAGGCGATGCATTTTCAAACAATAATAAAAGTTTCAAGGCTTGCCAAACTGGTTAAACAACTGAGCATAAAGCCGTCAAATAAGTTATGTGAGTTGGTTGAAAGCTCAGAGGGAACATGAGCCTCAACAGGCAAACGCCAGACAGAAAAGGAAGCTGCATTTGAATTTAAAGACTTGAGAAGATGACAACAAAGGAGCACATAATAGGAAGGTGTTTGTGGGCTCAAATCTTTCTTCAGAAGCAGCTCAAGTACAGCTCGTGAGTCGAGGGGCATCTCCTCTCCCTCCTTCATGTCTTTCCCAGCTCTAGGAAAGCATGAAAAGCTGCTAAAAGGGAAGCAGAGGGGAGAAGTTGGAGGCAGCCCACCGGAAGCCCCTCACTCATTGTTTCCCATATCTGTCTCCACCTCTCTGCTTTTCCTTTCAGCTTCCCTACATTTTGCTATTCCAAACCCTCCTTTCCGCTCTCTAGTCCGCATCTTCTGTTTGTACCCCCCACCCACAGATAAATGGAAGGGGGGAGAAAAAGGCAGAAAGTGCTCTATGGGCTTTTCTCCAGAGAAACAGACAATCTGATACTTGGGCTACTGTTGTCCTGACACCGAGACATCACTGTGCCACTGCCTTATCCCCAAGTCCACCTTCAAGGGCCATCGCTGCATTTCAAAGGATTTGTGTCTACAGTAACAAAAGGCAGAACGGAACCTGATCACCAACCTTCGTCCCAACCTGGACCAATTGACTTTCAGTCATTACATTTGAAGTCCTAACACAGTAAGAAACAATAAATTATTTTCTCCATTTCATCCTTCATGCTGTTAGGTGTTCCCAAAATTTTAGGCTGATTGGGTCATGCCTCTCCCAATTTTTGGAGTGTGGCACTTGGTATGATTCTTCAAGATCAATTGGTCCCTGAACTGACCCATCAATATCCTGGAATATGACAACCACAGTATTGGATCAAAGGCCCTACTCCATTCAGAGGGTGGGAAATCATGAAAGAACCAGAACACAACTGAACAACCAAGGTCTCCTGCTCTTGGTGGCCACAAAAACACCTTGTGTGAAGAAACATATCCAGATATTTGTCCAAATCACTTTCAGGGTTCAGATTCTAATACCCAGCATCCATAATTTTGTTCATCTGGACCATAATGTGACTTTTCCATGGCAACCCCTGCCCTCTGGAACATCCTTTCCCTTGAGATCCAGCAGGCCCCCACATCTTCCCCTTCTGGAAAGCCCCCAAAGAAGTTGAGGCTGGAGGATAGTGGGCTTGGTTGCATCAAGGGAGATTGATGATGGCATCAGGATTCCTTGTTTCTGCTTTTTGTTTTGCTTTATCTTTTTATGGTGTTTGGTTGTCTAGAACTGTTATGAGCCATCCAGATTTGTGGTTTTAAGATAGGCGACCAAAAAAGTTTTTAAAATAAATGAAATCTCAAACATGCTGGGTGGTTCTTCTCCGTCA
>NW_015386487.1:703053-764892 GCF_001527695.2 Protobothrops mucrosquamatus
CATCCATATTATCACATCTCCAACATTTTGGCTGCAAATTCGGATACATGCAAGACAATTTTTGAGGATCCAAATGCCATCTATAAAACATTTTATAAAAATTTTCCCTTAAATTCTGGGCTTGTGTAAACTTAACATTTCTAACCCAAATTATCTCCCAAGTCTCTAACATAATTGGTTCTTGAATATTTTGAGCCCACTTGATCATACAATCTTTAACTAATTCTGTTTCTGAATCCAACTCTAATAATACACTATAAATTCTTCTAATATGGGCTCTACTTTGATCTTTAATCTGCTTTATCAAATTCCCATCTTCCAACATAAGACCCAATTTTTGATCTAAACACCATCTATCAACCAATTGATAATATAAGAACCAAGACTGAAGCACTTTCTCTTGTCTCAATTCATCCATTAATTTAATTTGCCAGTCTTGACCCTTTAGAACCAATAGTTCTCTATAAGTAATTCCCTCTAGTTTAACTCCCCTAGTTACTCCTTGTATTGCATGTTCCGGAATTGCCCACATTGGTATCTTAAAATTTAATTTGTGATAATACTTTTTCCAAATTCTCAAAATCGCCTCTCTTAAAATATGAGATTTAAAAACATGATCAACTTTCTTATCAAAAAATAAATATGCATGCCATCCAAAATATAAGTCCCAACCTTCAAGAATCAGTATATCTCTATTAGTTAAATTAATCCAGTCAGTAATCCATGTCAAAACCACCGCATCATAATACAATTTTAAATTTGGAGCCTTAAGTTCCCCTCTTTCACGTGCATCTTGCAAAATTTTAAATTTTACCCTCGGCTTTTTTCCTAGCCATATAAAACTATTAATCCTTCTTTGCCAAGCTTCTAAATTAGAAAAAAAAAAAAAAAGACTCTAATTTTTCTTTGTTTTATGTTCACATCTTTTTCAGCTACTCCTTACAAGTTAACCATTTGGTCTGGCCAGGTCCAGGCAAGAATTCAAAGGATGCCTCAAGTCAAAGTCAAGGATGTGCCCAATGGCATTTAAATTGCTCCTTTTGATCTCTTCCTTCTACCAGCGGCTTATTTTCTTTGTTTGCTTACTCTGATATCAAGGACAATGGAGTTCCTTATCTTAATGAAGAATGCAATGTTCTTTTGTGGCTCTCTCATGCTGGCAGACTGTAAGTTTCCCAGCTTCTTATTACACTACTATCTTTAGAAGAAAGCAAACTGAAAAAGAAGGAAGGTCACGAAAACAAAATAAAATTGGGAATCTGTAACAAAATCCAGGTTTTTAGAGGCCCAAAGCAAGAATTCTTTGGAATGGAGACTAGCCTTTGACACGTCTTCCAATAAGCATTACAGCAGGGGTCCCCAATCTCTGGACCGGTTCAGAACCAGACCGTGCAAGCGGCGGGCGAGCAGACGTGTGCAGCTCCATTTGCGCGAGCGGTGGGACTCCCATGCACGCATGAAGCTCCATTTGTGTGAGCAGCAGGACACCCCCCCCTCACACAAATGGAGCTTCACATGCGCATAGGGGTGCCTGCTGCTCGTGCAAATGGAGCTGCGTGCACAAGCCTGCTGCTCACAACCCTTTCCTCCCTCCCCCCCCCTCAGTCCACAAAGCCACAAAGGTTGGGGACCACTGCATTACAGAAAACAGAGAAAAATAAGGATGGATCAAATATTAGTCAAAAGATCACAAATATCAGTGTGAACAAAAGTATTTTCTGTGACTTTGGAAGAAGCACATAATCAGAAAGTCCCACAATGCCACAAGGCTTATTTAAATAACAGACATTTATTATTTGTTTATTTATAACAGCTTGGGTATGTCTACTGAACTGGACATACAGAATTGCCAAAAGAGACCATTTTTAATCCTGAGAGATACAGGCTCATTGCTTCTATTCTGTCAAGATTGTAAATTACGTACCAGAAGAGCCACTGAACGCATTAAAAAAACCTTCTTTTTTTTTAGGAACAGAATGGTGTGAAAATCTGATTAGGCATCCTTTCAATTAGCAGCTGCAGTCAGTTCTGAGTCTTACTGGAGCCTCTTTTTCCCCAGAGTCTTAGAGATGACCACCTCACCTCTTTCACTGCAGCCTCCAATTTCAAATGATAAATCAAGTCAACTCCAGAAGCAGGACAAATAAAACTTCCAGTGAGGCAGAAGCTTCAGGGCCCTGAAGCCTCCAGGAAAGCATGAAGCAGTAGGGATTCAGAAGGCAATTCCACCCCTGGCAGGCAGGAATAGAGGCAGGAAGGTCAGTCTGGGGCTGTTGCCACCGATTTCCATCAGAGATTATTGCTGGAAAATGTATTTGATAACTTCAGAGAACACGGAATGGATGACGGGTTTCAGAAGCTCCAATAACCACAAAAAAGGTCTTCTGATTCCAAATGATCAAACATCACTTAAACATTTCTATACAAAATATTTGATGTCAGAGGTTTAGAATTAATGCATTTATACATGTCTGCTCATAGGCAAATGCCCGGAGGTTATTCTCTCAATCCATTCATCTATAGCTGTCTTCTTGTAATGCTTCATCTTGCTTGCCATCTACATCTGGGCAATTAAACTTCAAAATCTTGCTACAGGCATTCGTTACTTTCCAAATAAAAACAAATGTGAGTTTGAGGAAATCTCCCTATTTCCCTTAGTGTGTCTGAGCTGCATTAACACAACTTCACGAAATACGGATCTTTCCACGGTTAAGCCATCACTACACATTATGGATTCAGTCTTTATTCTTGGACAGATCATTGGGAATTTGGGAGGTATGAAAGGTCAGCTTGGCCTTTCCTGGTTCTTCTGTAATAGCTGCACATCCAAAGGGTTGTCCTCCTGCTGGGCAATCAAAGCATCCAGGCCCCAGAATAACACAGGCAGCCCCCAGAAAATGCCTCATGACTTCCAGCCCTTACGAAGAAGAGAGACATGGTGGATCTTCTCAAAAGGAGGGCGGTGAAGAGCCAGAAACAATCACAACATTCCTAACATGCATCCCTTTACTTTATCCACAACTCTACCTGGAGCCCCTGGCTGCCTTCAGAGCAAAATCCCCTCTTGCACATTTAATAGTTTTATTATTGTTTTATTGCTTAGCTGTAAGCCAACTCACAGGTCTGTAGTGATGCAAAGGCAAGGCATAAATATTTTAACTGCTGCCCTTTAATTTAGTGTTGGCTTCTGGTGGGTTGCGGCCCCTTCTTGCATGAAAGAAAGCACTTTAAAATAGAGGTCATAAGCCGCGTTCCTGACGAAATGGACCAGCCATTCCACCATCTCCAGCCGCTCGCTGCTAGGCTTAGTGCTAGGGTCAGGCGCCATTCACCTGCTCAAGGGCCAAAGAACCCAACAGTCCTCTACGGAGTCACCACTCAGGAAATATGCATGTATAAATGATCCATTACACCAACTATGGACCATTTTATGAAGGACTACTGGGGGGGAACAACGGCCCCTTTATGACCCATGAACTTCAATTCCCAGAATTCCTGAGCCAGCATGGAATTCTGGGAGTTGACGTCCATAGCTCATAAAGGGGCCATAGTTCCCCACCCCTGGATTACCTGAATGTGCCCACAAACAACACAATGTTGTACTACAAACATCCACACATTTGCACACACCTCTTTGGAAATGGAAAGTAACAAGGATCGAGAAACTGGATTTCGGAGTTCACTGCTTGGAAAAAGGACTGGAGGAAAACAGAGAACATGCTGTGCCCCCCCCCATAAAACCGGTCTCAAGTATGATTCCATAAGCAAAGATGCTCTTCCGAGAACAATTCCATGTGGCAGATATTGGCACGTGAGATCAAATAAGCAGAAACAGGAACGTCTGAGAAGGTCGTTAAGCCCCACAAGACCTCCTGTGAAAGCGCCTCCCCCCCAAAAAAGATCCAGCAGATGCGTCCTGACACCCGACTCGGGTTTGGTTCTCTCCCAGGGCTGGCACAAGATGGCATCTTTGAACCTCACTGCAGCAAATCCTATCTGGGTTCTTCTGTTTTTCATTTGTCCTACACCGTACATCACCTGAGTTGCTTGGGTGACTGAGGTGGCTTATAAATTGAACAAATAAATAAATACATTTTTTTAAAAGGAAAATAAATCTCAGCACAGGCACTTCTCTGCAGTTCAGCTAAAAACTGCCTTCAGTCCGCTTTACAAGACTGTACATGTTCCTCCTACAGCGGAAGCAGAGGCCATAAATTGCGAGACAAATTGAATCCACCTTTTGCGAGACCAAATAAATGAATATATAAAATTCCCGAGCGCCAACTATCTTTATTAAGAGATGTGTCAATGTTTGATATGTCAAAAGCTACAGTGAAAAAGAGTTTTCTGTTTGAGCAAATCTAGTGGTAGTGATATTATTGGCCTTACTGTTGTTATTTCAATTTTTGTCCTGCCACTTTATTATCCCACAGACACGCTATTAAAGAGGGAGGAAAGATTTCCTTGCTCATTTGAACCAGCTATGATGGCAACCCTGGACGGCACCCAACTCAGCACTGAGCCCCCAGACCTAACAATGTAGGCCAGATCCTAAGGGCCGGCATGGAGCCCCCTCTGCCAAAGACCCCTGCTCTCTGGTTCTCATCCCCGAGGAGAAAAACCTGCTCGCTTGGCAAGAAGATCCACCTTCCACCTCAGCTTCTCCCGCCTTGGAGCAGGAGGAGGACATCTCCCCCCTCCGCTCTGTGGCTCGTATAGAAGTCCTGCTCAACAAAAATAGAGGTTCTCAGATAAAAATCACCAACTAGAAACACCATTAACCTATATTGATTTCTGCGCCCTCCCCCCAAAATTACTTCCAATTCATTTAAAATATAACTGGCCTATATATTTAACAGGGCTCGTTCCGTGTATTAATCTCCGTTGTGGTGTGTTCCTCCAAGCATGACTGGAGTCAGTTGGAAAAAAGCTGCAAGATGCTGATGGAGTCAGCTCAACGCGGCAACAACAGGGAGGCAGCAATGAAGCAGTGGGGACTCCTGTTCCTCTTACGTGGGCCAACGTTCGGTTGCCACAGAAACTCTACACAGGGACGCCCAGCAGCCAAGATCCGCCCCGTTCCTCCCGTCTCCCCATCTTTGCATCAGATCACTTTAAGCTCCCTGGGGTATTGGCACTCCCTGGAACGACACCCCCCCCTACATGCACACGCACACGCACACACATGTCCCCAGTATGGTTCTTCTAGTGCAGTATCCAGGCTGCAGTGATTAATCATTCCCGCTTTCCGAGCTGACATATCGAGGTGGGGAAACGGCAACCTAAATGAGCTTGGCTGATTACCTGGGAAAGCAATTCTTCAAGATAGCACAGTTCACTAATAGCTCCATCTGCTACACAAACGGATCCTACGGCCCGGCTGTGGCATCAGGATATGGGAAGTGAAAGGCTGGGGGTGCCTGCCAAGTTCAGAAACCCCTTGATGGCAAAGACAAAGGAAGAGAAGTAATAATGAAAATGGCACAGACATGTACAGGGAAGCTTCCTTAGGGCCCCCCAGTTCTGAAGCAACTGACGGACAAAATGCATGGTCATTTGGAGAGAACTAGTATAGAAGGAATTAACTGAGTTATATGGCATTTCTGAGAGGAACCAGGGATAGTCAAAGTGGAGAAGCACACATGAGGATCCTCAGGTGGCCAGGCAGAAAATATTTACCAAAGTTGATTTCTATCCAATTCGTAATGGAAGCCTGCTTTCCACAAATGAAGGTTCCAGGTTCAATAGCCAGCCACACAGCAAGGTAAAATGTTAAAAACTCTTGTCTGCAGCTTCAGAGGCACCTCCCAGTTGCGTTTACCAAATGGGTAAACTAGCCAAGCTCAGAGCTTACTCGCTTCGTATAAGTCTGTGGCTTAGCATAGCTGTGTGTGGGTTAGTGACTTCTGAGGACTTATTGGCAAGGCGGCACTTAGCAATTACACAAGCCATTAAGAAGCCTACCTGCTGTTTTTGCCAGGGAAAATGTCTCCCTGTGGATGGACACTTCCAGCTACACACAGCAAGAATCAATAATATGGCATTTCAATACCAGAAATGCACTCAGCTCACATCCTTCATCCTGGTGTTTTGAGAGTCTCTTTTTATTGACACTTGAGTTACGTAGAACTTTGTGCTCAACCTTTCATAATAAAAATTGTCTTGTGTGGTTAAAGCTGTTTTTTTTCCCCAAGAAGGTGCCAATGCAATAGCCATAGAAATACTTAAAACAGAACAGCAGGATGGCACTCCAATGTTTCTAGTGATGTCTGCTTATCAGGCAATTATTTACATGGCATCTCAAGAGTGGAACTGGGAGAAAGAAATAGGTAAACACGAAAAGCGTGATGGCCCCTTGGTAGAAACAGAAGAGCCTTTTACTCAGAACAACTCTAAAAAAGTAGAAGAAGGTAAGATCAATCTAGATTTCTAGAGAGATGCTTATTCTAAATGGTAGTAACTGTGGGGGAAATATCATGTTTACACTGCTTTGTACAACAATACACACCAACTACACCTTGAATAGGAGTTTGAGGATCTGCTGGTTGATGTCACCCAACAGAATCGCACATAGTGGGAGAGAATTGTGCTTGCTGTGGAACAAAGACCTCGTTGGAAGGGCTTGGCTTTCTCAATGCTCCCAAACGAGCCTTAAAGCATGCTCACACCATCGCTTGGTTTTAACCCGAGGTTGCACACACGTACTCCACTTTCCAGAAAAAAACCCCAAGCGTTACATAAACAATGCTCAGAAATCAAGCAACTTATTCTAAGTTGGGAGTGTCCAGAGTGGAAATAGTGTTTCTTCAAAGAGCAAGAAACCCTGAATCTCTGAAAGAGACCTGTCATGTCTTCTTTGTCAACGTTTTCAAAGCCAAAATGGCTTTCTCTCCTCCATGCCAAAAGCCCTCGGTGGCATGAGCATTTCTCCCAGCCCTCATAGGAAGAAAGTGTGGGAACATATAAAAGCTTTGCAATTTAGAAGAGCAAGAGGACTGGTTGACATGCAACCAACAATTGTTTTTCTCTAGTAGATGGGTAGTAGATGGATTGTGAGGAATCAGCTGGATAGAAGGGGAATAAACACACATGCACAGACACACCCACCTAAACAAATGCAAAGCTGAAACTCCCATTTTCTCTTGTTTTTTTCTGAGAAGACAGGCAAAGCAAGCAGCCACACACTGTATCTTTACCCACTTCAACGAGAGACATGCGCGCCTTCTTCTCTCGTTATGCTCCCACCTGTTGCTAGGTAACAGCGAATGTGACTTCAGCAGTTCAAGCTATTATGCAGCAAATGCGCCTCTTTTAAACGGGGGGGGGAGAGCCCCTCTGAGCAGCAAGCAAAGGATTTTCCCCCAGAATCACCCCCCAGTTTGGCACTGGGCTGCTTCTCATTCTTAAGCTTTTCATTCTCTGAAGTCTTTTACAATATTTTCCAACACTGCAGATTTTAATTCTTACCAGATAAAAGCAGATCCTTTCCTATCATTTCCATAACAATCATTCCGGAGACTTTGTTAACTGGGGCTGTTTATGTGACTGAAACTGTGCATCTTTCTCAAGTCATGTCCCACCAGCTCTGCATCCGGGGAGGGCCACCAACAGGCAGACCTTCTCCCGTGGATTTGTGATGCTGAAGCCCGTCTCTCTCCAGGGTTTAAATACAGAAGCCGGGAACATCTTCTGGGCTGCCCGTGGAGGAACCATCATCAGTGGCGTCCTCCCTTCAGAAGCAAAAAAAAAATGACCACGGGTGGCCCTCACTACCTGTGGCTTTCTCACCTGTGGTTACACAGATCTGTGTTGAACCAAGACCACAATTAAAGATTTTTATAGCTGTAAATTTGGTCTTGGGATTTTTGTTTGTTTGTTTGTTTCTTTAAGAACGAGCAAAATAGCAGATGCATGTATAAAGAATACTTTCTAAGAGTCAGGGTTGGGTCATCTACTCAATCTACACTTCCCTCTTCTCCATCGTCAATTACACCAGATCTCACCGTGCCACCAGGGCATCCAGGCTCCCTATAGCTTCCTTGGGGTACCTGGTGGTCATCTTCTTCCCCCCCCCCACTTGGCTGGTGATGGAGTGGAGACCCCCTTCTGCCCAGTCATGCTGGTTTCTCCACTCCCAGCAGCTCCTTTGCCATCTTTGAGAAGTCTTCCAGCAAGACTGCCAGAGGCCAGCACGGCCCATGGACCTCTTGACACTCACCAAGGTGGCTGTGGGGGTTCCTGAGATTAGGCAGACCCCTTACCAGGGCTCTGGCAACTGTGGCTGCTATGTCTCCAAGAGAGGAAGAGGATGGCCATCGGCTTTGGGACCTTCTGCCAAGTCCGCACAGATTCGTGGTCTTCCCCTTCACCGTTTCAGGCTGGAACAGGAGCCCACATCTAACAAAGGCCATCAGCACTACAAGGAATGTATTCTGCACACCGTGGAAATGAAAATTCAAGCACTGTAGTCTGGCAAATTTATTATGAAGTCAAAGATTTCTCCAATCTAAGCTATGTCGACATTTATTTATTTCTCAGAGGCAAACATTCCTCTCAGAGTAAGCTCTCTTTATCTAAATTGGGCAAATCTCTGACTTCACACCTTATAAAAAGGAATCGTCTTGGATTTGTGTTTTACAGTGAGAAAGCTATTCACAGTTTACTGAAGTGGTGGCAGCACAGTGTTATTTATGGAGGGAAGGAGATGAATTATTGAGACCTGCAATGAAAAGCGGAATGCCAGTTCAGGTACAATGCACACCATTTCCACAGCCTGAGAGAGGAGACTCAGCAGGAGAGAGGCCCAGAAGATGCAGAAGAACGGCTGCTAGGAGGGATAAACTGCAGGGCTGGAGACCCCACGGAACAAAGCCTCGACCTTCCTCTGAGTGGTGACTTCCCGCAGTTGACCAGAAGCTCCTCAGAATAAGGCCGAGCCCAGCAGAGACATGGTTCCTCCTAAAAGGCTTTCAGATCCACATCAAAGGTATTTGGGACTGCTGGAAAGGAGAAAAACCAAATGAAACTGTGATGGGACATACTAAACTGAGGTTATCATGCCATTCCCAAGAAGGTGCTCTATCTAAGAACCACACACAGCCAGACTCTTCCTGTGCCTTGTGCAACCAATCCACCAACCTTGGCAATCTATCTTCCTGGGATGATCCGCCACAGCCAACAGGTGTTTCTCCTGCTATCAAGGTCATGTGAACAATGCAACAGCAATGTTATGCTTTTATTTTATTTTTTTAATTTCATGGGCTGTGTTGATTTCATAGGCTCTTGTAAAGCTAAACATCAATGAAGGAAGAACGAAGAAATAAAGAAAAACTAGAATGTGCAACCCCCTGGAAGAGGTTGGAGGGACAATCTGCATGGCCAATCCAGCTCAGCCTCCATGTTCATCTCCAAAACAGGCAAACAGAATAAAACAAATTGCCAAATGAGAGAGGCTTCTCTCAGCTGTGAGAGAAGCCTTTTACACAAAGGAGTTTATTTTATTATGTTTAAAACATGCAAGCCAAAAATGTCAGGGCTGCACTTGAAAATGGCCAGCTCTCGTAACAGAATTGAGTAGCTGAACGCAACATTTACCACCAACCGTTATAAATTTGTCTCTAATCACAGAGACAGTGTCACTTCTGACGTTTCATATAAATGAATTTTATTACTTAACATTGTGCGTATGATTTAATTATGGGAATGGCAAGAATTATGATTTGGTGTTTAGTGGTGGGCTGAGAGGGAGGGTGCACATGTGAGCAGAAGTCAGTTATTTACATTTTGCCCATGTGCATCACCCGATCTGAGTTTGTCCTCATTGCAGGCTTCGCAGGAGTGGTGGGAGAGAATCTGGCAGTGCTATGTTTTCTCGAATTAACCTTGAAGACCATAATCAAAAGAGCTGCTATGGGGAGCAACCGCCATATCTCACGAAAATTGGGCAACAGGCGTAGGACTCAAAGCAAGCTGCACCTGGAGAAGATAACCAACAGAGCCTTTGATCCAGACAACAAAGGATGAAAAGAGGAAGGGAACATCATTCCTTATGGGACAAGCTTGTAGAGGCCATGAGAGTTTTGGAAAGATGGAGGAGGAACTGGATTCCTCAGCTGTCTAGTCTTTTATTGTTTTATCTATATATAAAATACAAAGAGAAGTAAAAATGGGAAATTAGGGGAAGGAAAAAGAGAGGAACTGGGTTCCTGAGCTGGCAGGATGGCCTCCCTGCTTATCTCCTCTTTTCTTTGGTCAACACAATCATCACCATCATGGCTTTGCCAAAGCAGCCCCTAACAAAGCAGAAACACTCTGGTCAAACACAATACTTTCAGAAAAGCCTCTTCAAAAGGGTCCAGAGGTGGCAGATCAGCTCAGGGGAAGAGGACATGCTTTGCATGCAGAGGGCCCCACATCCAACCTGAGCTGAGAAAGAGGGACGGGCCCCAAGTCCCACAGATGGATTTTGAGGAAGCCTTCCCAGATCAGCCCCGAATGATCCATGGAGGCTTCTGCAAGAAAGCCCTGCCATGTCTGCAGCCCTCGGTCTGTGGGGCCCAGATGGAAATCCTGTCTCTCCTCTTCTTCCATTATTGCCCAGGGCAGCCTCTGACAGACCAGAATTGCCTTTCTGTCCAGCCAAATGACTGTGTTTTGTATGCTTTAATCCTGACATGACCCAGTTCCCAACCACCCAGGCCCACCCCCAGCAGCTCACATCCCCGGCAGCCTCTGCCAACGAGAGCTGAAAGATGGGTTAATAACCGAGTGGAAGGGGGAGTCGGCTGGGGCATGGAGGGGCTGAGCAGAGAGAAGCTGCTTGCTGCAGGGGCCTCCCCCTCCTCCAGCCGCTCTGCAGAAGACCTTATTATGCTGAAAAACAAGTTGGACTGGAAGCAATGTTTACAAGCAGTAAAACAACAAATCTGGAGGAAAAGGTGCTGTGGGGAAAACATGCAAGTCCCATTTATCAGATTGAAACTCACTTCAGTGCTTGGAGAGCAGGAATGAACAATGTGCAATTTAGGGTTAAGCCCAAAGGCCACAGGAAGCCAGCTGATCAGATGAACAACTGCCATCCCAACTCTCTTGGAGGAGATGACCTGGCTGAGCCCCAGGGAGGGAGGGAGGGAGGGAGGGAGGGGTCAAGCGGGTCATCGGTCTCGAGTCCCTTTGTACCCACATGAGATCTAAGCCCAGCCCACCTTGAATTCCACTGGCTCTTACCTACCACCAACTTGTTTTGACCATTAGTAGCTCAGATGCTTGTAGAGAGCTTGAGTTAGCAATAAACCTATATATTCATTTGAACTGCCTGGACTCCTGACTTCCTGCACTTGGCATCTCCCCACCCTTAACTCACAGCCTGCCAATCGGTGTTGTTGAGACTCTCTCTGACCAACAGATTCAACCCCACATAGCCGAACCATAAAACCCATCAGCCTGCCACAGAGCTGCTCAATGTGAACTGGCAGGTCACATATTCCTTCAGCAGAGAAGCCCAGCATATCTCTGGCCCCTCAAGAAAGCTCTCCGTGCTTCCCCATCACTCCTATCTGGAACCAAGAGAGAAAAACCTTCAGCACCACACCTGTGATTTCCAAGACCACAAGTGGGAGGACATCTCTCCACAGGAGGTGAGCCTCTGTGGCACAACCCAGGATCAAACCTACATGAGACTCCAAGTATGGGCGAGAGGGCCTTGTGTCAGGCTCTGAAGAAAGGCCGCTTCATCAGGCGGACTGTGGTCTGACACTGCATAGTTCAGCTCCTTGAGGATCATCAGCCTCGTAGTCTTTTGTGAAGCTGGCACCAGTCCTGACCCGACTCTAGATCCTGCAGCTTGGCCAGAAGGGTTCAAAACAACGGTTTCACATTTACAGTCTTAAGTTTGGTTTTGCCTAGACTTACACAGGGGATCCTCCTGTGTGAGGAACCTACGTTAAATTGCCATGCAGCCAAGAGAAGGGGGCAGCAGCCCTCTGTGAGGAGCCCAGCCTGGCCCCACGTCAGGCTCAGCCCCCTCCCTCGGCTTGCAGCTTGGTCAAATGTTACGGTGAGGCACATGTGAAAATTGAGGTTACCAAATTTCTATAATGAATGCAGAAAAACACAATTTAGGCTGAAACTCCTCTTGGAGCAGTGTGACCACTATCTTAATGTTCCATTTTGTCCCCAACCCACCCCCTTTCATCTTAGAAGAAAGATGAAAAATGCTTTGGGAAGAACAATTTGGTAATTCCATTCAAAAGCCACCATTCACCTGTGCAGCATGGCTGACAGCTAATTTAATGCTTCTAAGATAAAATAAATTACTGTTACTTTTTTAAGGAAAAGTCTAGCATTTTACATACGCATTAGGAAAAAGTAATTAAAATAAATATGTGCATGTTATGAAGATAGTCTAATAAAAGGAATAGAGTTGCAATTTCAAAAATCTAAATTACGCGGCCAAGATGCTAGCAATCATAGCCAAGTCACCACTCCTAATTCAGATCCTGGCTCAGTTTCCCTCTTTCCTTGGCGTTTGCAGCTGCCAATCTGCCCATGAGAACTTCTCTGTCCACAATTACAATGATTAGAAATGAAATTCCATCTTCCAAACAGGAATAAAGGGCAAGAAAAGCTGAACAAATAAGATATAAAACTCGGAAGTGTCCAGGCCAGCTTGGCGATTTTGTTCCCATGAGGGATTTCATCCAGCCGAGCAGCAGCAAGTTGTAAATACCTACTTTCTAACAAGGACCGCAAAACAAACACTAAGCTGTTGTTTTCACTAGCTGGCAAGGACAGGATTAAGTGCAGAATGCCACAGTAGATGAATCAACATTTTTTTTTTTGCTGGTCTTAATAGCTAAACATTATTCCGTTCTTGCTGGCTCTGGAAATACAGCGAAAATGCCTCTGAAAATACACAGAGAGTGTCTTTCCATCCGGCAAAGAAAAACACATCCCTCGTACCCAAATTTAAGAGAATGGCTAAAATACAGATGCTGTTCTCCAAAGAGCTCTTTCTCCAGGCAAAAAACCAGGTTTAAGAAGTTTGGAGGTTAACCAGTTTCACCAAGATGAAAGTCATCATTGTCCAAGCAGTCAAGTCAGTCTCCTTGCCCAGGAAGGGAACAAAGCCACTGCGGACACCACCAGCCTCTCTCACCCACCATTGCCTGGTGGTCCTCTGTGAAAGATCTGAAACGTTTCTCCCCCAGTCAGGCATGGATTGTCCGGGGCTCCCTGGAAGGTTGAGTTGACCACAAAGTCAGCTGACTCAACCAAGCACCTTATCTAGATTTCAGGAACTGAAAATCACCCCAACCTTCCAGGCCATCTGGGATGCTCAACATTTCTAGTAATGAAGCCACATTAATTGCAGCATCCAAGTCACGCCAATTATGACCACTTCACCTCTGAGGGAACGTCAAGCTGCTCCATCACTTCCATCAGATTGAGTCCCATAAAACAGTTTTGTGCTTCTCTGCTCCTCCTTGCTTTGCTGGTTTCAACTTCAAGATGACACGTTAGTCAGGCAGGATGGAAGTTACCCCTATTGACCACCTGAGTCATTCCTCTATTCAGGGGTGAAGGGGGGGCAACCAACTTGGCTGGGAAATCCCTGAATCTTCAGGAATCCTTCAGCCTCTGCAGGTGGATTCCTTCAGTGGAGGCCCCATTCACTTCAAGCTGAATCAGAAATGGTCCATCTTTGGTGAGTTGATCAATTCTCCCCTTTCCAGAGATCAAGACACAAGCATGTCCCAGTCCCCCCATAAGACTGTGGGCCCCTCCCATGCATCCTCCTCCAGAGAGGATTATCCTGCCTCAAGATGAGGGGCCCTTGGCTACCCCCTACCTTTGGCCAAGACCCCTGCTGCAACAAGCCATCCGCCTTTCTACTGGCGCAGCGGGACGCCTGTCTGCATGCAGGGGAGGGAGCCTGAAGACCCCGCACTCCTCCTGTGATGCTATCCTCTGAATCCTGCATCGTAAGCAGCCAGGAAGCAGAATCAAAGTGGCAAGGATACATTTCAAACCCTCCTTCCACCTGGGCAGGGGAGGGATGCACACCAAGCACAATTTGTCACATTATCTTCCCAGTGTGAGGCTTTTAAACATGTGCATAATAAGAAGATGCTATCAAACCACCTTTCCAGGTACACACCAAGCCATTATGGCACTCCTACGTTTGACACGTATCACTGCAAAGTGCTTTTTCTTCATCTCCCCAAAATATACACCGAGAAGAGTTCAACAATCACCACCCTCTTTCTCCCTGCGGAAGACGCATTAGGAAAAATGTCTTTTCCTCTTGGGTAATGCCGAACAGCCCCGCGTTCTGGATCCAGTCCCAAAGCAGCACCAACTCCATCAGGCTCTGCGGCTGATCCAAATGACCCCTCGGCAGTCACTCCAGAACTGCAGCAATGCCACCCTGGCAGGTTTAGAGAACGACATGGCATCTCACCAACTGAGGGAATTCAAGGAGGACTCTTAAAACCCAGAAAAAGATGGGACCCCTTTCTGGGGTTGGCACAAAACCTTAGATCCCGCAAGGATCTTCCCCAACAAGAAGTCCTCTTCTCAGCCGCTAACACTGGGTACACTAATTCTCAGGGCAGCCATTTCCTTAAAAATAGAGCTGCACACACTATAAACGGCACCACTGCTTTCCTCACCAATGGTTCTTCACGTATATTTTGTGGATAGTTAATTGTTCACGGGAAAGAAAAGCCCATTCTTTGGAAACAGGACCAGCATAGCCTATTTCCTCCCTCCCCAGAGGATGAAAGCCTCCCATTTCTTTTCAAGTGCTTGTTAGAGCAAATGGGATGGTGGCTTTGCTAATTAAATGGGGAAAACCAACACATCTATTTCCACTCGGGTGATCTAACAACACCCATGTTACTGGCCACAACATTCATTTTCTGCACCAGCCTGTGGCAGTCAAAAGAGTTGCCTTCTCAGTTTATCTACTGTCCAAATAACTGCATCCCATCTGTGGATACTCTGCATGGAAGGCACTGCATCAATACTTTAAATAAAACTAAAATGCAAAAATGGAAACAAATGGAGTTGTTACTTCCATGTAGGGGTAGCACTTTGGGACAGTGACCCCCCTCCAGGACCAGAACAATGTCAAAAGATGGATGGCTTCCCCTTTGAACCTCCACATCATGGAAAGGCAAAGTTCTTGCCTTCTGCACAAAATGGAGGTTCAAACGGGAAGCCATCCCCTGCCCTGAAACGCTACCCTTACATGGAAGGAAGGACTCAACTCAACTCAAATAAGATAGTTTGAGATGCAGCCCCTCAACGCAGTGTGTGATGATTCCAAGCTGCCCTGCTGATTGACAGTCCCCAGAAGGAGTGCATGAACACACCAACCAGCCCAAGGTCACCCGGAGGATGGGCCAGCAAGCTTTTTATGACTCCCCATCTCCCTGGTGGACAGGTGGACAGGCGGATGAGGGAATTCTCTGCTCTGGAAATACTCAATTATTTTAATAGGATTACATTTTACACCGAGAGGGTTTGAAACAGCCCCTTGAATTCATTAGCCTGCCAGCACTCAAGAGAAGTTGTTTCAAGGCAAACATCTATATATTTAAGTAAGGAACTGGCAGGTAACCAATTCCCCCCCCCCGAGAGGTCATCGAATATGACACTACATATCAAACAGGGAAAAGGCTCAGGGTCTCAGGGAAGGGATTCAAACCTCTCACCCCCCACCCCACCCCTACAATTCTTCATGCTTTTAAATTAGGCTCTCCCACGAGGATCCACACAGAAAGATCATGAGAGGCTTTGTGTAATCAGGGTGACTTACAAGAGGGCAAGCAGAGCTGTCTACGGAGGGGGTAGCCTTTGGCCTGGTCATCTCCAGGAAGGCCCACCATGGGATGCAATGTGCCTACAGGCACAAACAGTCAATTCACAAGAAAACTGAGAAAAGCTCCTTAAATTAGTAACGGGGGATATGTTAAACATAAGGATCAACCCCTTCCTAAAAGACCATCCTCCACCAAGGAATCTACCAATTTGATGGGCGATTCACTTCCTTTAAAAACTTGAAAGTCTAAGGGAAGAGAATGCCTGCAGTTAGAAAGACAAGAACATGCTCCTTTTCCACATAAAACCGTGGGTTCCTATAGGAGGTCCCGTCACTCTTCCCAGTCCCGTCCGGATGGTGAGGTACGGTCTCCAAGCTGAGTTACCAGGAGACTTGGTCCTGAGGTTTTGTTCCCACAACGTCGTACATAATACCCCGTATCTACTGGGGTATTATTCTGGTTCTATGGTAAGTTTTGTCCTTGTACTTCATCTCCGCCCTTACCCTGTTTCAAGTCTATCCTCAGTCACTGGGTGCTGTGGACCCACTGCCCACAGATCAACCTCCCCACAGGGCGACTGTTGTGCATAAAATGGAGGCATGAACGGCAGGTTTGCTGCTTGATTTACAGGGGACACTTCTAAATACATTACCCAGGAGTCATGTAAACAAACCCCACAACATGCTCATCGCTCCAATAAATTCCTTTTTCTCTCAAAAACAGTGTCTGATTATTCTATACGCGCGCTCATGTTCAGCATTAGCTTCGTTCTGCACGTATCAAATAGATTTCCAGAGCTTTCTGCTTCAGCCCCATCTAAGATAGGTTGATTTCTTCTTTGATTTTGATCAACACATTTTTAAGCAGATCAATTTTTGTATTTTGTAATTTTTTGTATTTTGTGTTTACTATTTGTTTTTAATATGCTGTGAACCGCCCTGAGTCCTATGGGAGAAGGGCGGTATACAAATTAAAATAATAAATAAATAAAATAAATAAAGCATAAATCCATCTACTAAATATAAAGAGGAGAAAAGGGGCTTTTAACAGCCTTGCAAAATTCTCTGAAGCCAAGTCAGGCATCAAAATAGGACTGGATGTTGGCCGTCCTCCCTTGTGCAAAATTCTGCTCTCCCGCCTGCCGCTTCCAGCTCTTCTTGGAATAGTCAGGACCGGGGCCCTTCCTGCATCCCGCAGAACCCCAAAAATGAAGCAACAAGAGAAATGGCAGGAGATGCACAAAATAGGGGAGCCCGGGGAGGAGAGTTGATGAAAAGACTTTTAGCACAACAGACACGGTAGCAGAAGGGAAATACGGCACTTATAATTGGATCGTTGCTGGCAAAACAACTCTGCCCATCACTTCTTTCCATGCAAACTGAAACCCCAGTACCTGTCAAAATATTTTATATAAAGTAAACGTCACGGCGTAAAGGGAAAAAGGGAGGTTGACACTGTAGAAAATACCGGAGGGATTATCTTTCTCTCCGATAAAGGCTCTCCGACAGACCCTCCCACGGAACGGTATGGTATACGACAACCGCATTTGTTTGTTGTTTTTACCCTAATATGAAACTACGTTCATTATGAAGAATGTCACATTCGTCTAATGGCTTCTATGTGCAAACAGAGGATCCAAGATCAACCAAGATCCTCATCTCCTCTGCCCTGCAGGCATTGGGAGAGGGGAATCATCTCCCACCTAGACATTCTAGATCCACCTACGTCCTTTACTTCCGTATTCTTCATGATGATCTTAGGAGGGGAAAAACACAGTACAATCTGTAGGTCAGTGGTGGCAAACCTATGGCACGGGTGCCAGAGGCGGCACTCGGAGCCCTCTCTGTGGGCACACGTGCCGTTGCCCCAGCCATGCCTCCCCCCGTGACCCCCTCACCAGCAGCCCCCCTGGAGGAGAGTCGTCCCTGAGCATGACCCACACGGAGCAGCGTAGCCAAGGACATGGCAGCCAGGCAGCGTAGACAAGATTCTGCCCTCACGCCCCATTGCGCACAGTTGATGCTGCGGGGCGCAGGCAGAGGGTGTGGCTGTCATGGCACTGCTGGGCTGCCTGGGCGATCTGCGGCGGGCCCTGGAGGCAGTGAGTGGCCCTGCAGGCAGGCAGGGTGGGGCGGAGCGGGAGTGGGGTGGGGTGGAGTGGGGCCAGTTTTTGGGCACTCGGTCTCTAAAAGGTTCGCCATCACTGCTGTAGGTTTTCTAGAGACTAGTTAGAATTCCACCAAACGGATTTAAAAACCTAGTTGGAAATTTAACAAGCTGTTTTGGCAAGCTATAGTAAGCCTTTAACTGGAGCAGTTAGAAGGTTTTATGGCACTAGAACATCTGGAAATTGATAAATCCCAAGAGGGTACATAGTTAAAGGAGGCCAGTTAATAAACATGTTTTGGGCCAAGGACAGACAGACGGATGACCTGGAACGGCTGAGGATTCTCTGGGTGCTCTTACTTTAGAAAGAATATAATCTTCCAGTTACAGAGTAGATTAGAATGTGAATATGCTAAGACTGTTCACTTTTCCTTTCCTCCTTTACATCTGGGAGTAATGATTCACACCAGTTACCTGGTAAATCAAATCAAAATATTCACCTACTGTTTCCTATGGAGACTTTTTTAATGTTTAAAAAATCATTCCCTTGGCCACTCTTACTGTAAGGTTGTTGGATAGCAGTAAGAATGGAGTCTCAGCTACTTTGGAGGTTCCAGGCTGGGGAAATTGTTCCACTTTCTTTGTTATTAGGACAGAATATTTTTTTCTAATATGAAACAAAGCATTTTTCTAATTTTTATGCATAGCCCAGCTCCTGAAGCCTGTTCTGCATAAACCGGGAGTCTGCTATTGTAGGGATTTTGAGATGGGCTTTCTAAACCTTGTTAGGTCCAAAGGTGATGGTAGGCTGCAGCCTGCAGATTTTTAGTGTGGAAAGAAACCAGGCAGGAAACCAAAAAGTCTCCTTAGAGGAGCCCTATTCAAGTACCAAGCAAGCTGGTGCTCCTTGCTATTGTGTCTGGCCAACAAACCAGAGAGGAACAAAGAAAGGACCAAGGCACCATATAATTTCACTCACACACTATAAAACAAAAATGTCAATGGGACATTTCTAACAGCTGCCAAAAGAAGCTCTCCATCAGCCAAAAAGGGGGGGGGGCGCCTAGAAACAGGAATCTACGCATAACTGAACATACAAGAATTTAGATTTTTATCTCGCAATACCACAAAAGAAGAATTTTAATAAACAGGATCAAGTTCAAAAAGCTGTTTCATCCTCCAGTATTGTATATGTCACAAACCCAAGTCTGAAACTTATAAACTTTCCTTAATAAATAAGAAGGAAAGGTCTAACGGATACTTTTTTCTGCAAGAGTGTCTTTTAATAAAACAGCTTTCTCGACGCTCTTAAAATCGAGTTGTTTCCCAAACTGTCCAACCAGGTCTGCTGCCATTTCAACCTCTTGCAGCAGCCTCTGAGTCTAGAAACCCCTCCCCCCCATCTTAAGGGAAAAAGGCCACCCATGGACAGAAGGGGCCATCTATGAATCCAAAGAGAAGGAGGTTTGTCTCCATCCAGAAAGAGAGACAGACAGGCAGACATGGAGCCATGTTCTTGCCTTTAGATTCTTGTCTCAACAGAAGACAATAGGGAGTTAAAACAGGGGAAGCCAAGAGAAAAATATCTATATAAAAATGAACATGTAATAAGGGTACAGACCATTGGGCAGCTGCCAGAAAATGATGGAATGCAGCATAGTTTACTTATTTCTTTTTAATGGCTCCAACATTTCCACCTGAAAAATGGGTCCCAGAGTTGTATAATTGGGGATAAAAATGAAATGACAGTTTCCATTTGTCAGCCTGAGAGCCGATCACTTTCCTTTTCCATAGAGATGTGGAGGGATCCTAAGAAGACTTGCCTAAGAAGACTTGACTTCTCGGGCAGTGCAGATTATTAGAAACGGGTGCAGAAAGCGTTCCAAAAGGCTGCAGGAAGCACCCAGTAGCGCCCCCCCCTCCGTGTCAGGCTTAAGGCTGCCCTCAGCAAAACGCCTTTTGTCCTCAACCCCTTCCACCAGCCCAGCCCTGCAGAAGGGAAGATCACTGTGACTTATGCCCTCTCCTTGCTTGTTAATACAAAAGCCTGGATCTTCCACCTCTTGGATAAGGACACAAGGAACGGAATGAAAATCCATGCCGTCTTCTGTGCATAGATATGACAACTAAGGTTTATTTACTCCCTCCACGGCAAGGAGATGTGTTTTTCACCACACTATTGAAAGGGAAGGAAACATGGCTGAGTTCTGCCATCTCCACCCACACTTTTTATCTCTCCTCAAGTTGCCTGGTTGATTTGTGAGCATTTTGTCGGCTTTGAAACAAAAGTTAAGATTATGCCTAAGAACAACGCAGCAGGGTGGCATTGAAATCTCCAGAACGTTCCCACAGCTCAGGACAGCCTTCTGCCAAGTGTTTGTCAGAAGCCACGTTCACTCCTTCCCTTCATTGCTGGCCTTGAAGAAAATTGGTCTGTGGTTTCCTCGACTGACATCAAGAGGGACAATGCCTCCAAAAATCAGAAGCTGTTCTTGTTCTCCTGGCCAGTCCCAGCCCACCAGGCCTTCTGCCCGATCAAGCCCATGCCCTTGAGGAAGCCCGTAACCTTCTCATTCCCACTAGAAGCCACCACCATCACCAAAAAGGGAACAACAGTCATCTAACCATTTGGAGGGTTTTCTTAGACTGAGAGCTAGGAACTGAAATTCTTCAGATTGCACCTCAACATGCAGTTATAAGCCTGGTTGTTCAACTGAAAAAGCTACTAACGATGAAAGATCCACAGGAGGGGTCCTTGCTGCTCCCTGAGCTTGGTTGTCTTCTTGCAGAAGCTTCATTACCCAAACTAGGTAACATCATCAGTGCTAGTAACTATGTTACTGATGATGTTACCTGATATATATTTTAGAATTTAGAATATTCTTTTTTGGCCATGTGTGATTGGACACACAAGGAATTTGTCTCCAGTACATAAGCTCTCAGTGTGCATAAACAAACAACAAAGTGATATAATCATAAGATACCAGTAGCAGAAGTTAATAGGAAAGATGAGAAGGATAATAGTAACATAGCCCTACTACATGTTTACTACTAGTTTGGGTAATGAAGTGTCTGCAAGAAAACAACCAAGCTCAGAGAGCACCAAGAACCCCTCATTTCAATCCAGAGCTAAAATATTCTCCTTTATTAAGATTCATATGTGGAACCTATGAGATAGTTAAGATATTTATACAAAGAGCAGGAAGATTCCAGCTCTGGTTCACAAACCAGGTTTTTCAGGAATAAGAGAAGAAGATACTATCAGTAGACTGGCTGATGGCAATAAAAAGCTTGTCTATGGAAATGGCTACCTTGTCATTCAACAGCAGACTTTCAGCATCCTTAATGCTCCAAGATCCCCCTCCTCCATTAATACTTGGAAGATGGGTCTAAGTCTAGCAATTGTACAGAAGCTATCCTCCACACCAACTTAGTGACATGTTTTATACTTCGACTTTACAATCTCTATTCTCCAAAGTTTAACCCAGTAACAACTGATAAAATGCAATTTCTTCTCCTCTTCATTTATGCTAATGCTGCTCCAACATGAGACAGCACCTCAAAAGAAGCTGCTCAAATATGAATTAGAAATGGGTGTGTCACCTGTACAGATAACAGATTCCATCAGGAGTTTTTATAGATCTGTAGCACAGATGGGAAGGGCACAGGTTAACAGTTTTGTTTTACAAATATTGGAGTGTACTATTAACAAAGGAGTGAGATCAACTTTCCAAAATTCTATTCATATGCAGTATTTGCCAGAATTATGAGGAAATGGCAGCCCATCCATGACAACAGCAGAATGCAGAAGCCGCCTGAAAATGCTATGCTCGTAGACAGGCTGAGTTTCCAGTCAGCCTGTATAGGAAGCCACTTTTCCTCATTATATTTTCCTAAGAAATCATAAGGAGATTTCCCCCCCCCCCCACAGATGCCACTTCTTGCACTAAGGTTGGCATTAGAGATCAATCACAAAGTCCTAGACAACACAGCATTCATGAAAGTCAAACTAAAGGAATGCAACCCAGTTCTTGAGGACCCGACTCACCCAGTGAAGGCTACAAAACTCGCTGTTCTGAAGATTCTTGTCATCTCAAAAACTTGCAATCCAGTTATTTGCAGTGACTTTCATAAAACCAAAAGAACAGGAAAATGAGATAATAAACTAACACCAATTACAGTATCAAAGACGGATAAACAAATAATAAAACTGCAATACTAAAGCCCTTGAAGGTTTACACTAACTAAACTAAGAACCTTACTAATGCATTGCATAAACCCTCCAAAAGCTTTATGTTTGTTAATGTAATCATAAAACAATTTCCTTTATTGGTCAAAAGGAAGGGTTTCACTAAGACAGGAATGTTACTGAGCTTTATTGGGTAGAAAGCCACAAAATTGTTGAGTTTTATTCTGCTTATATTTATTTTATATCTTAAAATCTTACTTCTAGACTCGGGAACATTTTGGTTCAATGAGAAAATATAGCTACCTTCAACTAATAAACTATGATTCGATGCCCATCCTGCAGTGGCACTGGCACTTTCCAGCTCAGCAAACCCCTCGCAAGGCCAACTCCCTGCCAGCTGCGTATTTCCCATTGTTTCCCCTCTAAGCCATGCTAATTGATTTTAGCATCTTCCCCCACGTAATCGAGCAACTGAAAACCAGGCCTTGTCCAAGCAAGACTTGCCACTTGTCAACATCTGGAAAGGTTAATTATGAGATGTCATTGGCAGAAAAACTGCAAGAAAATAGATCAAAGGCAAACTCCTGTGATGGAGAATCAACCAGCTCATCCTCTAAGTCACTGCAGAGGGGAAAGACTGTGAGCAGGTAATGGCTTAGCCTGATCCTTCTTACCAGAAATGAGGCAGTCCAAGAGCTATTTATTACTGCAAAGTGTTAAAAATGGGTGTTTAGGGCAGAAAGTGCTGTAAAACAAGTTAAGCCCACAAAGCAGAAGCAGGCATCAACACTGGGCCATGCCTACTCCAGTTTCCCTTCTCAATTCTTCTTTTGCCAAAGCTCTGAAGGTAGCCAATAACTTATCCAGAAACATTATTAGTGAAGTAAAGTTACCTGCAAAGTTTAAACACTCCTGAAAATTTGTTTAGAGTCAACATAAGAAAACCATAAATATGGCAAGTGAAGATGTTCAGGTCATCTTTCTTTAAGTCAGAGTAACAGCTCTTCTCTTCCTGCTGTTGGAATTGCCTTCCATTTTTCCCTGAAGAACGTCGCTAGCTCAGAAATATTCTTAGCACGAGATTCCTTCAACGGGAGTCAATTGGAAGGGTGTCCGAACTTCTGCACCTGCCATAATTCTATTATAATTATTATTAACATGATTATCTGAGCAAATGACAAATGAATAATAAGGTACGTTCAAACTGGTACTGTTCACTTCAAGAATCACTGAATCACACACTTTGCTGGGAGTGCCTAAACCGTTGTGCACAACACGACTGCCATGCTAGTTTACCGCAGTCTTTTCTAGGCCTGGAGGCTAACCAGGTTGCCCCTGGTTAATCCCACAACAGAGATTAAGAGAGTGAATGGATTTGCTCCCCCCCCCCCAAGGATGTGGGATAAATGCAGCTTTTACTTTACTTGCAGAGAAGAGAAAGCATTAATCCACCAAGATAAGGGGTCAGACCTTAGTGTGACGAAGAGGTCAGTGGTGGTGCGGTCCCATCTCCCCAGTGGGCAATTTGCATTTCTGTTGCTGCTGCTGCTGTTGGCAGATTCTTAGTGGGACTCTTATCTGGGTCTGTCAAGGCTGGGTCAATATTTACTGCTGGGTATTCTGAGAGCATCCGAATTACTATAATACTTAGGGCAGAGAATGTTAACAAAGGAAGAATTCTGCTGCCCCTATTTGACTGCACACTCTGCTTTCACGGAGTTATAGGCAAAGGTGGACAGCATCACCCTTTAATGCTGGGCATTCAAGATATGAGTCAGAATCACATGTGGGCATTGAGGAGAACCCAAAGTCCCAGCTGGCAGCACCCATGCCTATGTCCAACAAGACGCATTCAGACAATGCCTTTCGCTATTAGGAAGAGCATCCGATCTGTGACCATCTCAGATCTTTTTCTCCACCCCTCTGTGAGCTCAACTCACTTAACCAATGTGAATTTGTTGACTCAGATGGGAAACCCTTCGAGACACTTAATGACTGCATTTCATGCAGTTGTGGAAAGTCATTTCATCTGCAGTTCTGCTGAGTTTTGATTTATGATTGTACAACCTTTTTAAAAAAGGAGCACCGGAGGTGGTGGTGGTGGTGGAGGAGGAGGAGGAGGGGTGTGTGTCTCAGGGAGGCTGGTGGACTAAGAGCATGGAGAATGTTTCCGTTCACACTTGGCAAGCAAAGCCCACAGAACACAGATGAAGAGAGATAAGCTATAAAAACACCATTTGTGCTCACTTGCTAGAATAGCAGCTTGTAATCCAATTCCAAGTCTCGGCTGCCAAGTGTTACACACAATATATCTGCCTATCATATTCTCTTCGCCCACTCAGCTGCAAAGAGTAACCAACAGACGAACGAGCTGCAGCTTCAGAAACTGGCTGGGGACGGACGGGGACAATTGCTCAGAATTTATGCACCAGAAAAAACGGTGTGCCCCTTTAGTGATTTCATTTCCTTGTGCATTTGGGGAGCACGGTGCCTTATTCGAGGACTCATAACTTTAAAAAATTGCTTCTTTATGGTCAGTTCCAAAGTACAAAGCCCCAAAGAAAGACTGCAGTAGCACTTAAAATAACTAGCATGGTGATATGGTCACCATCTGTCGCTGAACACCTATGGGGGGGAGAGCTGGTTTTGTTTTCTCCAAACCTTTGCTAACTTTCATCTTATAATTAATTAGGAATTAGGAATTAATTATAACCAGATCCAAAAAGTTATGCAGAGCCCTCCACTTTACTAGACCTGGAACAGCAAGAACATAGACATCCAAAATTGTTTTAGCTTTTGCAGAGTTTAATAATTCACATAATGTGTCCAGGATACACAAAGCGTTTCAAAAACAACCTCAGAGCGGAAGGGCCGGGCAGGCTGTCATTGCGCACCCTGAAGCCACCTTGGATGGAGGCAGCCCCAGCCTGCTTTGAAGGATGAAGAGTGAAGCATTTCCCCTGACTTGATGTGGCTTCGCTCTCCTCCCTGGTCCTCCTCCACACCCACCCAAATTGCTATGTAAGCTGCGAATATCACTTTTGGGCTCACACTGGCAACGATTCCCAAATGGGTTGTCAGTCAAGCTTCACTGCTTTTACGCTTTTCCTCCAAGGGTTGAATTTGAAGCAAACGTGATTTCAGTTACCAGAACTTTCTCTAACATCTTCCCTGCGAATGGGGAGGAGAGCATTCTCTCTGCCACAACTCTTGGGCAGTCAAAACAAGGCCAGGTGAGGCCCAAGCCGAAATGAAACTGAAACCAACTTGTGCCCAGATCTAGCAAGCAGGAGGAACGCGTCTCCTGCACAACCAGCCTCCATGTCCTGCTGCTCACGCTTTGTCCTGCTGTCAGGATAGCCCTCTAAGCCCCGCTGAATGAGGCTGAGCAGCACTCTGGTTCTAGGCAAGCCCTCATTCTGCGTCTTGTCTAGTTCTGGGTGCACTAATGTTGGGAGCTGGGGAGATCACAGAATTTGGGGTTTCGTCATCACCATCAGCCTTTCAGTCTTGTCCGACCCTCGGCCACTCTAGGCGTCAGCACTCTCTATGGCCCCGTCTCTCTCTGCCTCCTTCAGATCCGCTGTGGTCATCCCAGTGGCTATTTGGGGTATAAGGCCCAATAAATCATTCCCAGCCCTTTCACTGATGCCTCACTTGAAGACCTCAGTGAAAATAGTTCTAAATGGCACTGTAAGATTAAAGGGGGAATCTCTAAAATTAAAACTCTTTTTTTTAATCTTAAGAATGACCTAAAGGACTCATTCTAAATGTCACATCCGCCTGAAACAGCTATAGAAACACAACAGTGTGATTTGGCCGTGCAAACAAATGCAAAGGCCACCTTAATATTTAAAACTGCCAGCAGAAGCAGGGGTTAGCTAAATGGGGGCACCTGATCCCGCCACCCAGATGAACCCAGGTTACCCAGGCATAGGCTGAGCATCAGGTTGATTTAGTCTTTCCTTCCGTGAAGTGGATACTTGCATTCTGGAGGGAAATTTCTTCTCACTTTCCCTAAGGCTTCCACAGAGGACCAGGCCCTGGCCAATCACGGTATCTTGGAGTAATTTGCAGACAGACGAAAGATTGTGCTGCAAAAGAAAACCCTTTGCTCCTTACTCTGGATGAACCTGGACATTTCGAATCAGAGCTTTCTGTCTTGGTCCTACCAGTGAAATAAATCTGGGTCCACTTACAGGACCTGCATCCTGGGGGTGCCCTTCAGTGGCCAACCTGCTCAAATTCCTATGGTGCTATTTTTGAGGCTTTCTCCAAAGAAATAGGGAGTGTGCAGAGGAAAAAGGAGCAGGAAGCCATAATCTATTTCTCCACCCACAAAAAGAGGCACATTTGGGGCCACCTGGACTGCCGGAAGTGATGGGGAGAACAGGAGCACTAACACTTCCCCCCCCCCAAAAAAAAAGACCTTGTGGAGAGTTCAGGAAGCTCAGCTGCAGCTCCCAACACTTGAAGGTTGAGGGAGGAGGACATCGTGGTCCACAGAAAGAGGCAAGCACCGCCCTTTGTCTGGGATTTGAGGCTGGCTCCATTCACTCTCAGAAACCCAGATGTCCTTGTCTTCATGGACTAAAATAAAAACACCTTAAATCCTCATATTTTTCTTGTTAATATTCCGGATGACACAGCAGGCGCAGAAGCCTCTTGGGAAGGCATGGGAACCATCTCCTGCTCAGGATGATGAAAGGTGATCCTGTTATTACCAGGGTGGAACAAGGATAACTCAATTCTATTTTATGAAGATGTGCCTGACCTTGGGGAGAGAGAAAATTAAAGAATAGGATTCCTTCTGTAGAGCATCGGCTCCAACTGCTCTTGGGCCAGGCATGTCGCTCCAAGAGCAAAAAGTATTTTTCCGATATGCTGACACAGGAGGCAGCCCCAGCGGTTACCCCAGATTAGAAAGCAGTGTTAGGTTCCCTCCTTCATCCATCAGGTGGTCTAAGAAGAAGCTTCATGGATGACCTCTTGGAATGGCACGACAAGCAACACTGAGCTTCATGCCTCCTGGGGGAGGAAGGTGTATCCTTCCTTGAAACCAGGAAGCAGCCAGTCACATGTAGCCTTAGTTTCTAGCCCTTCACAGCAGCCCAAGGCATGAGGGCAATTGTTCATGCTTCACTCAAGGTCCAAGTAGCAGCTGTGCCACCGGGCTCCTCAATTGCTCAGCAGTTCTGTTAAGGACTTCATGACCTACAGCAGTTGCTGGACTTCGCCTACCTTTTTTCCAATTTATAGGGACGACAACAGCACCAAACCAAAGCTGGGGGAGAGGTAGAGAAGAGCTACACCCAAGCGAGATAAGACCTCCTGCACCAGGATCTGGCCTCCAGAAAATAAAGTTAACTAACTAGAAAAGCAGAAAAGATGGAAGGCTCTGAAACATCTTCTGCAAATCTCAGCCCTCTCTCTTCCTTGCTGTGACGCTGTGAAACAGCAGCAAGTGCCTGAGACGGGCTCTGCTGAACACAACAGATTGAAAGATCACTTGGAGGCATAGAACTTTTCACACTGTTCCTTAATTGTGGCCCACCCTCCATGTTGTGACTTAGCCGTGACATGCAATTAATGCAAATGTACAACACTCTGCAAGAAAGCAGAACGCTAGCAAAACTCAGGGAATTCAAAATGCAAAGGATTGGCCATACTTTTGAGATCTTCCGAGGAAATCCCTTTCTGAGGTCTTCTTACTAAAAGGGCTCTAAGCAAGGACCGTGGGGATAGTTCAGTGGTCCTAGCATCTAGCTCTGGGGCCTGTTTGATGTTCTTTCCTACACATTTTTATTTCCCAGAGCAACTTGAAATTGCCATAGCATTATCTTAGTCCTTTTGCTCATTTCATCATCAATGTTAGGGTTTTACTGTAGAAGGCAGTTCCAGCCACTGGTCAAGACACCTTTAGAGAAAAGCTTTTGCACACCCAACAACTCCTATCTTGAATCAGCTCATTCGGCTTGTAGAAGTTCAGTTTCTAAGTATCCTAAGCTTCTAAGTATTCCTAATAGCCTTAGGCAAATCTACTACTAATCTTTGGAGAGGCTTAGACATCTAATTTATGCCCCAGAGTAGAAGCCTCCATTCCATCAGGTGAAGTCACAAAACAACCACAGTGGAAACTGTGAGTAGAAATGTTTGTATGTTCATTTCCTTTTTCAAAGGATTAAAATTAGTGTTTATTTATATCCCATATTTATGTACAGCCAAGCACTTTATGTACAAACAAAACGAAAAAAATTAAAAGCATAAAATTAAAAAAAAAATCAGTTAAGGTGTCCAAGATAGTTATAGATTTTCCAAATTCCACAGACTAGAAATGTCTCCAGATGAGGATAAATCTTATACTATTTATTTATTTATTTATTTATTTATTTATTAAATTTATATACCGCCCTATCTCCCTTGCGGGACTCAGGGCGGTGAACAGGCGATACTAAAAACCACAATAATAAATAAATAGTTTGTTTTAAAATCGAATTAAATAACAGGCCTGTTCTAAAAACACACTCGTAAAAAACCCCCCACTGAAACATAATCAAACTACGCCAGGCCGGCCGCACAGAATAGATGGGCCTTCAGGGCTCGGCGAAAAAGGCGCAGGTCCGCAACTGTACGTAGGTCGGGGGGTAGGTCATTCCAGAGGGCAGGAGCTGCCACAGAGAAGGCTCTCCCCCTGGGGGTCGCCAGCCGGCATTGTCTGGCCGACGGCANTAGGAGGCGGTCTTGCAAATACCTAGGTCCATTGCCATGGAGCGCTTTAAAAGTTGTTACTAACACCTTGAAGCGCACCCGGAAGGCCACCGGCAGCCAGTGCAGCTCACGCAGGAGAGGTGTTACATGGGAGCATCTAGAGGCCCCCAAAATCCCCTGCGCAGCCGCATTCTGAACTAGCTGGAGCCTCCGGGTGCACTTCAAGGGGAGCCCCATGTAGAGAGCATTGCAATAGTCCAGGCGGGAAACAACGAGGGCTATCCCTGTATATACATTCCTTTATGCATTTATTATTATCATTATTGTTGTTGTTGTTATCCCTAATAAAAGATGTATCTACTTATTGTAATAAACTATTGACAAACAGGATCAATCAAATTCAGACCAAATCTTAAATAGTTGAAAATGAATCATTTCAGCTTTTATTTCAAGGAGGCAAACTCACCCGGTTTCTGCTGTATTCTACTTCTGGAATATCAAATGCCCTTCAACAGTTTAAAACTTTGCAGGAACATACTTTTTATTCTATCAAGTGCAATTGTTCTGGAAAGTTATATGCCTTTGAAAAGGGAACAGTGAAATGAAAGTGCTACTTCAACCATAACTCTAATATAAAAAAAAAATCTAATGAATAAGCACGTCCCGGCAAGGATAAATAAAAAATTGCAAAGACTTGATGTGGACAGTGAAGAATACAGGGAGGTATCCAAGTGACTAAGCATCAAACGAAGAATTATCCATATTTGTGAGGAATTCATTCCAGCAAGAAATTGAACCAGGAACCCTCGGCATCCGGTGGCACTGAGCTGAGGAAACAAGATTCCCCTGGACTGTGACCGGATGAAGGCTGACATCCCAGATAGCCTCCAACAGGCTCAACCTCCAATTGAAAACCCACTGACCACCGTCTGCCATAGGGAACAAGGAGCACACATGGCCGATGAATGCTTAGCCAACCCCACCTTCTTGCTTACAGGCCAAAGCCTTTCCATTAACTCAGTGGTGCATTCTGGCACACAGACGGCCATGTGCCGGGCTGGTACATGCTTCAAAACCCACCGGTCGCAACAAGAACAGGGCTGCTGCCCACAGGCTTCTTACCTACACAAGAAGTTACAGGCAGCACGGATGCCACTTCAACTGCAATGGGAAGCGCTTTCTCAAACAATACAATAGATCGTGTGCCATCAAGTTGGCGTTGACTCTTAGCAACCACATTAATAGATTTTCTCCATGACAATCGGTCCCTAATCTGGTCTTTCTGGTCTTCCAATAGCGCACCCATCACCACTGCAGCCAATCCGTCCACCTTGCTGCTGGCTGTTCTCTTCTTCTCTTTCCTTCCAGCTTTCCCAGCACTGAAGACTACTCCAGGGAGCTGGGCCATAACATAATGTGTCTGAAGCAGAATAATTTGGGGCTGTGTCTCAAATATGAACTCTGGACTGATTTCTCCTACAATCCATTTGTCTATTTCTTGGCTATCCATGGTATTTTTTACAACAACAAATGTCAACGTTCAAAATTGTCAATGTTCTTTCTATTCTGCTTCTTCAAAGTCAAAATGTTGCTTCCTTTAAGGGTTACATGGAAAGCCATGGGCTGCCTAATTCTATAGACAGAGACCCATCATAGCACCTGAATATCTTCTCTAACACCTTCATTGCTACCTACCGAGTTCTAATCTAAGGCATATTTCTTGACTATTATCAGTTAATAGATAATCCTACAAAGCAGAAGCTATCCGACCTTCCGCTATCTTCATTATCAGTTCTAAGGTTGGTTGCTGTACCTGTTATCAGTAGTTTGGTCTTCTTTATATTTAATCTTACTTCTATTATTTACAGGGTTCCTTTACTTTTGTTGCTAGAATTTCCACTACCCAGAGTAGTGTTATCAGTATAGCACAGGTTTCCTCCTCCAAATTTAAATCCACACTCATCCTCTTCCTATCCAGCCTATAAATTGGATGAATAAAGGGAGAGCATAGAGCTTTGTTTCACTCCTTTGTCAACCTGGAGCCAGCCAGATTCACCCTGTGGCTTCCTGTCCTGGGTACAAATTTCCCATAAGGACAAATGAAGCATTCTGGGATGCCCAATTTCCCAAAGATATCCCACAGTCTGGCATGACTGACACAATCAAAGCCTCTCTATAATTGATGAGGCACATATTGACTTCTTTTTGATATGCTTTGGCTGCCTCAATTATCCAGCAGGCATCAGCAATACTTCTCATGTTCCTCATCTTTTTCCAAAACAAGCCTGAACATCTGGCATCTCCTTGCATGATTCTAATCTGCAGTGGGTGAGCTTAAGCACTTTTGACAGCATGTAAATTAAGAGTATTGTGCAACAGTTTGAATATTCTGTTCATATCCTCCTTTCTTTGACCTCTTTCAATTTGTGGACCACTCTGTTCTCCAGATTTGCTGGCCTAGTTTGATTAGAACCACTGTTGATTCTTATTCTCTTATTTGTCCTAATCCTATAGATATTTTGTCAACCCCTGTACTGTCTGATCTGATCATGACCGAACTGCTGATCTACCATCATCTCTTGTAAATAGAGAATCTTGGATGCTGACTTACTTATTGCACAGAATTTCAGTACACCCTTTCCATCTTTCCTTGATTTTCTTTGAATTATTTACTATTATCACTGATCCTTTATCATACGAGTTTGAGGTTATAACCTCCTTCTGAGTTCACAGGCCTTCTACTTTGCCGTGTCTTTTCCCATCTTTGATGCCTTTACGGATTTTTGTCATAAACATGCTTCTTATCTCTTCTAACAGCTCTTTGAAAAAGGCTTACTGAAAATTAACCTGTGCTCACTTTGCAATGTTCTAGTATATAGAGAAATTGGTGTACTTGACTACCAACAGTACCCATCAAAATGTTAAGAACTTACAGTATTATTAAACTGAGAAATTATTTTAGAATGAATTGTATCTACCATGACTTCATTCAATCCCACAGGATGTTTTTATGCCCGGTAACGCTTCTAGTAACAATGCAAAGAGAGGACTTCTCTTAATGACAAACCCTAACTTGTTCTTCATTGGTTTATCCTAAATCTCAGACGGAAACATTTCTCTCCTTGTAAGCTGCTGAGAGGGGGGAAAGTTGCGTTCAGTAAGGCAGAAAAAGCATTCTTGGGATTGGCAACAGCACCATGGAGGTTCTAGCTGGCATAACATAAAACCTAATCAAAAAGCCACCAGTTCTGGATCACTCACTGGTCTCTATTTGCCCTTCTTGGTTGCTTATCACCCAAATCCCCAAATGGGCTAAAGCAGCATATGGTCCCCAACATCTATCCCTTATCCAACACAAAGAACACCCTTTTTGGAGAAGGCCTGGTGACACAATCTTCCTCCTCACGAACATATCCAGTTTTGCCAAGACCCTCAAATCAGGATGAAGGTGACTGCTCCACAAAGCATCTCTTTGAGAAGGAGGGTCCGAAGAAGTTTCTCTTCCCTTCATCCTCCTACCAATGTTACCTTACAGGAATCATAATTCCTTAATCTCTTACAGGTAAACAAAGGGGCTCTTGAGTACACGAGAGATACACACACGCCACGGAGAAGTGGAAGGGGGTGGATGTTTTCCCCAGAGAAAACAGTGAGACCTATTCAGTGTAAAAAATATCTTATGCCAATTAAATATGTTTGAGTTGCGTAATGATAATTGCAGTAATGAATGGCAAAGAGCAGTGCTGCTTGCACAATACCGGTTTTCTATTCAGTTTGATGCTTTAGTTCCCGTCTTCGTTCAACTAACCTTTTGTGCATCTTCATATCAGATCTCTCTGCAGATTACTTTCAAAGCACAGTGAGGAATATTGCATTACCTGCGTTGAGAAATGTTAAACACCCTTAAATTGTGCCTCTACATATTATCTCTTCAAAGAGTTCTGCAGCGGAAGCACCATTTTCAAAATATATTTGATTGACCTGCTTGCCTTCAAGGAATGCCAAAGTAGCTCCAGAATTTGTACTTTCTGCCAAGGCCAGGGCGAGAGGAGACCCAGGCCAATCTGGGACTCTGTTTTTACCTTCCGAGGTGGGTCCTCTGGGAGGCGGGAAAAACTGGGCTGCACCTCCTCCTTGGCAACCCACGAGAAGCCCTGACAGACACCGAATTGGAAGAGGAACCCCAAAAGTTACTTGAGGTAGTTTCACAAACGCGGCAGCAACAAGAACCCACAATCCACCATGTGCTACAGTGAGTGGATCGCTCGGCTGCTTAAGATAAAATGCTGACCGCAGCTTTGAGCAATCTTCATTTTTTCCCCCTTTCTATTGAATCAATTAACAGTGTTAAATATTTAACACATTAGTCTTATACCGCTGCACAGAACAGCCAAGCTTCAGCAGAGAAAAGTGCAAGACGGGAAATGGACCGGAAGTGGAGCAAACAAAATGAATTCAGGCAAATGAACATGTTAAGATGAACATATAAACAAACAGAAGGACTCAAGTGACTGAAGTAATAATGTCAGTTCCACTCCCAGCAGCCTCTAAATCTTCAAAGGCCCCATGGTTAAAACATAATAGAGCTCCCTAGCAATGCACTTAAAATCCCTACCAGAATCTTCCACCAGTGGAGTTTGCAATTTTTTGTAATAGTAATAGTAGTAAAGTTGGAAGGGACCTTGGAGGTCATCTAGTCCAACCTCCTGCTCAGGCAGGAAACCCTATACCATTTCGGACAAATGGCTGTCCAGTCTCTTCTTAAAAACCTCCAGTGTTGGAGCATTCACCGCTTCTGGAGGCAGGTTGTTCCACTGGTCAATTGTTCTAACTGTCAGGAAGTTTCTCCTTAGTTCTAGGTTGCTTCTCTCCTTGCTTAGTTTCGCCTTCAAGAGCCTTTGAAAATAGCTTGACTCCCTCTTCTTTGGGGCAGCCCCTGAGATATCAGAAGGCTGCTATCATGTCCCCCCTTGTCCTTCTCCTCAAGACATGGCTCTTTCAGCAAGCGGACCTGACCTAGGGAGGATTTTATACTGGGTTCATTTTTAGGAATTTGGAAGACACAAGTTTAAAATTTGGTTTAATTCGGTTTTATAGGGGGGGATTGTATATATGCTTTGGTTTTAAATATGTTGTGCGCCGCCCTGAGTCCCGCAGGGAGAAGGGCGGCATATAAATTAAATTAAATAAATAAATAAATAAATAAATTAAACTAGACATACCCAATTCCAGCAGCCGTTCCTTATATGCTTTAGCCTCCAGTCCCCTAATCATCTTTGTTGCTCTTCTCTGTACTCTTTCTAGAGTCTCAACATCTTTTTTACATCACAGTGACCAAAACTGGATGCAGTATTCCAAGTGTGGTCTAAGGCATTGTACAGTGGTATTAACACTTCACATGATCTCGATTCTATCCCTCTGTTAATGCAGCCTAGCACTGTGTTGGCCTTTTTAGCAGCTGCAGTGCACTGCTGGCTCATATTTAGGTGATTGTCCACTAGGACTCCGAGGTCCCTCTCACAGTTACTACTATTGAGCAAGGTACCCCCTATACTATACCTATGCATTTGGTTTTTCTTGCCTAAATGTAGAACCTTGCTTTTTTCACCACTGAATTTCATTTTGTTAGATAGTGCCCAGTGTTCAAGTCTGTCCAGATCCTTCTGTATCTTAAGCCTGTCTTCTGGAGTGTTGGCTATTCCTGCCAGCTTGGTGTCGTCTGCAAATTTGATGGATGAGTTCCCCATCTATCCCCTCGTCCAAATCATTGATGAAGATGTTGAAGAGCACTGGGCCCAGAACAGAGCCCTGGGGCACCCCACTACACACTTTCCTCCGTGTAGATGTGGTTCCATTGAGGACCACTCACTGAGTACGGCCGGTCAGCCAGCTACGAATCCATCTGGTGGTGATGCTGTCTACCCCACATTTTTCTATCTTGTCAAGTAGTAGGTTGTGATCTACTTTATCAAATGCCTTACTGAAGTCCAAGTAAATTATGTCCACAGCATTCCTCTGATCCACTAATTTTGTCACTTGTTAAAGAATGCAATAAGGTTTGTCTGGCATGATCTGTTTTTGACAAACCCATGTTGTCTTTTAGTAGTGATTTTGTTTGCCTCTAGGTGTTCACTGATTCGTTGTTTGGTTATCTTTTCCAGAATCTTCCCAGGTATTGAGGTCAGGCTGATAGGTCTGTAATTTCCTGGGTCCATTTTTTTTTCCTTTTTTGTAGATGGGAACTACATCAGCTCTTTCCAGTCCTCTGGTAGTTCCCCAGTGCTCCAGGATCTATGAAAAAATATAGTTCAGTGGTTCTGAGATCACATCTGCCTGTTCTTTGAGAACCTTGGGGTGTAATCCATCTGGTCCTGGAGATTTGAACTCGTCTAGGCTGGACAGGTGCTCACTTACCATTTTCTTGCCTATCTTAACTTGTGTTTCTATTCTGTTTTTTATGGCACTATTTTTGATAGGTTGGTCTGTTTTTTCCCTTTGTGTAAAGACAGATGCAAAAAACGAGTTTTGTCTATCTGTGGCTGGAGGTTGAGTGCTGCACCCTTCCCAGCACCCAAGATGGGGCAGAACAAGGCGAAGGACTACCACTTGTCCCAAAGGCGCTTTTTCAAGAGACGACCATGACCTGGATGACTGAGAATCTCCACAGATATCAACCACCACTTAGTTCAAAGGACTATTTCCTCTAAAGTTGCAACATTAGTTTTGAGATAAATAATTTGATTTATGTATAAGCCCATGACAGAAGTCACTCTAGAGAGACATTTTACCGCCTCTGGTGCATTCACATGGAGAAGACATGGCTAACACAAGAGTATGAAGGTTCAAGGCACCAATCCAAGCAATGATCAAACTGGCTAGGGCAGGGCTTTTCAACCTCTTCACCCATTGTGCCACTTTTAGGATATGGCAATATCCGAGTACCACCAGTCGCCTAGCAAGGTGTCAAAAACCTGATGACCAAAAAAAAATGCTTCATTCCAGTTGATCGGTGCTTCTTCTGGGCTCAGCAGAAGTGCCAGGATCAGTGCCGAGCTCCAGCTGGAGCCTGGCGCTGATCCTGGCGCTTCCACTGAGCCCTGACAGTTCCGAAGAAGCGCTGATCCTGGCGCTTCCGCTGAGCCCTGACAGCCCTGCAGCTCCAGCCATCTCTCGCTCAGGCTTGTGCGGTGCTGCCACCAGTTCAGCTCATTCCCCTCCCCCGCTACCCCTTTTTTAGGATGGTCGTGTACCACCGGGCAGGTGCCAATGTACCACAGGTGGTACCCGTACCACTGGTTGAAAAGCCCTGGGCTAGGGGACCAAACAGAGATTTTTCAAAGCATGCATGCCAGATCCTTTGAAGAACAATGAAATGTCACCTCCTGATGAGATGGAGATGGGGGGGGGGGAACAATCCAAAACATGGCAGGGAACAGACTGCCTCTCGCCCTTCCCTTTCATGTACGCAAATAGAGGCCAGCCCATAATGATACGAAACCATCTTGCTTTCCAAGAATCCCAAACCACAAAGGCAGCAGCTATTTTGCCAGACCCAACATGGGAGAGGAGAAGCGGGTTGCATGAAACTGCTCTCCAGCTGCATGTTCAGAAGACCTGGACTGCGGCTGAAGGAAAGCACAGAGGCTCATCACTGAAAGAGCAGCTGAGCCAAGCAGCCAAACGGTCTGCGTTCCATGGATGGATCCCTGACAGTGGGGAGCCGACCCTCTTAGACCCTCATGCTCACCTCTGCCCCTGTAATGAGAATAGCTCCTCTGCAGCCCCTCTCCTCGCTAGCCATTCACCTCCTGCCTCCACTGATAAGTCAACGGTTTCAAAATGAATCTTTGCCACAGGAGGGAGAACCTGTCACAATATACATACCAAAGATGGTTTTAGATGGTTTATCAGAAACAAATGGTTGTGCTATTGGTAGCTGTGGACAATTAGATGACACAATGCCGTCATTCCTTAGCTAGCTGAAGCTGTAACCTTCATGTGTAAATGTCCCAACCCTGCTAGACATCAGAGAAGCGAGAGGAGACCCATTCCTTCTTCCTGTGTGCCCGTCCACCTGCAGCTCTCAGAGAATGCATGAGCCGCTGGCTTCTCCATCTTATGGTCTACCACAGATGGTCAGTCCTGCTCAAGGCACTGGCGACCTTCAGCAAGAACAACAGCTCTCAGAGCAAGGAAAGCACGACCTCTGGGCACCCGCTTACTCCTCTATTTGACAAGAATGCAGCAAATTCATCTTAAGACCAAATGGTCTTAAGCTCTGGAAACTAACTCAGCAGAACAACAGTGCTGCACAATTACACACAGAACTGCACTGCGGAGTAACTCATCATCCAACTGGGGCCCAACCATGTAGAGTGCTCAGCCCAGTTCTTAATCTTGATCTCAATCTCATTTGTTCCCCTTCAGTTCTGTAGTACAGTTCACTTTGTACTGGATTGCTTTATAATTGAGCAAGGCCCAGACAGAAAGCCTAAAAACAGCAGCCACAGGTCGCCAGTTCCAAGTCACTGCATACAATCTCTTGAAAGCGCAGAGAAATTGGATTCAAGGCTTGTCTCTACAACTTATACTCCCATCGCCTATTTTCCAGTCTTTTTTTAAGTATTAGCAGTTTCTTGCTGCCAAGAAGAAAGAAGATGATCACCAACTCAGACCTTTTTGAAAGGAGACCTGACTGGGCCAACAGAGAGGTTCCTAATTCTGATGGCTGTTTCTAACACCTTGACCCAAAATACCAGCTGCAGAGGACTGATGTGGAAGGACAGCTGCTCATTCAGACCTCAACTGTCTTCCCAGATGCAACAGATGGCAGTTCTGGACCAGGAACCTGGAATGAGATGCAACAAAGAGGGCTATTTGGTGTCCCTAGGATGGGTTTTCAATACTACCTAGAGTTTAAATTCCACTCCTGACCTGACAGCACCATGTTGAAGCTAATTCAATAAAGAATTACGATTAGGAAAGCTTGAAGCATGACACTGCTGCTGACTCACGTTGGGATCTACAGTACTCAAGACTTCCAGATTTTTCTGCACCACACATATTCATTCGCAGCAGCTGAATGTTTTATGCCACAATATGTTCCACACAATAACATCTCACAAGCATCAAATATTAATATCAAATTTGCAATCTTAAGACAGCCACGCACTTCAGGTGTAAGCATGAACAGGAGCATTCCAAGCAGGAGCACCTGTCAAAGGTCTGCCCAGAGTAGAAGAAGGGCTGCTGCACTTCGGCCTTTCTGAGCTGGAACAAAAGCCACGGAGGTACCAGGTCCTTTTACAGAGCCAGTCAGGCCCACTGGTGTCTGCTGCACCCCTCTCCCTGAGCCGTCTCCATAGCTCATCTGCCAACCAATGGCTTTCTCACACCTTCCCTGCTTCACCTCAACCATTGCCACAACTGACCGTGGCTTCTTCCAGTTGCTCCTTCCTCCTGAAGCACCCCTATGCAAAACATTCGTGTTTCAGTCGTGTTTCAGTCTCAAACCAGAATCACACAGCCTTATTTTGGTTCCTTTTCAGACCAAATGTGAGGATCTCCATTTCGGCACGAACCACCCCAAACCAGCCTGTCTATGAATCCTGTCCTTTCCTACTTCCGAATAACCCTGTTGGGTTAATGTCACGCATCATTTCAGCAAAATAGGCCTGGGCAGGTTTTGATCTGTGCAGCTTGCCAAGATGGAAATGATACCAGTATTACATTGTCTGGTCTTTAGGAGCAAGAGGAGACATAATGGTTGACATTTCTTGTTGACTCTGAATTAAAAGCTCACTTCAAAATCATTTTAAATCCATTTGCTCATGTCAACATCAATGTACTGAGCATTAGCTACCAATTAGCAAACCAGAAAATATTCTTCAGATAATCTGAAATTGTGGTAAAATATTCAACATGCCATTCATTTACAACAAACCGCTCTATAAAAGCAAATTACTGGAACCAGCTGTCACACACCAACACAGCTAAGGATACTAAGCTATTTAAGTCTCTCTCTTTTTCCTCCAGAAAACATTCTAGTACCTGATTAATATTTTGAAGTGTGGACTGCTTTATCTACATTCTCCCTCCCTCCGTGCGGCTAAACAGGCACCTCGCCTTTATTGATGTACAAGGAAATGAAAGCAGTTGTAAGAAGGTTTGAATCATTAGTTCAAACCAAGCATCACCAGCCCACAGGTTCTGCACATCAAAACATTGAAGCTCAGCTCTAGAAAGGTCACAGGGGCAGGTTCATATTAAAATTCCATACACTGAGACCTGAATTCTCAGAAAACTGAACAAAACACACAGAAGGTCCTTTACATGTCGATTATCTTCTAGACAACACATTTCCACCTTTCCCACGCACCTCATCTCCAGAAGCAATATAACTTAATCCACAGAAATTGTGCTTAAGAGCTTAACCATCTTTCTCTCAAAAAAGGTCATAAGAAGCCCTTGCAGCCCTGCAACAACTCCCAAATGGCATTTCTTGTACGAGAGAGTCCAGGAAGGGGAGGAACGTGATCTTTCCTGCAGTTGGCCAACACGTTCGACAGAAGAAACTCACACAGGTGAGAGATCAACTGTGTATGAAAAAGGAAAAGAATCTCCCCTGCAAACAGAAATGTACCTGGTGTCCTCTTGACATTCAGGAGGGAAATCTTTGTGGAGAAAAAGAACATTTCCTCCCTATGGCTGGAAGTCCAGTCTAGCCATTTAGTCAACTGCCAAGGAACCCACATGAAGAAGAGTAAAATGGATGACTGGGCTGAACAGCTTTTTGATGCTGCTTATGACGGGGTCCTATATTTAATTTCTACCATTAAAAAATTCCCACGGATAATTCAGCCACAAATGGGAAGGACTGGGTCTCCTGAGGTACCACCATTCTTATGTGCAGAGGGAAACATTAATGTAGATCTGCATGCAATGGTACCCTGCACACTTTCAGCTGGAGGTGTGCACCACCTCTGCACCACCAACCCCAAATTCGCCCCCTGCCACCCAATTCAGCCGCAGCAAATGTGCTCACAAGGCCCAAGTCACCATTCAGACCCAGCTGCACACCTTCTGCCTTGGGTTGTGGTCATCATGTTTCACATCCTCACCTCTGACATCCCCCAAAGGGCGCAACTCTTCGCAAAGGACCCGATCAGTCGGAGAAAGGCTGGGAGAACATTCAACCCCTGGGCACCCCCACCGCCTTCTGTAATTTTCCTCAGCCCTTCCACTCCCCTGCTTTTACCGGCAGCTTTTGCAAACATGATTTCTCCTCCCAACAAATCAGTCTGAGTAATTCTGTTATTTAAACAAAGCAATATTTCAAGAGAGCCTGCCACTTAAGACCCCTCCTGTACTTTTTCACTTTAATGCACAGGCTATAAATAAACTACCTCAGACAGCATTCCAGGGATATTTTTTTAAAAAAATATTTCCTGATTATGAAAGACTGTTTTGAAACTCTTTTTCCCCCGGTGCATGCATTTATCATTTTTAGATCATTTTCACTACGAGTGGGAGCATGTTTAATTCTTTAGCAGAGCCTGCCAGATTAAGCTTTAGCCAAAAAGTACTTTCTGCCTTGGCTTTGTCAGAATTTAAAATGGGAAAAAAGAGAACTCGCGTTATGCCAAAGGAACCAACCCCTCTTGGAATCCATAGAGCTCTTTGTGCTAGAAACCCATTAATCTCAAAATCCCCGAGGCACTTCCAAAAACCAGGAGATGCTGGCGAAGTGCAAGGCTGATCTACAAATATAGCAGCCTCTGTTTTGCTCATCTTTCAATTACCGAAGGTCCATTACACGCTCTGCCTTACAAAGAGAGCCAATTCTGGAAGGCAACCCAAGGTCTTCAAAGCACATAACCACATGATGTAATACAATCCCAAATTACTGAAGCCCACCCCTCTTTCTGCAGCTTCTAAGACTGGACACTGCAACCATCAGACTTATACTCATCTAACTGGGATGATGAAAACTAGCCTTCCTAAGAACCAGTATTCTGAGCCTCAGGCAAGCATTAAGACTCTCGCCCAGAATTAGAGCTAACTGTCGTGCAGAAGGTATGCAAATCCAATTTGCATGGATAGGACGCCTTCCATGCCTGTTAGAAGAGCGAGTCTTCCAAATCTACGTGGCTGGACTGGGGAGGTTATGTTAGAAAAAAGATTTATTGTGTTGTAAGTCGATGCTCTACATAATGCAAAACATAGCATTGTTTGGCTTATACACAGTGCATAATTATCGTAACAGGTTAAAATATGTTGTCTGTACACTCACATTTTCTTCCATTTTTCTCCAGGATGTTTTGGAATAGCAACCATAAACATAAACACTCAGACTAGGCTACTCAAGAATATTGTCACAAAGTCATCTCCAACGTACTGCTACTTGCTTTATTACTCTATTAAACCACGAGATACTCTCCAAATGGTTGTCTTTAATGGTCTGCCTGGCAACCAACAAAAATGAAATTCAGCTTCAAGGACCCCCACATTCACTGTACTTCCAACACAAAACACTATATACCTCCAGTCTCAGCTAGACCACCTTAGACCACCCATACTGGGAACTCTTAAGTCATGTGAAAGAACAGACTAGGCAGGCATCTTTGGGAAAAACCAAAAGAGAAGTCCCCAAAGAGCAAGAGACCCTGAGGATTAGATACAGCAGTTGTTGCCTTTTTCATCACAGAATGGAATTCAGACCATTCAACCTCACAGGAATGCTTCTGACTTCAGGTCAGACACCCATGATGCCTCCCAAGGCTGGCAAGGTTGGTTAGGAGAATTTGATCTTGTGCCGCAGTGCCGAAATTTCACCCCAAACTATTGTGTTTCCTCTAAAATTGAATGGACCGTTCATTACTTGAGACAAAATAGGAACTTCGAGCAAGTATGCTAGGGTACCTTTTTGCTTAAGCAACGTGTGGAGACCACGATCTGAGTTTCAGAACAGGAAGCAGAGTGTCCTATCAGCATGGCAATCACAGCAGTGTTTCTCAACCTTGGCAACTTTAAGACATGTGGACTTCAACTTCCAGAATTCTCCAGCCATCCATGCTGCTTAAAATTGCTAAGGCTGAGGAATACTAAACTACAGCAGCCACCTTAGGCAACCTAGTCAACATATTCTTGAGGGCCACAGGGTTACATTCCACAGGAAAAAGAAGGCAGATCATGTTCTCTTGATTCCTTAACCTATGTTTTTTAAAAAACAAAATAGAAAATAAACACGCATAAAAAGTCTCCTAGAAAACTGACCCTGGACATCCCACTGCTGCCTGTTGCTTTTCTTCTCCTTTTTTCCTTAAAGTGAGGAACAGGCGGAGCAGCTTTTAAAAGGAGGAGCCCGGGGCCCTTTCCCCATCCAACCATTGAGTTATAATATCTATCCACATTTCTTGGACCCATCTACCCTCAAGAGTAGAAACTGCATTTGGGGGAAATCTTAAGAGGACGGAGGGGACAGAAAAAGGACAGGAACGGCAAAGCAGGCTCCGCAGCTTTCCCTTCCCACCCTCCTCCGTTTCTTCTCCGTCTGCTTTGAAAGGAAGGTTCTGTTCTTTGCTTTGGGCTGCTATTAAAACCTCCTAAGACCTAAATCCTACACGGACACAGTCAGATCTAATTAAAAGCCACTCTAAAAAAAGATGGCATTTTACATATGCAAAAGAAAAAAGAAACCTGCCTAAATTGGATTGCACTGAAGTAATGTGATCTATTAACGTCTCAAATTATAGTATGCAAATTTTGATAATTCACTGATATTAATAAGATTCGACTCAAGAAGCTCACCCAGGCCGAGCCCAAGTTTAAAGATAGGGAGGAAATGGACCTCAGAGGCCCTTCAGTCCCATCAAATGCCATAACTGCCATCAATTTTTCTGATCACTAACTGATCTGCATGTGGGTGGTGCAATAGCGTTCAGCTTTCAATTACCAAACTATCAAAATCCTCACCAAAAAAGGCATCTCCAGAGAGGAAACGGTAAGGCTTGATTATTCATCACTTCATAATGAATTATTTGTTTTTAAACCAGATGTCAAGTTCCTTTTGTAATCCATCTGGAAAAGTTAGTACATGGGACCAATTTTACCCATGTCCATGTGGGTTTAGCATCTTTTTTTGTTTTGTTTCTGCAATTCTGTGTGAAACTCTTTAGAGACCATTCCAAGACGAAGAAAACTCCAACCTTTTGCTACAGAAAATTGATTTTTGGGGGTTTTCTCCTAAAGACCTAATTCAGGTGAAAGTGATCCCGATTTAAGAACCCCCCCTTGCCAAACACTACAAGCACATATGAAACACAAATATAGACAGAAATCCTGTCAGCCCCTAGCTGAAATCTGGAGAGCCCCCAACCAGCATTTTCTGTCTCTTCACCAGCTTCAGGAAATCTTGCTGTATCACGCTTCCCCTTGAAAATTAGGAGAAAGTCGTCTTCTCCATTTCTTAGGAATCCCTCTAAACCAGGGGTGTCAAACTGCTGGCCCACGGGCCAGACGCGTCACGTGGAAGCCACGCCCACCCCATTGCCGGCAATGGCAAAACCGGCCCGATACGTTGCGCGACGTCACATGATGTCGCGAGTTTGACATGCCTGCTCTAAACAATCTTAAGAATGCACAGACATTAAATGTACAGCTTTCCATTTTTTCCCCCAGTTGTGTAAAACTGGCTTATCTGTGTCATGACGCAAAAGCCACTTCTCTGCAATTCCTGATCCCAGGACCCCATCTGCCCCCAGCCCAAACCCTTCACTCCTCAGCCGCTGCTGGGCTCTTCCCAACGTAACCCGGGCCATTTTGGTGCAGCTCCTTCAGACAGATGCAGCCATGCAGACAACACGGGCAGCTTTTTAACCTCTCCGTTGTAATTAATTCTTTCTGGAGTAGCAAACATACCTCTCAAAATATTCACGCAGAGGTGGATGAAATATTGTCACTGTTAGGAAAATTATCCAAAAAGAGAACAAGACAAACTATTAACAGACAAACAGGCAAGTGCCTTGTCATAATAAAGAATGATCAAAATTAGAGCGTGAATTCTTCATCAAATATTTGAAATAAGCCTTATTGTGTTTTCATCAGGTAAGACCATGAAAAGCACTGAAAGGCTTCAAAATTCAATGGAGATCTAGTTCACTCACCCAGATTTGATTACTCCCTTCCAAAAAAAGTCCAGCAAGGACAAAACATTACATTACAAAGCATTAGAAAATCAGAGGCCCCTTTCCTGAGGAACTTAAATCCCCAATCACCTCCTTCTGAAGAGACAGAGGCCCCAATTCATGCCACATCAATGCAGATCCACTGAGAAGGGCAACTGCACAAGGCTGGTGGGGGGGGGAGGTGCTAAAGATGTCACCCGTCCACTGGACTGTGGAGCCAAAGAACAAGAAGGTGCCACTGGAGGACAGGGCAACCCTAGGATGCCAGGACTCAGGGGAGAAGGGAGAGAGAGAGAAGGAAAAGTAGGAGGCGGAAAAAATAGAAGCCTCAGTAATGGGACTATTACAACAGGGAAAACCCCCCAGTCATACTTCAGAAATCCTGGGCTCCAAGCCACAGTCAGTATCCCTAATGGTTGCAGAGCAGGGTAACTGTAGTCACAATTACGGAATATTCAACATGACAAGAGGTTTAGATGCAAAAATGAGATTCCACTACAGTGAACCTCGTAATCACTTTACATAAAATCCCTCAATAAAACTATTGCTTTTGTGGAAATACTGATCAGATACAGCCACAAGCTTCTTTACCTGTTACCTGATAACACAAATCCAGCAGGGTGGCCCAAGGAGACGCCTATTTAACGGCACCCATGTCAAGGCTCCCACGGGGCTGTCCTCTCATGCCGTGGCATAAGCAGACTTAAATGGACGCCACTTTTGTTTGCCCCAGAAGGACGGGGGGGGGATGTCCATTACGCAAGGGTGCATTCACACTCTCCTGGGATGATTTCAAAGTGGAATCCTCGGTTCGGCAACAAACGTTTCTTTTTATTAGGCTCAAAGCATATTTCTCTGTTGTAATAAATGAGCTGCCGGTCACTTCTGCCCCCAATATTGGGGTTTCTTTCAACTATCAACTTTGTCTGGTTGCCCAGAGTCATGACGATTTATCTTACTGTGCTCCTGCTTTGCTTCTGTGGTGTTCAAATGAGTTTTTAATGCAATAGTAACATACAATTTGATTGTGTTAGAAGACGACCAGCAAATGTTCCTGCTATATAAGACGGGTTGATGGTTAGGCGCCCTGAAAAAATAGATCAAATATTCCAAACCTGCACGGCATCTTCACCAGTCTATTGGCACAAGAGCAGGGATTGAGCTAACAAAAAAGAAATCTTCATTCCTGCTTTAATTTCAGGAAAAACAACTCCTGTGGGGAGTCAAATTGTCCTGTGGGGAGCCAAATTTTGAAATCGCACTAACAATTCCACACAAAGGCCTTGAGAGGCTCACCCAATCACGTAAAACCAATGCTACAAAGTTCCCATGAATCCAGACTGGTCTAGCTTTGGGGTTATTCAGTGAAAGCCCTTGTAGATCCTGGCAGATCTTGGGTGATCTCCAAACAAGCTAAGCGTTGTTCAGCCTGATTCTTCCTTGGACAGGAGACTACCAGGAAACCCAAGCGCTATCCTGAAATGTCTTTCTTCCCCCTCCAAAACCTCCTAAGAGGCAACGCAAGAAAACAACGCCAACATGGGCATGCAACCACCAGGAGCCCAGCTCAGTTGGAGAAGGTTTGCAGCTCAGTTGCAGCATGTCCAATGCCGACAACCATCCTGCCTTGTGTACAGTCATCACCTGTGACAAATGATCCCCAAATTCCACATTTATTACATCTGCAGAGCAGCAGCTATGTCATGTCTGAAACAAGGTCGAACGTTGGAGAAATGCTTTGGCAAATGGAGCCTGGCCAAGCAGTCCAAGTTGCTGGGAGAGCCTAACCTGTTCCGTGCAGCCATTCGTGATATTACTTTTTCTTTCCAAGAGCCCCAAACCATAAATTATTTTAATACTCTATAAGCAGACCTGAGCCACCTTATATCTCTGAGGCAAATTCAGGCGAAGGCATCACTAATCCCCGAAATGGCATTTATTGCAAAGATTTTGCCCCTAAGCTCCGAGTACTTCGATAACAGCAGAAACAAGGACTACAGAAGTGAAGCTTCTCCCACCATTTTAATGCAAAGGCCAAAAATGAGGACTCGGTTTCAGCCCCGTCACCATCTGTTCCTCCCACTTAAACCGAGGTAGGTTCCCTTCCTGTTCTTGGAGATGTTAATCACGGAAATCCTCACCACACAAGGTTTCAGATGCAACATGGAAAGGCATCCTTGGCATTCAGCCATTTTTACGCCCTTCACCACTCAGGCAAACCTGTTGGGATGCCTTGCTGGAATTATTCCACCTGCTGCATTTGCAGCTGTCCAGCCCTTGCGAGGTTAAAACCAGGAGGCAGGGTGTGAAACACAGCCCTGATATTCTGGGGGCTGATAGGAAGCAATTCTGGGGGTTTATGAACTCAGCCCAATTTCTGTGGGCCAGACTGGCAGACCTTCTTTCAGCCTGCCATCAACAAGCAATGGCAGCTCTTCACAGCTGTTTCAGGCCCAAGAATCACGTGGAGCAGGGAAGGCGGGAGGAGAACCAAGAGAGGGAAAAGCAGCCACTGGACTTCAATTGCTGAATGTCCTTTACCTGAGAGTAGAGACACAGGATAGATCACGGGGTTTGTGCCACAAAATGAATTAAGGACCCACGAGATGGGGAGCACCGTATTCCTGCATTGGGCACCCAAAGACCTGGTCTCTTGTGCAGGGTCCTTAGGATGCCAGAATAAGGGCAGCGGGTCACCCACGAAGGGTCTCCCAAAGGGACTGGAGAGGCTTAGGGCATAAGGAATCGGTGTCAGTCAGGTGCACAAGGGCCCTTTTTAGTCTAAAGGCCCTTCCACGGGAGGCCCCTGGCACCAACTCAGATCCAAGTCTTCTTTCTTCTCTCCTAGTGCTGCACCTGAGCAGAGCGGATCTTTTCTTCTACAATGTTAAAGAGCTGCAGAACCTGCCAGCGGCTCATGTTCTATAGGAAATGTCTCCTCATCTCATCTCCTGGCTCTGCCTGTCACTCCCCTGAGTGGTCTAACACAGCGGTCCAGAGGGAGTTGTGTTGCCAGGACAGGCGGCTGTCCTGGGTTGAAAAGGAAAGATGGCCCCTGGCAAGATCCTGGGCCCCTGAGCTGGGTGGCAATGACCCAACCCAAGGAAGCCCCCACCCACCCCCTCCGGATCATCTTCTAGCCTCAGGGATAAAATTTGCCACCATCCATCTGTTGTTCCCTGCAGGTGAGGGGGAAACATTCTGGATGGGTCTTCTGCATTGAAACACAGTCCCACTTTCTTTTCTCTCAACGGGGAGAAACACTAGGAGGAAACAGACCTTCACTATGGAGCCAAGTATCACAAATCAATTTAATTCCAGAATCCTGCTGACTAGTAGATAACTGAAGGACGATGCCTGGTTTCCTTGGATAGCCTGCTTCAAAAGAAGGGCAGCAAGGAGAAAAGCAGGCCAGCTGCAGCTAAACTGGTCCCAATGTTCTACTTCCCTTCAGAAGATCCAGTCTTTAGATGGTCATCCTGCCTCATCTGAGCACGAATGTCGTTTAAGCTCCCTCTCCCCCAGGCAAACTGGGCACAAAGCCGGGATGGCCCCACTGAACATCAGCAGCTTTCAGAAGCCTGGAAAAGTTTCCTGCTTGGCTTTTTAACTATGAACTATGTTCCTGCAGCATTCTGTATATTAGCATTAAACAACTGTACAAAATATTTTTCCTTTCCCCCAAGCCTGGCCAATCAAAACAATTATTTTTCTTACTTAAAACGCAGGGCGAGGAACATGGGCTTAAATGCTGAACGTTTCCAATAAAAGCTGGCATCCAACCCTCCCCCCAAAGCTGCCTGCATTTTAACCGGAAAACAGCATGTCCACTTTACTTATTTCCATCTCAGTAACCAAAAAGAATCAGCCACTCCAAGGGAACAAGGAACGGAGTTCTGAGTTTGAAAAAGAAGCACTTTGAAGACAAAAGCCTGCTTGCCACCATTAAGGCCATTATTTTGCAAAATGCTGCATTTTGGGTGGGCCTGTATTTCGTAGGTTTACCTTCCTGCATTTTCACAGAAAAGCAGCTAGCACCGAAGGCTGGAAGAGGAAAAGCTGAAAAGAACGAGAACAGATCAAATAATAGTGTGGGGGGGGGCACAAAGGATTTAACTACACCCACACTCCAGAGGTAGGCAGCATGTGCATAAACAGGGCAGCAATTTTATTCCCACCCCAGCGTGGGACATGTTGTCATGACTAAGACTAAGCTCTACTTTTCTCTATTCCACAGAGCTGAGGGTATCCGAGGCCCTTAACCTTCACCAAAATTGATTGCCTTTAATACGGAAGGCAGTTTCTACGCTCTGAACTTGACTTTGTAGCTCTCAACTTTCTCTCTTCAGCCTAGAAGAGACAAAGCAGAAGGGAAAGCTGCCTAGAGAGGCAATGGGAGGCGTCTCTGCAGAATGGTGGACTCTGCTATGGAGCAGCCATCCCTTCTAACCAACTTGATTCGCTCTCTTCTTGTCAATTTATCGCCAACAAACTCGGCAAAGAAAGGCTTGCTCCAAGCAATGCCTCATGACAAGCATTCCATAGGCCTCTGTGATTCATCGTGCTCCTTTGGCACAAATTCAATGGGAATATTGACCTAGAAACAGCACGGTACATCTCTTGGTGTTTCAGGAAAGCTGCAGAAAAATCCGGTCTTCTCAAAAAAAAAAAATGGTCTGGGTGAGCTCTGCAACACTGAGCGAAATACAGATGTGGAGCCCAAGATGGCTAACTATTCAGCTGCAAGGGTGGCAGCTAAGGAAAAACCTCAGCTGACAGTCAGTCTGCTCCAGGGGAGACGGGAAGGTCAAGTAAGCAGAAGACATTCAAGAATGGAGAAGCTGCGAGTCAAGAGCTTCCCTGCCTCGGCCATAGCTAGCAGTTGTTCAGCTATTTTCCCAAATTATGTTATGAGGCTGAGATCCAAGAAATTCAATTTTAGAAGAAAGAGTACCATAAACACGTACAAACAAGCAAGACCAACCCAACCACGGGCCGTGTCTGGTGGCCTGCTCCCTTGGAGTTCATCTGGAAACAAGGCCATCCGTGCTGCCAAGGGCTCTTGAGAGGAAACACAGCATCATTGTGCAGCCTGAGACAAGGCAGGAGGGCTCTGCACACCGCTTTAATCCCTCTACTAGGCCAGCCCTTTGAAGATGCAGCCATCTTTCATTTGTACAAACCGAAATATAAAAATTCCTTCCCCTCAACTTTCAACACCAGAGCCCAATGATGGGGAAACGGGAGTTCAGTTGGCATGAGATGGCAGGAGTCCAGACACAGAAGCGTGGATGCAAGAATGAGAAAATTGTTCTTAAAACCCCATGAACCCCATCTAGTTCACCAAAGCTCACAAACCGAGATAATACCGGAATCTGAAAATGTTACAAAAGAGACATGGGAGTCAACAGCAGGCCATAACGGTGTCAAAATGACAATGTGTACGCCACAAAGGCGGCACACAATTGTTGCAGTTATAATAATAATAATAATAATAATAATAATAATAATAATAATAATAATAATAATAATAATAATAATAATAATAATAATAATAAAAATAAAAATAAAAATAAAAATAAAAATAAAAAATAAATAAATTAATAATAATAATAATAATAATAATAATAATAATAATAATAATAATAATAATAATAATAATAATAATAATAAAAATAATAATAATGATAAAGTTGGGAGGGACCTTGGAGGTCATCTAGTCCAACTCCCTGCTCAGGCAGGAAACCCTATACCATTTCGGACAAATGGCTGTCCAGTTTCTTCTTAAAAACTTCCAGTGTTGGAGCATTCACCACTTCTGGAGGCAGATTGTTCCACTGGTTAATTATTCTAATTGTCAGGAAGTTTCTCCTTAGTTCTAGGTTGCTTCTCTCCTTGATTAGTTTCCATCCGTTGCTTCTTGTTCTGCCTTCAGGCGCTTTGGAGAATAGCCTGACTCCCTCTTCTTTGGGGCAGCCCCTGAGATATTGGAACACTGCTATCATGTCCCCCCTCGTCCTTCTCTTCGTTAAACTAGACATACCCAATTCCAGCAACCGTTCCTTATATGTTTTAGCCTCCAGTCCCCTAATCATCTTTGTTGCTCTTCTCTTTCTAGAGTCTCAGCATCTTTTTTACATCGTGGTGACCAAAACTGGATGCAGTATTCCAAGTGTGGCCTTACTAAGGCATTGTAAAGTGGTATTAATACTTCCCGTGATCTTGATTCTATCCCTCTGTTAATGCAGCCCAGCACTGTATTGGCTTTTTTGGCAGCTGCAGCACACTGCTGGCTTATATTTAAGTGATTGTCCACTAGGACTCCGAGATCCCTCTCACAGTTACTACTATTGAGCAAGGTACCCCCTAATACTATACCTGTACATTTGGTTTTTCTTGCCTAAATGAAGAACCTTACTTTTTTCACCATTGAATTTCATTTTGTTAGATAGTGCCCAGTGTTCAAGTCTGTCCAGATCCTCCTGTATCCTAAGCCTGTCTTCTGGAGTGTTGGCTATTCCTGCCAGCTTGGTGTCGTCTGCAAATTTGATAAGTTCCCCATCTATCCCCTCGTCCAGATCGTTGATGAAGATATTGAAGAGCACTGGGCCCAGAACAGAGCCCTGGGGCACCCCACTACACACTTCCCTCCATGTAAATGCGGTTCCATTGAGGACCACCATAAAGCCTCTCCAGATGGGCACCAACGTGCCCCCATGTCACACAAGGCACAAAGTCGGCCATGTTCCTGGTTTCGTTCTGACTTCTTCTACGGCACGAGCCCAGTGCCTGGGACCTTTCACCACGACAGCCGAGGGTCACACCAGGACACACCCTCAGCTTACAAGCACAACTGGACCAGAGCTTTCAACGAAAAGGGATGCAGTCACTGAGTTGCAGTCGATTTTATGAGCATTTTTGCCATAGTCATTAAGCAAATCACGGTGTTAAGCAAACCCAGCTTCCACCATTGACACCCCCTGGAAAGGCCTGGAAGGGCGATTGTGGGACCCGGGACGCTGCAACCCTCGCAGATGGAGGTCAGTGGCCAAATGCCCCAGTTCTGATGACTTGGCTGTAGGGATGCTGGAAGAGTTGCAGGCCAAGGGCAGGTCCGATGCTACCTTCTCCAGTGCTATCATAACTTTGAACAGTTGTTAAATGAATGTGTCACAAGTGGAGGCCTACTTGCAATACTTTAAGAAACTGGAAAGATTGACCAATGTGTTACAGCAACTAACGGCATCCCGGAGATTCCATAAATTGCAAAGCCCTCAAATGAGATTTTTATCTAAGTGGGTCCATCTGTAACCTTTTCACCTTAGAGGTATATATAAAAAAAAATAGCACCCATTTGAGGACAATTTATTTTCCACTCAATTTTTCAGACAAAGTCCTGTAACTGCTAACAGAAAGCAACTTCAGAGATTAATAGAGCAAATATTTTAAAGTGTCCTCACATGGCAAGGGAGCTGCATAGCAAGCTCATTTACAAGACAGAATTGCAAAAACAAGCAGTTTCTCATGCTTAATCCGATAACTCTGATGTATCTTCTGAAATGGTCGACACCAGCTCATATTTCTGTTTCTGAACAGGGAGAAGCAGCTGCTTTCAAGCCTAACGACTGTAAATTTCTCCCAAGCTTCTACATACAGGGGCCATGAACCCTGGGAAGAGATCTCTGCATGATAATAACCACCACGGCTTTTGTGGGTTTCGCCAAGCATCTCCTGGCTATCCATCGAAACGTGATGCTTTCAAACAATAGCTCCAAATGCAATATTTAAGACTAGAATTCTGTGGCCCACATCCCAATATTTTTTTTGAAAAAATCCCAACCTCTGGGAGAGCACTCCCACTTCAGAAGAAGAGCCATGTGGGGAAACCATGGGGATTTTCATGGAATCTCAACACCTCTTGACCTTCCATCAAGTCTATTTACTGGAGAAAATTCAGATTGGGACTGGAGTTGGATTTTTTAAAAATGGAAATAAATTACATTCAGGGGAGAAAAAAGAAACAGTGAAAAAATATTTCCTTAAAATCTTAAATTTCCCTTAATTCCAACATTCCATGGTTTGTTGGAGTCTTCCAAAGGGAAGACCAGACGGCTCCACCAAGCAGAGGGTCACGTGGAAGGTGCAGATTCTGAGTGAGTTAAATCACTTCCACTTGGGTGTAGCAGCTCCTGGCCAGAGCCGCCTGGCAAATGGATGCTCTGGGATTTTCAAGTCCTGATATAATCCATCACCTCCTACAGAAGCAAGCAGGACTCCAGGTAAGGGACAGGATGAAAAAGAATACAGAGGCCCAAATTGTGTGCCAATCAATGTTGTCGGGGACACTAAGCATGAGAACTTTGACACAAAAGATGACAGGAACATGTAAACTATGATCCGCCGTTTCAACCCAACCCGGTCTGTTTAAGGGCTGGGCACCCTCCTTGGTTGGGCATCTCAAACTGTTCCAAGTTTGGAGAAATGACTTCTAGATGCTGCCAGACCCACCCCAGGATGGCACAGAGGTTCAACATATAGGTCTGCTGGGAAATCCAGAATTTTTCACTCCTGGATTAATTTTGGACATCCTTACAACCAAAGATTAACAAGAAGGTTTCAACCTCCACAAGGATATTGCTAGCATAAGACAAAACATCTTTCCATTCTGTTGAAGAGCATCTTTACTCAGAACCTTTCAATCCCACATATTTTTAAATACAACTTTGGAAACTACACCAACATCCAGCTGGCCAGTATACATTTCCTGCCGGTGGATTCCATCTTTAATTTGCATTCCAAATTCCAAAAGGGTACAATCAGGCATTGTAATAAAGGAAAGAAAAGCCCCTAGGAGACAAAAAAAAAATCATCACTCTTTGTAGGACTGCATGCTACACTTCCAACTACAATTCTGTCATTTCCAAGCAAAAAGCACAGCCAGCAAGTCTTAAAACATTTCATTTTGGAACAGCTAGACAACAATTTAGTCCAGCAGAAAATGAAACTAGGGAGGTGGGGTTGGAATAACATGGTCTCAAAATATCACTCATCATAGTTTATGTGGCTACTATTTCTAAGATCTTCCTGTAAAAAAAGCAAGAGGTTTTCCAAGTTTTAAGTGAAAATAGCAACGTAAATTGTTTAGATTCTTGACCACAAAGAACATTTCCTCTCATATGAAAGTTGAACCAAAAGTGAGGCATTTAAGGAACTTGCAGTACAGACTCATCGCATTACTCCCCTTTTGGCACAGAGAACAAGTAAGAAATACTAAAGCAAAGAAATCAAAGCCTTGAGGTGAGATAAAGGAAAGAAGACGAAGCAAAACAAGGTCCACCATCAGCATTTTTGCTGGTCAAGGACCGGAATAAAAATGACTGACTGACTGACTGACTACCAAGAATATTCACCACCCCTCCCTCTCCACACCTTTTCTTTCCTTGCAAAACATTCTTGCTTCTGCCAGTGGTGAATTCCTCACCTTTCTTCTTTTGAGAATCTCATCATCCAACCCACCTTCTTAACCTTCTCCTTCCTCTTGGCGACTTTGCTGTTTCTTCGTCTATTTGTTTTGCATTGGACCCTCATTCATTTTCTTCAGATGTCCAAGCTGCTGCGTCAAGTAAACACTTGCTAATATACTAATGTATGTTGGCTTGCTTGGAAACCATAACGAGCTATTGTCCTTCATTACAGTAATGTATGAATTAGCCAGGTTCAATTCTTCGTTTAAAAGACAGGGCTGAGGTTGACATAAGGGCCTTCTGGGTGAGGCCTTATCTTGCTTCATTCATGAAATGAGGAGGCATCCTAGATGTTCCCTCCCACTCAGAAGCATCAGTGTTGGCCTACAAACTGTCAGGATGCCTAGAAACCATCCATCTGGAAGCACCCTCATGGGAGGAAATAATTACAAAGCCGGTTGGTTCTGAACTAACACTGAGAGACAAAAAAAAGGTTCACAGGCAATAATGAAGGGGGAAGTTATCTCTCAAGCCCAGGTCCCATCCTACTGCGGGATTAATCTCAGACACTAAATCGAGGATTTTCAAACCTCCGCTATTAAAAACAGTCTCTTATAAACTCTAAAAGAAATCCTCTCTCATATGAAGGCTTAAGAAGTTATTATTTTTGACACACCCTTTGATATTCTGTTTCATCACCCAATGCAGGCACTGGCATGAGACCAAATGTTTCTGGAGAAGACCAGCCCAGGGACAGAATCTCATGGAGAGGCAGCATCTCCAGGCTCACACAAATCTCTCCTGGAGCACCAGAGGTTCTGCCAGGGCAAAAGAGTCCCCATCAGCACCTCCCAGCACCATCATTGACCTTCTGTCCTGTTAGGAGAAAACTGAACCAACCCCTGCATGAAGAAGGGAGTGCATCTGATGCCCGGTTCGAAGCCAAGGCTATAATTAAGACAACCACCAAAGCAGCTCGGGAGTTCTGGAAGAGCAAAGTGCTTGTCCGCAGGTAGAGGCATGACCGACTCACTGCGGTAATTTCTAACTTAAAAACAAGATCGATCAGAATGTTTTTGTTTAAGGCGCTCTACAGTCGGGATGGCAGGTAATTACTACAATGTGACCTGGAGGAGGAGAATCTATCTTTTTCCATTTTCACTAATGGCTTTCGCAAAGCAAGTCGAGACGGCTACTCAAAAGGGGAATTGCTCCAAGGGAGCTCTGCTTGCCAAACCCTCCTTCTCCTTTGAAGATGGCGTCCCACTTTGCACCAGCTCCTCAGCCACACGCCTGACCAAAGCTCAGATATGTACCGAGGGAGGGTGTGGGGCATAGCACCAATGCCTCAAAATACACAAGAGCAGGACAAGCAACGCCAACACTTCCTCCAGGTTGGTCAGAATTCCAACTCACAAGGAACATGTCTGGTCATAAATCTTAGTGAAGCTAGATGTCCATGGAGATTCTCAGTTGTGGTTGTCCCAAAGGTGCTTTTTCAAAAGGCAAGTGGACTTTGTTTTTCCTCAAAGACGTTTTGCTTCTCATTCAAGAGGGTTTTCAGAACTGAAGAAGCTTCTTGGATGAGAAGTGAAACGCTAATGAAACCAACAGGCTCTGAGATGGTCCTCACTGAGAGGCCCAGACAGACACAGGGCAGGGCAGGACCTTGAACCAACACAGTGCTGGGCTAGCTGATGAGTTCCAACATGACATCCAGAGAAGTGAGTCTCTCTCTGCCAACCAGCCAATTTTGTTGGATCAACCACTGCTGCCTTCTCTGCTCGATCTGGAGAAAAGTAAAGCTCCACATTCTAATCACGTCCAAGGGAATCGATCTTAATGAGTTCAGTAGAACTTCCAAACAGGCACGGACGCTATTGCAATTTTTATTTTTAGTTCCCATCATAAGATTTCAAAGCGAGCATTAATATTCACACCAAAATTCAACAACCATAAATAATGCACATAATAATGCTAGAATAAATATTGGAATAACCACCCCATGTCAGTTTAACCTTAATTATCCCAATTTGTGCACTAATTTCTATGGTCTTTCTGATAGGAGCTGGCCTTCAATCAGGCCTGGCTGATTTTCTGCCTGGCAAAGATTCTTAAGCTTCTTAAAAAGCTTGAAATGCTTCTCCAAACTGGGAGGAAAAAAAGGTAAAATTAAATTGATCCAGCATGAAACCATGTCAGCTTCCTTAATGTTTCGTGTCTCCTGGAAGAAGAGCTCTCTAAAATCAAGGAAGGAAAAGGCTCCTATTACGTTGGCACCACAAGCTGCAGTTCAGGAGCCACCAGAATCAGCACCCATCTGCTGGGTGTGGCATCTTCACAGAACACAAATGACAATCCAGGGACCATCCGGGTTCATTGCAAACCCAGCAACCTTTTGAGCAACAGCGCAGATAGTCCCAAACCTTTAGAAAATTGTTCTCCATATTAAAAACCAAGACTCTGGGTTCAGAGCAAAACCAGACAATGTTGTGCAGGGAGCCAAGATGTGTGACTTCTTCCCTGCCACATCAGGCCTTCAACTCGTCCAGCCTGGCTGTCAGTCTTTTTCTACTTCATTATTTCCACTAGCCGAGAGCTACCTCCTTCCGAACACGCCATTAGAGAACGCGCTGACACATAACAAATCCTGTCTTATTGCTTGTAGAATTAGTTCAGTACCAAAGATAGAAAATATTGTTTCAGTATGAATGCTGTCAAATGCCATGATCTGAGCCCTTTCTTCCACTAGGGAGACAGGTTTCCATTGGTGTCATGGAAGACAATAAACCCCACGGGACACCAGGAAGCAGCAGCAGACCGGTTGATGAACTGTCGGTTCTCACCAAGCCATGCAAGCTTATTTTTAAAAAATATTTTTAATTTAGAAAGTGATCAAGGAGCAAGCATATTTTAAAGCCAAGCACCTCCCTCAAAGCAATTTCTGTATTTCCAGAATTGTTTTTGAGCCACAGACAGAAACTAAAATAGCAGGTGTTATTGTATTCATTTACTGGTATATGGATATTTTACAAACAGCCACACCCACCGTGCCGAAAGCATGCCCCTAAGGGACCCTCCGCCTCTCCAAAGGCTCCTGTCTGGTCCAAGAAAGGCAAGAGACACCCCCACACACACACCTATTATGAAGCACAACTAGAGGAAAAGTGCAAAGGTATGCTGCAATGGTGCACACAAAAACGAAGCCACGCATTGCTGTGTCATTTTACTTATTGCTTGGAAAAAGCAGGAAGAGACAGCAACTGCCTCGTTTTGTGCTCTGGGCAGGCAATAATCAGGCCAGCTTTTCCCTCTTAATATGCAAGGTGTGCAAGTCGGATCCTGGCAACTGACTTCTACAGAAGAAATGGTCTCTCAGCTTAATCAATCACACACACACACACACACACACACACACACAACCACTCGAAAGGGAGTAGGAAAACTTTCCCACCAGTAACAGGTAAGGGCCCGGCATCCATCACACGACCTGCTCTTTCTGTGAATGACTGGGGGAGGGGGGATTAGAAATGAGGAGAAGCACCCAAGAGTTGGTAATGAAGATGCTACTCCAGAAGGAGGGGATTAAAAACTCCAGAACAAGAGAGATGAGAGAGATATTGAGGAGCACACAAAAGCAAGCTTGACTTCAGGAGGAAACATAATCCAGCCCAGTTAAGCAGTGTATACAAATTCTATTCTGACAGAATTTAAACGTTTCCATGTAGAAAGGCAGCAGCCAATGGTGCATTTAGCAGAACAGCCTCAAAGAGGGAAGGCCCCCTTTTCAAACGAGGACTTCATGCAGAGGGAAGAAGCACCACATCCAATTCACCAAGACCTGGCTAACTTGTGAGGGTTACCTACCCCTGACCAGCTCTATTCTCAAGAGAAGCTATCCAGTTCCTCCAGTTCTCCAGACAGGCTGGCCAAAGGGCCTCCAGACCAGCTTTCCACGCAGGGTAACCAGGGGCTGCATTGCTGGCTGTGGAATTCTGGGAGTTGAAGTCCACATGCCTTAAAATTGTCAAGGTTGAGAAACACTGATCTAGACAGACACCTCAAAAGTGAAGCCCTCACCACATCCTCTTCCGAGATCTGTTCAAACAGCTTAGATACTCCACATATTTGTGCTTCCAACCATCGTCCCACATGCATCAATGCAACCATGTCGACTCACAAAGCCTTTAAAGTATCATTCACATCCCAGGCACTGAAGGGTGGAAAAAGGCCTCTGGAAATGGATGCTGCTGGTGCTCCAACCTATTTTGTGCAAAATCAAGATGCAGTCAAAGAAAAGTAAAGGCACTTTAGAGAGGTAAAATTATTGTGTTTCTACAGTCAAGTCAGCCCAAAGCCCATCAACAAATGCACACTATATGCATAACCCTGAGGAAATTACTAGGTAAGTCATTTCTGTTGCACACAAACAGAATGGTAATAGCATTTAAATAGGCCCTCTTTGATGTGGAATGAAACAGCACGCCTGATCCAAAGCAAAATACATTTTATTAACTCTGACCAGGCGCACGCACCGGGTTAGAAGCTGACAACTTCTCACGCGCAGCACTATCATTTCGTAGCAGGGCAGAGACCGTGTCTATTGTCTGCTGCCCTGGCAGAACATATTATTAAACCAGCTCTGCCCAAGGGGCAAAGGGCAAGGCACAATCACTACCCAAGGAAAGCAAAGAGACAAGGAAGCAGATGCCAACGTCAAGCGGCAAGGCCAGGAAGCAACGCGGCCAAGGCTGCCGATGCCTTGCAATGCCTCTTCCACCATCCCCTTCATCCATCACTTCAAGGGGTTTGGACATCCGAATCCCTCCTGAAAGCAAGCAAGCATTCGTTCTGTTTATTTCCTAGATTCCTCTCCCTTCTCAAATGGAGGGTCTCCATTTGACGCCCACAACAAACTCAGTGCTTAGGCTGGGCAGAGAGAGAGAGAGAGACTGACCCAGAGGCTCTGGGCCTCCATGCACGAGGCTGGATCAGGACCCCTGTCTCCTGGCCTTCGTTTGACACGTTCCGCACCAACTCACTGGCTCTTCTGCAACTGGACCGCTATTGCAAATACCGAGTCACAATTTTTTAAATTCCAACTTCCAGGATGAAAACAGCAAAACTGCACTCTAAACAAGGATGCAACCAACAGTGATTCTGGGTGGGAAGCAAGAAGGAAAGATCTCTGAGCACAATAAAACCAACTCAATTCGTCTCATCATATCTGTGCAAAATAGCACAACGTGCTCATCCCTGGTCTGTTAATTTGGAGAAACGTCATGATTATACACAATGTTGCCCTTCCAGCTTTAAATTACAGGTGCCGTGACAGCTGTCCTCAACACGGTTTGCCTCCAGATGTGGATTCTGGGCACTGAACCACAAAAAAATGGGCAGGGGAGGAAGATAGCAAGTTGGGGAAAGCTGCCTAAGCAATTTGTTCCCTCTGAATGATAAAGCTCTCAACACAAGTATGAGACAAACCACAGAGAAGCTTAATGATTATGCTGTTGTCCCAACTGTTTGAATACATTTCCCATATTTATTTCTGTTTATATTATTTAAAGCATCAGGCAATCTTCTTTACCGTGTTCTCTCCTGGTGAGACAGGATCCTTAACCAGCATGGCCACCTAGACAGGAATTCCGATCGCAGTGCTTCTGCAGGGCTGCCCCTGGGACAATCGTGGGCAGCCGTTCTGGGCACGAACACCCCCAAGGTCCAATCACAGTCTATTTGCACCACAGCCTTGTTATGTTGTTGTTATTTTGAGGAGGAGGTTGCTGTACAGTGTCCACTCTCTCTGTTCACAGCCTATTCCAACTCAAGGCCAGATTTCAATAACACTTGGAATCTTGCCCTTTTTTCAACTTCCAAGGATCACTGTGAAGCTTAATTAACTGTGAAGCAGAGTGATCTTCAGATGAAAGGTGCCATACGAATGCATATATTAAAGCACCAGCTTTTTTAAAACCAAGTTTTAATATTATCTAGCTCCATTACAATTATCCAAGCTAGAATTGGGTTTCTGCTACAATTACTACATGCTCAATAACACACTCCTGATTACCGTATCATATCAAGAACGTACTGTGGGAGATAGTTTCAAGAATTCAACATTTTCAAAGACAGCTTCCAAGACCCACATTAACCCAAGTGAATGCAGGCCCACTGGCGTAAGAAGCCCACAAGACTATGGGAGAAACAATCCTACGGGCCAAACATTATATATACCCAAGAACACCAATGTCTATTAACACAGGAGCCATTTTCTTCACAGGCCTGTCCTTCGACTCACAAATGATACAGAGGACCCTGCCAAGTGCAGAATTTTGCAACATCCCTGGTGGAACATGGCCCAAACATCTGAGGCCTCTTACAGACCAGGAATGAAGAAACAAGAATATCTCAAATTCTTACTAACGATTTAAGCAGTATTACCAGCATCAACCGCCAGGTGCACACAGTTTTGGTAAGGAAAAGCAAAGATAAATACAGTGTATCAGTCAAGAAAACAGAAATAAATATGACAAAGGTATACAAGGGTTAGCAGATAGGGGACAATAGAAAGTATCTTAGCCCTGGGAAAGGTGGGGGCGTGAGAAACACTGCCTGGATCCTGCATGGTATAATGGGGGCAAAGGGCACCCCCAGCCAACTTTTAAGATTCTATTATTCAACCCTACAAGAATGAAGTGGGATCATCCTTAGAGGCTCCGTTTCCTGACCCAGTCTTCCTTAAAGATTGAGAGTATCCGTGAAATAAGAATTACTTTTGATTTGACAAATATTTCTTTGCCAATTTGAAGCTTACAAGCTCAAAAAAAATGAAGCTTCCATGCTTAGTTGTCTCTCCCTGTCAAACATTCCAGTTGATAAATGCCCAGGGTAAGAATCAGCCCCATCTTTGCTCTGGACCCATTAAAATCCTTTTTATTCTGCTGAAGATTCCTTAGATGGATACCAAGGTTCGGGCCCTTCTAGGCTGAGACAGGCAGCCAAACTCCCAACTGCTGTTTCTCCTCTTGCCTTGAAAGAGGGATGGTGCTATTTGAGCTCAACCCTGGAAGTTGCCTTGACCAGGTTTCACGAAAGAGGGTGGCTGAGTTACACTATTCAACGAAGAGACTTCTCTTTAATCCGATGAGATTTCAGTACTGACAGGGTGAAATGCCAGATATTCATGCCCACATGAGAGAACCGGCAGTCATCCCCCCCCCCAAGAAAGCCTCTGTCGAATGTCTTAATGCTCCAGGCCAAAAAAGACTCGAACAGATCTAAAACCTCGTTCCCAGCGCAAAAGCCCCCCCCCCGTTCCCGGATAGCCCTCAGCAGAACCGTTCCTGCTCCGGTGGGAAGCTTGGGGGATCCTCCGGAAAGGGTGACGATGGTCACAGAACTGGCCCAGCCGCCTTTGAGTCGAGGCATGCCGGGGGTCTGGGGTTGCGGGCAGCCCCCCTCCAGCCGCCCCTCCCTCCCTCCCTCCCCACATCATGACCCCCCATCCCCCACGGAGGCCACCTTCCCGTCCGCCACCCAAAGCCCCGGGGGAGCCACCCTCTGGCGGAGGGTCAGCCTCGGGATCGGGGCCGCCGCAGCGCCGGCCTGGAAGACGGCATCTCCCCGGAGAAGGTGGCGCAGCCCGCGACTCTTCCCGCCCCTTCCGAGGGGCCCTTCGGCAGAACATGACCAAGGAGGGGCAACCGGCCTCCCGCCGCCGGCCCCATGAATGCCGCCCTTTGTTCCCCGCCGGGCTCCGCGCAAACGGCCGCTCAACGGCGCGGCGGCTCGTCCCCGACAAACCGGCCCGGGCCAAAGCGGGCAAGGGGCTCCGGGAGGCCTGAGGGCTCCGGCAGACCTCGCGACCCCTTCCCCCCCCAGCGCTCAGCCCAAGGCGGCCTTGGGAGGGAGGCAGCCCTCCGCGCCGCCCCCTCTTCCCCGAGGGGCTGGGGGGGCACAGCCGCCCCGCAGGACTCCGCCAGCCGCTGAGCTGCCTGCGCATCGGCCCCGGGACTGGAGGGGCGCGGGTGGCTCCTCCGCCGTCTTCCGCCGACCCCGCTTTGCCTCCCCGAAGCCCTGCGGCGGCGGCGGCGGCGGCCCCGGGGAAGCGGGCCGAAGTTCCCGCCGCAGCGCCGGAGCGCGGCTGGGGGAACGAAGGCGGCGGCGGCGGCGGCACCGCAGGGCAAGTCGCCGCCCGGAAATCTCCCGCCGAAGGCTACAGGGGAAAGCGGGGCGCCCGCCGCGCCTCCGGGGCAACTGCGACCGCCCTGCCCGCCGCCCGGGCTGCTCTGCGGGGCCGGAGCATCGCCCTGCCCGGAGCTGCTACGCGCGGGCGGCGGCGGCGGCGGCGCTTCTCT
>NW_015386487.1:764957-782633 GCF_001527695.2 Protobothrops mucrosquamatus
CCCGGCGCTCGGGCCGGCCGCGACCGCAGTGGACGGACCCGCAGCCCCATCGGTCCCTGCCCGGCTGGGGATGATGGGAGCGGGCGAGGAGCTCCGAAAGGCGGGGGCAGTGTTCGGATTCCCCCCGGCCCGATCTAGCTCTGCTCTCCGGCGCCCGCGGGCGCAGCACCCGGGAAATGCCCCGCCGAGGCAGGCGGGCCGGGAGGGCGAGGCCGGGGAGGGGCCGCCCGGTCGGCAGGCGCAGGCAGCGCTTGGTCCTCGGCCAGGATCGGAGTCAGCGCGGGGCACCAAAGGGCGACCCCGAGGCCGCCGGCCGCGGAGAAGGCGCTGCGGGCTCCAGCCCCCCAGCACCGAGTTACGGCCCAGCAGCCCGGCCCCCTCCCTGCCAGCCCTGCGTGCGCCGCCCGTTCCACGGAGTCCGGCGGGCCCTCGCTCGCTCTCGCTCCTAGAAGAGACCCGAGCGTCTCCCGGTGCCCCCGCAACAGCGCGAGCAGTCCGTCCAGCGCCAGGCTCGGAGGAACCACCCCGGAGAGGCTGCGACTTCACCTGGCAGCTGCCGGAGACTTTGCACGGGCGGAAATGGCACCTGATCCGCCAGGAAGCCCCATTCCAGGCCGGACTCATCCGAACGGAGCCAGCCTTTTCTCCCCAGCCGGAGGGGCTGCTCTTGGCCCCGTGGCCTGAACAGCTCCGGGGAGAATCGTTCCCTTCTCTGCAGGATGCAGGGCAGCCCACCTTGCCCGCCAGCTGGGAGGGGCGCCGAGGCGCCCGATTCCTCTGCTCCAGGGAGGCGCCACCCTCTTCAGGGTCTTTGCAGCAGAGGATCCTCTCTGTCCCAAACCTGCTGCAACCCCAAACCTGACAGGGTGCAGGGAAAGGCTCTCCTGCTTCGAGGCAGCCAGGACGAGGCCTGGAGGAGCCGGCAGCAGGAGACACCCCCATAGCCACGAAAGCTCGTCCCCACGGACTCGCCCCAGCCTTCTGGGCAGCAGGAGGGCTTGGTGTGGGAGGGGTCCCCACTTTGGCCACGCTGGGAACGCAGCAAAGCAGCCGCAATAGGATTGATGCTCTGCCTGTGTGGCAGCTTCTCCTGGGGTCTCCAGTAGTTAGCTGGTGGAAGATGCTGGTGGTCGAGGCAAACGAGGGCGCTGCTTGCTTGGGGAAGGAGGCTGGGTCACATCCTGAGAAGTGGCGGCTCCTCACCTGGCAGGCCCAGCTGATTACGTGCGAGCCCTTCCTCTCTCGAGAGACAGGAAGAGAAGAGCTTCCTTTCCAGTCTGAGCCACCTCGGCTGGCACATCCCACCCCCATCCCCCCAGGAGAATCTCTGGCCAGCAGAGATTTCGGGATTTCGAGAGCAACGGGGCATCCTGGCCAGAGGAGCCAGTGAGTGGCCCTGAATGGTTCTCGTATTTTGAGGCTCCACGTAGAACCAAAGGGGAGCACGCTGAGCAGTGCCCTAAAGAGGCCCAACACCTCTGAAGTGTCATTTGGAACAAGCTTCTTGCTTGTCTCCAAACCGCCTCCTTCCCCCACCAGGAAGCACTGGAAGCGTGGTGTGACTTGACCACCAGCTTCGCATCCTCTGCAGAGGGGTGCTGGCCTTTGGGGCTGCCAGGAGATGAGCCCAGAGCGCTCCGTTGGTGCCAGGGGGCTGAGTCCCCTTGTCGGTTCCGTGGCAAAGGGCAACAGGACTCCCCCTCACGTCCCCTCCTGCTTCATTTCCTCCCTTTCCTCCTTTATGCCAAGCTGAGGCCAGGAGTTTTGCTTGGCCCAGTTCTTCCCTTTGGCAAAAGCCCCAGAGCAGCGTCCCTTCGCCAGATCACCCATCTCATGATTAAAGGAGCTCTCTCTCTCTCTCTGCCATGGGGAGGGCACGGGGGAGAGGGGGATGCTGAAGATTCGCCTGGCCTGTCTAAGGAGGCTATTGGGGGGGGATGCTGTCAGGGAGGGCGAGCCTGTGGGGAAAGGCTGAAGGTAAAACTGGGTGTGGCAAAGATGCGTTGATGTTGAAGCGAGGCCAGCAACATTCTCGCAGTGCCCTTTTCCTGAGTCCGAGGCATGTCCCATCTCACCTGCATTGCAGCAGAGCAAAGATGGAGTCTGCCTCCTGCTAAAACAAGAGGCCGTTCTTTGGTCAAATTCCTCCTTCCAGATTTGAGCGCTGACTCCGTCTGCAGGGAAGGAAGGCAGGTTTGACTTTCACCCACAGTTTTGATAAACTAGCCTCAAACAAAGAGCCCTCTGCAAGATCAAAGCTGCTGGAGCCGTTTACAAGTCAGCAACTAAGCCAAGCGTATCCCCCAAGAGAATCACCTGGGCTCCCTGCAGGAGCCAGAAAACAAGCAAAGGTTTCAAGATTTCTTGTCTGAACTCATTTGGCTTTGGAAAAGGAGGTCCAGCACACTCACTATCTAATATCTCTCCCTCTCTCCCTCTCTCTCCTTTAATTACTTCCTTCATTTCTCTCCGTGACGACCTGCATGTTCTGCTCAAGCATCAAATTGAAGGACAACTTGCATTAAGGATAAAGGTGTACAATAATTTTAAGTATTCAGAGGACAGAGAACAATCAGATGTAAGGGAATCCAATTTGCATAATAAATATCAATATTGCAGCCATTAAAGCGATCCCTGACGACGTATCCATCGCTAAGTGACCAAGAGATTACAGATGGCAGATTTCAAGTGCTGGAAGTCTGAGAAAGTCCCCCCGGGCTCTCCCTGCACCAGGCAGACCCTGCTCCAGAAAAAGGGAAGGGCGAAAAGTTTGGGAAGCGAGTGCCAACAATGGCAATTCTGGTTGCCAGGGGGGGGCTCCTCCACACAGTTTGGGGGGGAAGCTTCGCCTGGAATGAGTTTGTTGACTGAACCGAGGCCTGACTGATGGGGATGGAAAGCAGCTAAGTTGTGTGTTGCTGCCTGCAATGGGAACAAACTGCTTTACTCATGGGGATAGCAGAGCTCCAGCTAAGGCACTCCTGTGCTCACACCAGTTGTGAAGTGTGTGATGTTGGGCTTGTACCACAGCCTTGGCCTTCCTTTGGAACCAGCCTTGTGGCGCAGGGCCACCAGCAGCTCCTCAGCACCCAGGCACCGCAGAGGGTCAGGCAGTGGCAGGACATGGAAAGTACCCAGATCAAGACCACCTATTCCCCCCCCCAGCAAGGCTCTCGTGGGTGGGCTTTAGTCTAACTCCTTGGAGGGCTCTTGGCTCCTGCTCACCAGCCTCTTCTCTGCATCTCCTGCTCAGGCATTATGGGCAGAGGGATGGGCTAACGCCTTTTGTGAAAGCAAGAGCACAGCCAAAAGGAAACCCCTCCAAAACGGTTGGCTGCCCAGACTCACATTCTTTGAGTTGGGCAGCCTTATAAATCTTACATAAATACATTGATCCGTCTATCCGGATCTGTCCCCAAGCAACAAGATGCAGAGCCAAGTAACAGAAATGGGGCAGAGTGTGCAGGATACACACACACACACACATACCATAGGCATTGGGCAATTCTGAGACTGCTGTGCTGGGGCTTTGTTGTGAGTGTACAACAAGGGTGGGAAAAGGGATGGATGCAGCCCCCAAGGAAAGACCCTGGGACCATAGTACCTGCCTCTAGCTGAGCCTTGGGTAAGGTTAGACCAGGCTGCTCTGCTGACCTGCTGATGGCTTGCCTCCAGGAGTTGTGGGTGCTTCAACACTGGAGGCTTTTAAGAAGAGGCTGTCAGCCACTTGTCTGAAATGGTATGAGGTCTCCTGCTTGAGCAGGGGGTTGGACTAGAAGACCTCCAAGATCCCTTCCAACTCTGTTCTCTTATTCTGCTTTCCTTAGCTCCCATCTATGGCCTTTTGCTATAATTTACAAGAGGAAGAAACCAAACTTTGATTTGGATGCCATTGACTCAGCCGCACTGGCCAAGTGAGATGTTTGAGGCTCAGTTCCCCGAAAGCCTGAGCCTTGGGTCAGGTAGGGTAGGGTAAGGTAGGGAAGGGAAGGGAAGGGAAGAGGGGCCATCTTGCAAGACGCCTGGGCAGGATGCCAGTTGGGTGTTTGAGCCACAGAGCAAAATGCCAGCAGTGCCACTGATGAAGCATGGTGCAAAGGCTGTCTCTAGCCGCCTTCTCTCCCCCAGAGCAGCCTTCAGCAGAACACTGAGGGCAGGGCAGCTCTCTGCCTGGAAAGATGCTATCGCAACTCTCGTTGGGTGAGTAACGTGCCAAGTTGCCATAGCTACTTAATAAAAAAGAAAGTTACGAATACAAGGAACTGCCTGACGGTAACACATTTTTTTCTCCCTCTCTCAAAATGCCACTACGTACTGAATATTCTTCAAATAGGGAGGCATTTGTTAATATCTTCATATTTTAATGCAGCTAACTTCACGAGCCAGATGGTGCTTTTCCAGTTTAAAACTTACAATTGATGTTTGCTCAACCTAATTTTAAGAGAGGAAATGGGGGGGGGAAAGACATTTTACTCATGTGATCCATCCGTGAATCCAATACATTTGTTCGTGTGTTTGGCGATTTGGGGTTTGGATTTGGGGTATCTATAAAGGTGTTCATTACAGAAATTAGTCTGTCCTGCCCTCCAGATATCTAGGCAAGATTAGCAGATGCGTAGAAATTCTGGTAGAGGGAAAAAAACAGAGAAAAACAAGACCAACTAGCAAGATGTGAAGGTGCAGTAACATATACTTAAACTTTTAAATTTCCAAATGAAAAGGAGCATTTTTAGATAACCGTTTAAATGCATGCTCTAAAAACAACACTGCATCTTACTACATTCTTAAGATGTCAGCCCGAGCCTGCAGGCCTCTGGACCATTCAACAATTCTCACTGAGGATAATGGCGCTGCTTCTAAACACTGGCCTCTTGTGAGTCACAAGGGGCTCAGCCTGCGTTGCACATTGCGATAAGCCCAAAGTCAGCTTTGGCATTTTGTGGGTATTCTCAAGACAATGGACAATAGCATTTAGGCTTTGCAGTTTTCACATATTTCCTCTTTCCAGTGTTCACAAGATTGAAGAGTCAATTAGATGGTAGATGGACAGGTGGATGGAGAGATTAGATAGATAGATAGATAGATGATAGATAGATAGATAGATAGATAGATAGATAGATAGATAGATAGATAGATAGATAGATAGATAGATAGATAGATAATGTTTGCAGACTGCAAAACCTTTGTTTTGTGATTTGTTTTCTTAGACTACAAGAAATAAAACAGGAAGATTAAAGGTGTTTAAAAAAACCTTTGTATGCTAGGACCTTTTAAAAGCTCTTTAATCTTCCCATTTTATTTTCAACAGGTCAGCAAAACAGTAGTCTCCAGGGCTACTGAAGCAGCAAGATGCAGTTCAGGTACCTGTTTCACTTACCTTAGGCAAATTCTGTGTCTCCATCTTCTCTTGAAATGCTACACGAGTTTGCTCCAGGTTTTCCCTCCATTTTTATCAGGTCCTATTTCATGGCTGTACCTATATAGATGTTTGAGCCTTTGGCACCTGCAGGGTCAAATTTTAACCAGGCAAACAGGAAGCAATGAAGACACAGGTGACTGCATGTAAACATTTGCCACAATGGGGACCACACAATGACCTTATTTGTTACTTACATTCTGTTTACAGCTTGCTTCCCTTCACAATTTACAATTACAGCATCATTTAAATAGAGTCATAAAATGGTACAGTAAATCAATAGAAAAACACACTTATTAAAAAGATGGTCAAAGAAAGGGAAGACATTCACCCTATATTTACCAAGGCTAGCCCTGAACAAAGTCTTCAAGAGACACCCAAAAGCATTGCCCAGATTCTGGGGGAAAGAGCTTTTCAAATGGAATGACGGTCAAAATGCCTGGACCCAGAGATGGAGTGTCCCTTGCCTCTCAGGCCTGTAAGGGTGAAGCCATTTCTCTCCTTCTTCCTGCATTTGAACTCTTCAGGATGTCCATGGAAAGGTATGTACACATGGGAAGGTCCATCAGTGCCATCGTAGATGATTTTCCTCTGCCAAGAGAAACTCTGGCCAGCTCAGCCTTGGTAGAAAGGGAGGCCTGTCGCCAGGGGTCAGGAGGTGGTCCTAAAAATAAACATGGCAGCTGCAGCCACACAGTCCCACCTGCCACCTTGACATCTCCCCTCCCACGGGCACCCCTGACAGGGGTCCTAATGAGACCAAATGTTCCAGCCCTTCAAACCGCCCTTTGTATGTTAATGACACCAATTTGTCACCACCAAGCCAGGCAGTTAAACCTGCCCAAATATTTTAGACAGCTGATGGCCTGGAGACTCTTTGCATTCTTTGAGAACGTGACTTTTCTGCCCTCTCTCTGGCAAAGTACCCATTCAGAGGAACGGCGCTGTAGGATTTCCCCCCCCCCAACCTCAGAATGTAGGTGGAAAGCTATATAATATAGAAGATCGATTCCTGGGTATGAACATATTTTTAAAAGACAACAAAGTGATCACCAGGAAGTATAAAACAATACAGTTTTAATAAATAAAACCAAGCTTTCGATGGCCTAAAACTGCCATCATCGTCAGGGTATAATCAGGATGCTGGGAGAGCTTGCTTATAAATACAGTCATGTCTGCGCATGGCTCCTAGATCTNTTCCTTACCTCCTTTACCTACATGTGTGTTGCCGCCCTCCTCCCCCCTTTTTTGTGTCCGTATCTCAGGTGGGCGTCCTCTGCTTTCCCAGGCTGGAACACGCCTCCCGTCCTTGGGCTGATTCACCCTTTCACGATCCTTGGGGGCCATTCCATCTCCACCCCTTTGATGTTTATCATGATTACCCCCACTTTCCCTTGGGTGAAGTCCAGTCCTAGGGATCCTGCATCCACTCACAACCTCCACTGTGCTCTTTCCTTCCATTTCACTGATACCAGTCCTAGGGATCCTGCATCCACTCACAACCTCCACTGTGTTCTTTCCTTCTATTTCACTGATACCAGTCCTAGGGATCCTGCATCCACTCACAACCTCCACTGTGTTCTTTCCTTCCATTTCACTGATACCTGTGCCGTTCCTACCTCCGATGGGGACCTTCCTCCCATCCCTCCCACCAACCCCCAATCCATCACACAGATCAGTCCGTAGGTTCCATTGTTCAATCGTGGGTCTGACTCCATCAGACATCGGGTGACGGGACTACTTATGAGTCATAGGCATTACCAGACTCTGTCTAGAAAGGAGTTGGAGGCTTTAGCCCAACTCAGGGAGGATGAGGCCACCCTCATATTGCCAGCAGATAAAGGGAGGGCTACGGTTGTTATTGATAGGGTGCATTACATCAGTAAAGCGTTGGAGTTACTCAATGATACAGCTGCCTACAGAGTGGTTAATGGGGATCCCATGGTGACCCTCAAGAACCGTATTAACAAAGTGCTCAATGCCCTGAAGCGTAGCAAAAGACTGGACGATGATACTCTTATGAGGATACGTCCCAGCGATATGGCGGTAGGGGTCCCTCTTAGACCCATTGTGTCATTTAGGGGTACCCCAACGTCAGGATTGGCCAAATGGCTGAGCTGCCGTATTGGCCATCTTGTCAGTGATAGTCATACCACCGTTAAATCTGCGGAAGAGTTCCTGGACAGAATCAGGACCCTGAGGATAGAGGATGATGAGGTGATGGTGTCTTTTGACGTCGTCTCCCTCTTCACTTCTATCCCACAGGACCTGGCTATTACAACCATCAGGGACCTCCTTCTTCAGGAGGGACCAGGATGGTACCAGGACTCTCTCCGCCTGGGGGACCTTGTGGACCTGTTGGGTCTCTGCCTAAAAACATATTTTATGTTCCAGGGCAACACATATGAGCAAATAAAGGGTACTCCCATGGGATCTCCCATTTCAAGTGTCATAGCTGAGGCCATGTTGCAGCAATTAGAGCGCATAGCGATGGCTCAGCACCCCCCTAGGTTCTGGGCCCGCTATGTTGACGACACCTTTGTCATTATCAAGAGGAGTCGCAAAGCTGACTTTGTGGGTGCACTCAACTCAGTGTGCGAGGACATACAGTTTACGGAGGAGGAAGAGCACCAGGGTAGGTTGGCGTTCTTGGATGTTTTGATCCACCGCCAACTGGATGGAACCCTGAGGACCCAGGTCTACCGTAAACCCACGCACACTGACAGGATTTTACATTATAACAGCAACCATCCGGTAGCCCACAAGGTCAGCTGTATTAAAACGCTCTTTAAAAGGGTGGACTCCCACTGCAACACGGCCAAGGCTAGACTGGAGGAGAAATAACATCTCTTCCACACCTGTAGGCATAATGGGTACCCCGTAGGGTTTATCAAACGCCATGGCACCCTAACTAGGCCCCCTAGTAACTTGCAAACAGGGGTGCTACCGTCCCAGACCACCCGTATTGCTCTCCCCTATATTAGTAACGTTTCGAAGGCTACAGCTAGGCTGTTGGCACCCTACAATGTAAGGGTGGCACACAGACCTGACCGAACGTTATGCTCCTGTGTTATGAGACCCAAAGACCCGCTGCCCACCACTGAGAAGTCTGGGGTGGTGTATAAGATCAATTGTAGTAATTGCCCCATTAATTATGTGGGAGAAACTTCGAAAAGAATTAAAACAAGGGTCCAGGAGCATAAACTTGCGATCAAAAGAGGGGAGCAGTACTCCCAAATTTTAACTCATATGGTGGAGTCTGGTCACAAGTTTGATTTCGATGGAGTGAGGGTAATTGCCACCGATGCTTCGAAAAGCAGCAGGTTGCTTAAAGAGGCTTGGCTCTCGGGCGAAGGATCGGTCAACCGGCATGTGGACCTGCGCCCAGCGCACTTAACGATGAGAGCGTGGAAAGCACGTACCCGATTACCATGGAGAAAGCGACTAGGTAACAAAAACTTTGCGCACTCACCGGAAAAGACCACCATTGGAAAGAAGCAAGACCTACGGTCCGGAGCCCCCTCGGTTGAGAACTGGCATGCACGCTCGTCGCAGGCAAGGGAACCCATCAATTTCAACGCCCTGCCGCCCGATTTACTGAACAGCCCTCCGCACCATGACCAGCATTTGGGAGCAAGGATGAAGACACCAGCCTGAAGATGACGAATGTGACTTTGTCGAAACGTCGCCAAGACACTTCTAATTCTACGCGGGAGAAAACCCGAATAACTAAAGACCTACACACACACACACACACACACACACACACACACACACACACATATATATATATATATATATATATATATATATATATATATATATATATATATATATAATATAATATATGTTCTCCAGCTTTTAGAAGAGATGCCCTCTCCTTCACAAGGTTTGCACATTGTCCAGGTGGATTTCTCAACATACACTGAGGAAAACCTCCCAGTATCTCCTCTCCTTTTGCAACATTCCGAAATGGCTGGTTTTTGCCGTAACTGAGCGTGCATCTTTGGGGAACCGGTGAATTGGTTCTGAGTTTCTGGGAGTCGGATTTCTCCCCTCCCCAAGGACCACGGAGGAGTTGCTCGCCTCCTCTGAACTCGGCCAAGTGAAAAGAGTCGGTCGCTCATCTAAGGCTCCGTTTGAACGTTCAAAGCCTTCGGTGGCATCTAAGCTCTGCGACTGCCACTCAAAGGACTGTCTGGCCGTGGCTCACATCCCTGTATGAAAATTTCAGAGTTTATTCCAGCAACCCAGAGAAAGGAATAATCAACTGAAAGCCGTTAGGATTTAACAGCTTTTCTGAAAGAAATTGGAGGGCTCCAAGGATGGTTTTCTTTTGTGGGCCTCCTATTTCCCTGTCATCAAATGGAAGAACAGAGACGGGGACTACTCAAACGGCAGGGAAAGAAAAAAGCAAACTTTAATTTCCTCGCATATATGTGCTGTGACAGGATTTCACTGGACAGGGCCCCCTCCTGCCTAGACAATTACAACTTCATGCAGATCGTAATGCAACTTTCCCCATGATGAATACAATATTTGTTCCTAATTTAAGTGGCGTATTAGTCAAAAACGGAATCGGCAAACTCTCTGATGCGATGTGTAAAGGGAGACGGAACATGCTGCTATTTTGTCACTGCCATTGATGCAAAGGGCTGAGAGCCATCAAGGAAGATCCTGGAGCGTTGGCAGAAACCCCTGTAAGTCCTTCCCGGGGTGTGTGTGTGTGGGGGGTCTTCTTTCCCTTAGAAGCAGAGGTTGCTGATGGGCAGGGAGAGAATGGCTGGCTTGGGAGATGTGGAAGCCATGAGTAGCAGCCTCCCTCCCCAGCCCAGCCAATGGGCGGTCTCATGGCTCAAGACAGAGGCAGCACAAGGCCTGGCCAGTTGTTCTTGGGGGAGGAAGGGCACAGGAGCAGGCCATGTCTGTTCAGAACAGCTGAAGGAGAGGTCAAAAGCTCACATCTTCTCTGCCTCCAGTGGCTCAGCAAGGCTTGTAAAGCCAGAATTAACCCAGCCTTTCAAGAGAAAGCGCTCCCAGGTCACAGGTCTGCAAGACATCTCTGAATATTTTTCCATGCCTCTTGTGGAGACTTCCACGGACACCCCCTCCCCAACCCCCCCCCACAAGAAAACTGGTCCTAGGAAAGAGCTCAGGCAGGCTTTCTTGAACTCCCAAGGAGTTCAATGGAGCTTCCTGTCCCACAAGGGTCCACCAGACTAGGTTTGCAGTATGTTTAGAGGTCATTTTGGTCTAGTTGATATTTATACCAGTCCCAATATTTACACATTCCCCCACCATTTGTCTTCTCTTCAAATTCCAGGGCCACTCAGTCCAATTGTCAGAGTTCACACCACCTGCAAGGTAGAATATGGCTGGCTGGATTGCAGTTCAGTGTGTCATGCAGATACAACCCTTTTATTCTGAGTTCACAAACTTTAACCAATTCTATGAAGGTTTTTCACGGTAGGCAAGCAAGACCACACCCATCATGGTGAGTCGTCCAATATTCCACCCTAAATGATCGCCTATTTAACCTTTCATCTGGAAATTAAAAGGGAAATGAAAAACAAAGCTTCAGAGGAATGTTGAGAAGAAAATGGGGTTAGCTAATAAATGTTGGCCTCAAACCCTCAGTTACCTTCTTCTTCTTTTATTAGATGGGTAAAATACGGTTCCTTCAGCCCACTTCTGTGTGGCTCGCCTGCTTTTGCGGTAGTGGTTGTTGGTATGCAAGCTGTGCATGTCCCAGTTTGATTTATAGGGAGAAATGTCTTCTCCAATATGATAATGGCAGACAATTGTTGCTTGGGTAAAACCCAACAGAGACCCTGGAGGATTCTTCTCCAGCAGAGCCTAATTCCCCCCCCCCCCATTAAACATCACCTGCCTGCAGTTTGCCAGGACCCCCTAAAGGCCCTCTCCAGAAGTTCCTCAATGAGGACCTTCTTCTGAACACAAGGCCCGTTGGAGAGGGCCTTTCTTGGGGAGCAATCAAAACCCACCTCCTGCAGCTCCAGTGGCCTCCATCCTCTGTGTCTCCTGCCCACAAGCCAGTCAATGATCCTGGACAGGAAGAATAAGTGCATGCCTAAGACGAGAGCTGCAGACAGGCCTCGAAAGATCCAGGCAGATCCCCAGGCCAAGAAGGGAGGCGTGCGTCCCTGCAGCCAGCCTGTCTGCCTTGCCAGGGCAATCTTTTTAGGGCCATCACATCTCCTCTCTTCGCCTGGCTCGCACAAAGAACTGGCGGCTGGCCGAGAGGGCCAAGACCGGCAATTGCCTGGCCTCATCTCTTTGGCCAGCTGCCCCCCCCCGGCCCCACTCCAGGAGCTTATCCATGGAGCTGTGCCCTCTGGGTCTTGTTGTGACAGATTCCAAATCAAGAGTGTGCTTGAATTGGACTTATTACAATTGGAAAGACAAGAAATGGTAATCTTTACAAGCCAATGGCAGGGCTCCTTATAATAAGAGAATGAAGTATCATTTTAAATTTAAAGCAAATTAGATTACGAAGGTCAAATCCTACTGCAGAGACATCCCTCTCCCTCTTGTGCCTGAAAGTTTTTTGGGAGGCTCCAGATTAGCCAGGCAGCCTTTCCACGTGCTCCTCTCTCTGCACAAAGAAGGAAAAGGGTCGGGGGAGTCAAGCCAAGGAAATGGGTCTGGGGAGGGAAGGGGCGCCATCGCAATCAGTATTTGAGAAAGGCCTGGGTGTCTGGTGGAATGAAGGTTTTCGACAGAGGGGGCCTTCAGCCACCCCATCCTGCTGTGCGTGACCTTGGAGACCACCAAAAGCTTCCGTTGCTTTTGAACTGACTTCAGCTGCAGCTGCCTCCTTGGGTGAAGAAAACCTCCTCCCTGAACTTCAGAGACTTTATTTTAGTTTACGGTACCTCTTTTCCCCCAAAGAGAAAAAGAAATCAAACACAATTTTCCTGTTGGTGGATGGGAGGTTGGCCCTCTGATCTCCTGTGGCTCCTGTTCCGTCTCATCTTGCCTTACGTTTAACTTCTTCCTGGAAACTTTCCTCCTGACTACCCAGCAGTTCCTCTCTAAAAGCACCTGGCTGGCCGAGAGGACCAACCTTGGATTCGGTAAGGAGGGCAAAAGAAGAGGAGGCCAGGATCACTTTGGGGGCTGCTTGATCTACCTCCACCTCCTGTGTCTGCTAGAAGGAAACACAGTGACCGCTTCTAAATATCCTAAACTCCCTAAATAAGCAGGTCCTGGAGGTTGGCTTGGAGAGACCCCATTTGCTCTCTTCCCTGGCATCATGTCTTCCCAGTGGGGAGATACTTGTCTCACAAATTGGCCAGGATTTTCAGAGCTTAGAGATTTGGATGGACTTCAGTTTTCCATGCAGAGGTCCTGCTCTCCCTCCTTGTCAACCTCGCTTTTTTTTAAAAAAAGGGGGGGGGGGTAGGAAGGCGATGGTTGGAAAGAGCTCTTGTGACCTGAGACTGTGATGGTCCTGAGGGAGCTGGCTGCACAGTCTTAATGCCTGCAGGCTCAGGTGTCGATGCTCTCTACTTGAGAGAATCGTCCAGGATACATGGCAGGTCTGCTTCTAGCTACTCATTGGTTGAAGTAACAGTGCTGGGACTTGGGCAGGGAGATGCTCTCCAAGGCGGCCGCCATGGCTGAAAGGAGATGTAGCTATGAATGGCCAGTGAACCCCACATTCCCTTCCCTGCTCTTGAAAGGGACTTGTCTTGCAACCTCTGGGGCTACCACATTGTAAGCAACCTTTGGCGTTCCTGATGCAATTCCTGCCACTGCTAATAAGCATAATGAGCCCCCTCCTCCTCCCCTCTCCCCTCTTTTCCCTCACTGCAACAGCAGCTGTTTGGTGGGGGAGGTTCTCCAAAGGTTCTTGATTTTCTTGGAAGGGGTTGGTGGTACAAAATCAAGTAGAGACTCAGAGCTTTCCAACTGTGGTTGGACAAGATTTGGGGACACCACTGGTTCTTCTGGTGCAGTGGAGACTTACGCCATTGCCCTCTGTCATCTGGGAAAAATGGGCCAGGACACTGCTTCCCATCAGCAGAAGCATCTTAGGAAGGGTTGTGAGTTTGGGGGGAGGAAGAAAAAAAAACAAAGCCCCCACCATAATTAATCCTGGGTTTTGAAAACTGCCAGATGGAATGCCACAGGAAAAAAAGTCAGCATAATCTACATTGCTAAGTAATGTACATTTTCTGAGTGCCAACCAATTGGGCTGTGGTCCAGCTACCCCAAAGCTGGGCACCTGTTTCCATGGATCACGTCAGAATTCAGCTGTTTCAAGATATGTCTGTGTCTGTAGCCACTCCGTATGAGAAATGAGTCACACCAATAATTATAAAGGCATTTCTTCTTATTCTTCCTCAATATTTTTTTAAAACCCTGCTTTCTCTCCTAATAACTGGCTTAGTTAAGTTTTTGTTTCAACATGCCAATAGCTGAGAAGCCAAAACACAGCGGTTCACCCTCTCTGTGCATCCAAGACCAGACCTCCCTCGCAATTACAGGGTACCTCAGTGGAAGGAGGAGTCATTAGATATTAGCAAGGGGTGGTAGAATAAAAAGGATCCGTTAGCAGGGGTTCATTAAGCCACATTCTCTGAGTCAGAAAGATCGATGCATTCATGCATCATGGATAAGGCTGCATCGCTGGTCTGGCTGGAAATGCACCAGAATCTCTTGCAGCCATACATGGCCAGCAACGTGGCATCCCACGTTTGCAACCCAGCTGAAGTTTTCATCGGTTGGGAGAGCTGGGGAGGGGAGAGTGCAAAACAGGAAAAATGAGTCCCTCTGAAGAGTGCAGCTGTTCAGCCACCACCTGTTCTTGGGCCTTCTCGTGAAGCAAGGTTGAGGAGCTTCAACTTTTCCAAGAGAGCTTTTTTCCATAACCGCACAAACCCATCTTTTGACTTCTGTGGAAAATGACTTCAAGATAAATGTGGTTGTGTGTATGTGTGAGTGAAGGCAAGCATTTGACTTTGGAGGAGCACATGCAGTTTCTGTGGGCTTCTTAGCCCCATCAAAGACCACTCAGGATTGTTCCTTAAGACGTGTGTGGTCAGTTAGCTCAGGGAGCATAAAGGAAACTTCCTCTGCCGTCTCTCTGGCACTCCTGGATCCCAGACTGGCTATTTCCAGACCAGCAAGAAGACCTTGGCCATAGCTAGAGGGGGTCTCAGCAGCATCTCTTCCCATAAATCCCCTTCCTCTTCCTTCTGCTCCTGGGACCATCTTCCTGGATGTCAGCTGGCTCTTCACTGGGATGGCTTCCCTCTCTAGAGCGGCCCGCCGAGCCTCCTCCCCACTGGGGCCAACCATACCTTTGCCAATTGCTGACACCAACTTGTAGCCCAGTTGCTGCTTTCTCCCTAAGGCAGACTTCCCTCCCCCAACCTCAGGCCCTCTTGGAAACCATTAGGTCTTTGCCTTCCCTTTGGCTCACTTTGCCTTTCAGATGGGATGGTGATAGGGCCAACGATTTGCTGAGGGGGCTGTTTCCTTGGGAAGCCCCTGTCAAGGAGGGGCCTAGAGCTGCAGCTCAGCAGCCGTGGGGTGGGTGGGTTGGTTTCACCGCACAGCTCCGCTGCACGGCAGGACTGCTGCGTGGCCATGCCACTCACCCCATTCAGGCTCCACCTGTTGTCTGAGGCTGGCAGCTGCCTTTTCAATATGACCGCGGACCTTGTCTTGGCACCAGCTCAGCGCAGAACATGCTGGGATAACAGGCATTGCTGTCCTCCAGCCTCTTTGCCTCTTGTTGTTCTGTTTGTTTTCTGCGCAGGGATCACAACCCCTGGTGAAGAAGACTTTTGTCATCCCAGATTGCGAACCTGTTGGTTGACAACACAGTAATGAAACTCCGAGAAGGAGGCAAAGCCCTTTTCTCTGCAGCACAATAGCTGGGCTTGTCTGCCCGGGAAGCTGGGGTGGGGGCTCCATTATAGAGGGTCCGGGCACATCACCAGAGCAGCTCAGCCTAGAGGGCGAGGGGGGGCTGGAATTAGGCCTCCAGGCAGATGGGGGTCACCTGGAGGAGGAAGACAGAGGCATGGGGCTCAGGCTGGCAAGGCTGGGTGGCCTCATTGGTGAGCAGATTTGGGGATGTGGAATAAACAACCAGCTATTTATCATGTTGGGTGTTAGCAGCCAGCCTGAGGAGGGGCTTCTGGGACTTTCAGTCAGAGGGGCCTGGGTGCCACGCACTGTGATGATTAGTGTGGGCAGGATCAATGGCCAAAGAATTTGAACCAATCCTGAGCAAGAGCTACAATTATGGAGTGTCATTTCAGCATAACATTCAGGGATGAGCCCCTGAATGTCACACCCATCCGTGAGCATGAATTTAGCTGCCAGCTGTGCAGGGAGTGTAAATCGCAGCCCCCCCCCCAGCCCTCCACGTTTCCTGACCAGGCTCTGACGAGGGGTGGGATCCAGGTTGGTTTGATCTAATGCCACAGAAGCCCCTTTTCCTGTGCTTCCTTTGCCACACGAGATCCCTGGCTGAAGGTCTCTGGCATTCAACTGAACATAAAGCCACCCAGCTCTGAATGTGAGTGAGACAATGCCCAGCCACGAAGCAAAAGTCAAGAGGGAACTGGCACCCTCGGGAGTTAGTGGCAGCTCAGTTTTTCCAGAAGAAATCCGCCTGGCCTAAGTAAAGGACTTTGGGTGGACGCCAAGCACTTAGGGCCAGTTTAGGCAGTTAGCACCATTAAGCATGAAATTCAATCCACTGCTGAGCTACTGATATTTAGCGTTTCTGTCCTGGGGAGGCTGCCCAGAATGGGAGAGGTCACCTGGGGCACTCTCTGCCCTCCACCGGCAAGGGGACATGGCAAGGCCCACTCAATGGAGCAGAGGAAGCAGCCAGGGCTTGGAAGGCATTCGAGGGGCAGCTGAACCTCTGGGCAAGGCCAAGCCAGGGTATCCCCAGACGGGACTCTGAGCCCTTCTGACCCAAAGCTGCCTTGCAACTCTTTGCTGCCAGACTCGACTTTCTGTGGGGCAGAATGATGGGGAACCCTACGAGGATAGTGGACAGAAAATGACAACATCTGGAATAAGAAAACACTGGGTGCTAAGATACAAGGGAGAAAGGGGGGCAGAGATGGGACAGCTGCCAGAGTTTGATATGAGATGGGCGGCTATCTAAATGTTTTGAATAAATAAATGTGAACGGTGGATCTTTCCAGAAGGGCCATCTGGGAGACCAGAGAGGGGCAGGAGCCATCCATCTCTTGGCCTTTGCATCTGGGGGACCCTGTGATGGGGTTACTCAGCCTTCATTCTGCTCCCCCCTCAGCTCAATCACCACCCCATTTTCAGACAAGGTGTTTGCTGGAAGACTCTGCCGGGGGCATGTCTGATCCCCACCCCAGAAGGGGCATTGATTAGTAGCATTACCTGAAACATAAGAAGGTGCCAATACTTCCCTCGTCCCATGACAGATCGCCAGGCCAGGGCCCGGCTAATGCTGTTATTTCTCATTACACATTAATGCTTACAAAACACCTAACAGTTGGCCCGGCTCATTAGGGCAAGTCTTTGCTTTGCTGGCCTCAGAAGTATCCATGGTGATGATCTCAACTGGAGTGGGGAGACTGGGGGGGGCTGGGGAAGGAAATCCAGAAGCCCCCCCCTCCTCCTTCCCAGGGCTGTCTGGCTACAGGATATCCCTGCTTCTTCAGTCTCCCAGGAGGAGGTAAGCTTCCTGGCTGCTTTCTGCACCCTTGGCATGAGGGCCCCTCCCTCCATGCTCTTGTTGCTGTCTGTCTTTTGGGTCAGCAGAAGAGGCAGTTGAGTCTCAAGCGATGAGGAAGAGGTTGGCCCACGCTGGGAGCTGCTTTCCCACGATTTGCATTTCTGCCCTTCCAGCTGCCAAATAGATTTATTGGGGGGCAGAGAAACAACACTTCTGCAAAGAGGAAAAGCGGGTGAAGGAAAAGGCCACCCTGGCAGGCATTGCAGGAATGCCAACCGGTTTGAGGGCCACCATGTTCGTTCTTCCAATTCAGAGGCTCTGGCAGGTTGGTTCATGAAACAGTCTCCTTCTTCAAAGCTGGAACCCAAGAATTGTTTTATTTAGGGGCATCTCCGAATCATTTACTCAGAAGCCAGTAATAGGCCTTCAACTGCCCTGTGAGGCAGGTGTTTGCTTTCGGGCTCATTACAGTTTTTTCCCACAAGGCAAGATTTGGAAGTAACTTCATATGAAAAGCAGAAGTCGCACAATTACAAGCACACTTAACCCC
>NW_015386487.1:783862-787210 GCF_001527695.2 Protobothrops mucrosquamatus
GGGGGGGGGCTCATAGAAACCATTTAAATAAATAAGAATGGATGGATGAGAATCATGCAAGGGTGGTTTCTGGAGAGATTTGAGTGGGTTGATGGCTAAGCAGGTCAAACATCTTGTAGGAACAGGATGAATGCAAAACCTTCTGGAGAAATTAATCAATGGCTTGTGCTGAAATGAGGGAACTGAGACATCCCAGATACTGAAGACGGCCTCTCTTTCTCATGAGGTTTTCTTGCCTGGGCACCCACTCAGGATGGGAGGAGGGCTGCAAAATGCTGGGGTCCCTCTGCAGCTTCAAGGCTAGCAGAGCCCAGCTCCTTGGGCAAGCCTCCAAGCAGGGAGGGGGTCATCAGTGCTGGGCATCCACCCACCTCTCGGACAGGAATGAGCCAGGCAGGGGTCAGCTTGGCCCATGGGGAGAAAGGGGGCCCATCCCACCTGGCTTTGGCCCTTTGAGTGGGGAGAGGCTGCTCAGGTGCTGGGGATAAGATTTTCAGGAGCAGCTACCTCCTTTGCCAGGTGAGGACAGAGCACCTTGTTTTGAGATCTCCCATGGAAGGAGGAGCCCTGGGCTGGCACCAGTGCCCCCTGGGTCTCCTTTCTTGGGCATAACTCAAACCCTCTGGAGGGGGACTGAAGGGGTCAGGAGGGTGGGAGACACCAGACATCTCCTGCCTTTGGCCTTTCTCACCTTGACAGGGTGGCGCAACTCACACACCCAGCAGACCAAATGCCCCCTTCCACCTGGGGGCCACTGGCAGAGACCCTTCTCTGCAGCAGCTCTGATGCCCCTCCCCCCTGCTTGATCCATCTGAAGCCTGGCCCTTGCTGGTCACAAAAAAGCCCATCTGGAGGCTTCTTCAGCTTTGCTTCTCCTGCTGTTCAAATGGAAGGGCAAAAATGGTGTGAAGCAGGGGGCCACATAGAGGTCCAGAAATGGACAGTCAATCTCTTCCCCATCACACACAAACACATACAAACACACACACATAGAGACCAAGGATTACCATGGTTCTCATCCTGCCTGAGAAAACAGGAACACTTGATCCTAATGAGGCTTAATGGAAGAGGAAATAGCAGATCCTAAAAATAATGTGAGAGAATAATGACATCATTAACGAGATTTCAGACGGCTTTGATGAGACCTTTTCTGTCCATGCAAAATGGGTCCTCACACATTGCTCAGCCCTTCAGAGCCAGGCCATGTATCCACCCTGCTTACCAAGACTTCTGGGGGGGGGGAGGTCGCATTAGAACAACTCAGGTAACTTTCTGGAGGCCTGCAAAGTATCTCAGAGTGATGTGAGAGAGGTAATTATTTATTTCAAGCATGTTTACTCTAAAGGGGCGGAGAGATGGCAGGCTTGCCATCTAACAGACAAGGCATGCAAGGAGGAGGAGGAGGAGGAAAACAGTCAGCCAGGCTAAGCCATCCATCCCTGAAGTTGCAGGTCATATCAGAACCTTCAGAAACAATCTAGGTAGCTTGAGAAAATGCTTACTGTTCAGGGACAGAGGGCTGCAAAAGCAGGATCATGGGGCATGATTTGCAGAGCTGGATCTTAATTCCTTGGCCCCAAGTAAGGGGCTGGCCCATGAGTTGCAAAGGGTTCCATCTGCCAACTTTTGCAGACCCCATCCCAGAAAGCTTCTCCAGAAGGTCTTTTGTGTCACGTTGATATTTTCATGTTAAACTCCAAACTTGCATTAGATTCCTGGTTTCTCTTGGCTTTATTTACGGGATACTAGAAAGGAGTAGGATGATATTGTGTCACCTCAAAATAAGCGCAACGCTGTGCCCCTCTAACTCAGCAGGACAGATGGTCTCCCAGAAACAGCCTTCGAGGCAGCAGCCTCTGACAGGACAGGGAGAGAAAGCAGGCTGGACTTGGACCACATGCTGTGTCTTCAGCTGACACAACCCTTCTTAGTTTCAACCAAGGACCTTCTGGGGGAAATCATTGGAGGCCACATTTGGGCTGTGTTGGCACCAATATGCAGAAGATGCACGATTCTGCTTCTCTAGATTCAAGGAAATGACTGCTGCATGGCTGAGTTTCTGAGGACAGCGATGGCTGCCTATGGGGGAACCAAAGACGGAGGTGCCCCTGGTCTGGAAGGAGCCTTCCTTTGGTGTAGGAATGAGAGAGTTTGGACCTTCCAAGGAGTCCTTTGCTTAGATCCTCCTGAAGGATCTTTCCAAGGAGCTGCTCAAAGGACAGGCTCTCCATCCCTTATTTCTAAGCAATTTTGTTTTCCCCAACAGAAAGGGGTGGTGGGGTGCAGGAAGTAGCCAGTTTTTCCTTGCATTTCAGTGATGTCTAAGCAGAACAAGACTCCAGGTGGACTCAGCCCCTCTAGAGGGAAGTCTGGGATGAGTGTGCAGCATCCAAGGAGTGGGAAGAGAGAGTTGGATAGGACCAGTTCCGTTCTGTGCCTTCACATACCAGCTGTAAACCATAATGCAGTAATGTATTATGTATGCAATAAATAATTCATAGGAAAAGGGTAAGAAATACTTTTAAAATAACAGAAAGATTTTAAAATGTCAAAAAAAGCTAAAACCACAGCAATCCAACCCAATCACTTGACACCGGTAAGGAGCTCGACTGAAGTGATAGGATTTCCAGGGGCTCTTGAAGGTCATCAGATCAGGCCTCCCAGAGAGGGCTAGAAATGACTTGGGTAAAATTAGGGAGAGCAACTTTTGGAGTGGCCCTACTCTCTTTCCATAGCAGCTTTCTCTACCGTGGCTAAGGTCATCCCCAAACAAGCTTTTCTTGTTGGTCTTTGGCCAATCCAGGGACTGGTGCAACCAAACCTCTCAGGGAGGTGCTCACTGCAATGTCCCCAAATTCCGACATAGCTGGGACTGCACCCAAGGGGGTGGGAAGCCCCACATTCTCTTGGGTTAGGAAAGAAACTAACCAGGTCCTGCCCTCTTCTGCCCTGTGGACCAGCTACCCCAGCTTCTTTGCCTTCTTTGCCCAGCATCCTGGATTGGGAGCATCCTTCTTTGGCTTGGGGGTTTAGAGGTCTGGTTTAGGGGCCAATAGGGAAAGGGCCCTATTGCAGAGGTCTCCCCATTCCAGCAGGCATCGCTCTCAAGCATCTCCTTCCTCCCAAGGCTTCTTTTCCCCCTACACCAGAATGGCTTGTTGGCTCAAGTGTGGTGGGTGTATTTGGACAGGACAAATTTCTCCCCTTCTCTCATGATCCCCACATTCCTTTGATCTGGAGAGACAAAGGTGGAAACCTCAGTCCATATTCTCCTGCTGCAGATTCCTTGGTCTCCCCCAAGTCTTTAGCCCGTCTTGGAAGAAAGAACCGCAGCCCAGTCCTTCTTCT
>NW_015386487.1:788253-809649 GCF_001527695.2 Protobothrops mucrosquamatus
GGGGGGGGGTCTCCGTGACCCATTTGCAACATCTTTCACTTCCTTTGGTAATGCAGCTGTGATGCCCGCCAACCCCCACCCCCATTCAAATCTCTTGAAGGAAAAATGGGGGTGCCTGGCCCACACAGCCAGCACCATCAGGCCCTCATTGACCATAGTCAGTTTCAGATGTAGGCATCGCTGTAAATACCGGCCAAGGAGGGGAAAGTAACAGAGATTTTGTTTTTGTTTTTTTAAAGAACCTTTTAAAAGGGGGTCCTCATGTTTTCCTTTCTCTCCTTCCTCCTTTCCCCACCTCCTGCATCGACACCTGGGAGCCAGGAAAAGAAAATGCTGCATTCCGGCTTCCTAGCTTGATTTCAGAGGCTCAGCCCTTCGCGTTCCCCTTTTCCCTTGACTAATAAGTAATTACGAGACGAAGATTTGTGTTTTGTTTTATTATATTTGGCCTGGAAAATACAGTCCCCCTTTCTCTGCTACTCCCCCCACTTTCTCAGTAAAATGCTTCCTGAGATTTATTTGCAAGCCTGTAAATACAGAGTAAATAGCTTTAATTTAATTTACAGTGCTACTGAAAGAAACCGCATCTGCAAAACACAAATTCCATCAGCCATGATTGAACTGGAAAGAAAGAAAGAAAGAAAGAGAGAGAGAGAGAGAGAGAGAGGGGGGGGGGAGGGAGGGAGGGAGGAAACTTTCTTTTCATCATCTCTGCAGACCAGAGCATTTCAGACCTTTCTAATGGCTTTTTTCTCCCCTTCAGGCCTCAAGAAAGAAGAGGGAAATTACATTTCTTTTTTAGCCCAAGTCTAGTGTGGGTGAAGATGGTCTCAAAGGCTGGGGGGTCCTGGCCAACTATCAGACTGCTGCCTGCCTTCCCTTTGGGTTTAAGATAACATCAGGGGGGCCCTCAAGATCACGACCAGGACCCCCTTGGACTGGGGAAACTAGCCTCCCACTTGGGGCTCAACAAGGAGCTGCAGATGAGGCTCCCCGCCTCCCAAAGCCAGCCGGCAGGGTTTCTCTAGGGACATTCAGTTCCCAGTGCTGGAACGTGGCAAGGACAAGGGGCACTGGCCCAGCTGGCACCTCCTGCCCTGGCTGGCAGCCATGGCTTCCGGGCTAGCCTGGAGCTCCCTCAGCCTGAGATGGTTGGTTCTTGGAGAAGCTCCCAGGAACTGAGCCCGGGTACGACTTCTGGGCCACAAGGGGTGTGTCTTTGTGTGGAAAGGCAAGGGCAAGAGACTTGGCCACCAGTGCAGAGAATAGGACTCTCCATCAAACAGGATAGTCTAATTTTGAGCCCCAAATCCGCATTTATTGTGGATGCCTGTGCCCTTCTTGCAGAAAACAGCAGGCTGAAGCTCACGAAGACAGGAACCAATTCCTTTGTATTTTGCCATGAATGGTGCACAGAGATGTTGCCACAGTAACAACAACAGAAAGTGACTCTCGATGGATGTTTGTTCTGCTCCAGCAAGACTGTTCTGATTGGAAAGAGATTTGAGTCACTACTGGGTTTATCCTCCCTCCAGCCTTCTGGGCACTCTGAAAAGGACAGGTTGACCTGAGGGACCCCCCAAGTGCTCCTCACCTGAGCTTCTTCCCTTGAGGAAGGCATCCTTTTCCTAGCCAGTCCAGGCCACGGACTGGCCACCCTCTGGAGATGCCACATCCAACTGGGACCCTCTGCAGGCAAAGCAACCCCCCCCCAGAAAACAAGAGACAAACCACATTGCAGGTCCAGTTGACATGAAGAGGCCACATTTGCCCAAAGGAGGGTTCTGCATGAGAGACTTCCAGATTCTCAAGCCACTATGGGGGTTTACCATAATGGAAGCCCCCTAATTCAGCTTCTTCCATCCTTTGCCAGGCAACCTGCACAGGGACTCAAGTAAACTCCCTGATTAACTATGAAGAGCCATCAGAAAGTCCTGCCTGGGGTGGACCAAGAGTGGCGCAGAAGATAGTCTGGCTAGGAGTTGCCATCCTGCAAAGCAGCATCCCGTGTGCTCCCTCCCTCCATTCCTTCCTCTTTGTTTGATCCTTGATGCTCCCTGACTGCAAGGTCCAGACTCAGCCTAACACAATGCTTTGTTCTCCAGTTTCCAGCCCAAAATAATTAAGCTTTATGGAAATTTTGTAGTTGTTTCATATCTTGATACCAGGCGTTAAATACGCTCAGTTTACAACAACTGCATAACAAATACAACATTGGTTGCCATTTTATGAAAAAGTTGCTTCTCACGCTAGGAATATAATTCAGGGGGAGGATATGCAAGGAACTTCTAAACTCCCTATTTCTGTATGATTGTAAATCAAGCAATCCATTCTCAAAAAACAAAACAAAACAAGGCTGGGAGAATAAGTAATAGTTGCATCTGAGTATTTCATGGGAAAATGATGAATTCCTCCCACTTTTAGGCTAGAACAGCTTTTCAAGCTGTGGAGAGGGAAGCGTTTCTGACTCCCTAATAAATCTGACAAGTTATTACAAATCAGTGAGTGCTCAGAAACAAAGGTTGCCAAATAAAGCATAGTCTCTTCCTGTGACATTAGGACACTGTGGAATAAATGGCAGGACAGCAAGAATTCTACCTGTCCCCAGGTAGTGTTCCCTGCCATGACGGGGGTCACCAGAACTGTCTTCAGCATCCTTGGGCCCCCGATGCCCCTCACTCACTCACTCACCCAGGATGAGCATGAGGGATGCCCTCTGCTCTGCAGCTTCTCTATAACCCTTAGAACATGAGCACCCTGCCTCCAGAGCTGGGACCAGGCCCCTGGGCTTCCCCCTTCAAATTTGGCTGAGTTTTGGAGAGGACAGAAGTGCCTTCAGATGATGGACTCCAAGAATAGTCAATCAATTGGTCCCGACCCAAATAAGGATTGACTGCTCCCTTGAGGTGATGATTAAGAAGTGAAACTCACATCATTTTGGCAAGTGATGTGAAAGGTTGATGGATTAGAAAAAAAACAACCATGCTTGGCAAGGTTTAGGGTTAGGAAAAAAGAGGAAGGCAGAATCTGAGAGCTCAGTGGACCACTCCAGAAGAGCTACATATTTCTTCTGGGAAGAGGTCAAAGTGATGGACAGTTGCCCTTCCAATTTCCAGGACCTGCGACTGACTCAGTGACAAGTAACCAACTAACTTTAGTCCCAGTGAAGTGACATCTTGAGTACCAGGCTGCTAAGTAAGAAAACAATAACAGATGCCCTTCACCTCTCACACTGCAAAGCTGATGTTATAGGTCTTCCTGAGTCACCCCAATTTAGCCACTCCTCCTGGACTTTGCTTCCTTCTTCCAAAGGAGGACCCTAGCAGCCTCCACAGCAAACATTAATTAGGGAGCACTTTGCAGATCAAAAGTGCTCTATAAATTTTAATTCACTATAACTCAGTAGACTTTTCCTCAGTACAGTCTAATTAGTGGGCCCCCAAAGTGCCAGTGCTTCTCACTGAAAGTTGACAAATCTGGGAGTTGTGTAACGGTTGTTGCCATTCTTAGCAAGTCCTGATGTGTCTGAAGGCTGCCCTGGGGGAAAAGTCCTTATCTGGAACTTTGGTCTTCTGCATTCCAAATCCCATTTGCTTTGATCTTGGAAGCAATCACAAAATCTCTGGAGGATTGCAAAGAAGGGTGACAGAATCACTCTATGAAACAAACAGTCTTCTGGTCTGGGGCAGGAAGGCCCCATCTTCCCTAATTAGTTATGATGGCTTGTCCATCACCAGAATAAGTAACAAATCAGCAAAGATGAAGTGCCAAGAGAAGACAACATGTGTAGCTCAGGATTGAACTATGGAGGCCTTGGTGCATCTGAGCTTGGGGGTTTTCTTGCAGATGTTTCATTACCCAACTAGTAACATCATAAATGCTAGAAGAGAGTGTGGGGTTTGCCCTCTTTTTATGTACAGTCCCTTCTAGCACCGATGATGATACTGAGTTTAGTAATGAAACATCTGCAAGAAAACCATCAAGCTCAAAGAGCACCAAGGACTCCACAAAGATGAGATGGTCGATTTATTGCCATTTGGAGAAAAAGCTTGACAGCATGACAGGTGGAACATCAAGAATAATTATGAAAGATGAAGCCCCCTGCATTTTTTGCAAGCCAGGGCAGGGGCTGATGCTAATGAGTGGCTTGCAAAATTCAACTGGGTGAGGCAATGCAAAACACTCCAGGAAGCCTCATGTCGAGTGAAAGATCCACAGTGTCGGTCATTTGGGGAAGACCATCCATCCTGGAGGAATATTTTACACCCATGAATCATATTTGGGTGGAACTTTCTAACCTCTTCAGCAAAGGCTTTGTCCTTGTTTCTTTACCAAGCTCTTTATCTCTGAAGGAGCTCTATTGAACCAGTCCATGCAGATGTAGTTGTGGCAGAAAACAGTTGTGCTTTTTCCCACTATGAGCACTGCAGTGGAGTGCTTCATACAGACAGTTTGAGTCAACTTGCACTCTGGCTGCACAAATCTTGGGAGTGAAAATGTGCAGAAGTTGAAAAGAAGACCTAACCAGCAGGTGGGTGTGCAGATGATAGTGGTGAGGGTGCCGGTGATGGAGGAGGAGGAGGATATGTGTCTCATTTTTTAAGGAGAATCCTCCATGGGCCAAGAGTGGCCACACTCTAAGTAGAACATTGTGGAGTAGGTTTGACATCAACAAACCTCCCCCCCTCCTGTTCCTTCTCCTCTCCACAAACCCCACACTCCCTTCTAGCACTGATGATGCCCTCTAGTTGGGTCATGAAACATCTGCCAGAAAACAACCAAGTTCAGAAAGCACCAAGGACCCTACAGTCCTCCTCCTCCTCCTCCCCCCCCCATCCTTCTCCATCCTACAAAATATGGATCCTGCATGGAAACAAAGCAGCAGTGAATCTTTGTGGATGTCAATAGCTGCCAAGGAAACCCAGAGTGTCCCACTCCCCTCTTTCTTGTCTCCCTGCTTCCAACTCCTTCCCAGGTTGGGAACCGATGAAAAGGAGTGCTGTTCTGAAGGACAGGACAAAGCCTGTGCCAGCAAGAATCATGTTTCCAGCCCAAGGGATGCATCAGGGAAGCAAATGCAGCCTCTCTAGGAAGGGAGCATGACGCAGAGCCTCCCTTGGATGAGGCAAGTGTGTTGAAAGTGCAGCTCCCTTCTCATATGCACCTGCTGCAGCACAGCCAGTTCTTGTGCTGCCTGATATAATTTGTTGGCCTTGCTGATGATTTCACCTACCAGGAATCACATCTCACTCGGCTTGAATCTCTCTGCAGATCAAGCCTTGACTAAGATGCCAAGCAGCAGCAATTGGCAGCAAAAAGGGGGCAGGAGGTTGGCACAAACATTGCACAGTAACATTGGCACTCAGTTGAGATTGGTGCTGGGGTGGGTGGGCATGGGAAGGGAATAGGCTGCTTTGGGTTGACTGCAGAGAGAGCAGCAAGCTGCTGGGGGAGAGGACCAGGCAAGTGGAGATGGAGGCTGGTGAAGTCCAGAAGCTCACTGAATGGGGGAGAAATGGAAATGCAGCAGAAACCTTGCAAGTTGATGGTGGAGACTCATGTTGATAAGAAATACTAGACTGAAAGGAGATCTCTCTGAATTCTTGTCATTTTCTTTAGGTTTCTTGCTTGATTGTTGAAGTGAGAAAGTTTGAAGTCCCTTCCTGACCATGGCACGATAGGCAGCAGAGCTGCGGGACATTTTAATAGAGGACAATGGCCATATTTGAGCAAAGAAGGAAGGTCTTTGATGCCAGTTGCTGAGGAACACTTGTAGACAAGTGCCACTGACTACTAACCCTCTGCAAGTCTGTCAGGACAGCTGGCATTTGTTCTCCAGTCCTCTCTGGTGTCTTCAAATACTCCTCAGTCATAGCAGGAGTTGGCCATGAGTGTCATCCCTGCTCAACAGCAGCAAGAACAGAATGGGGCATTGTCATCCCTGACACGGCCCAAGGACTGGCTCCCTTTGAACTGTCCCTCAAGAGAACAAAGGTTATGCTCCAGAGATTTTGCAATAGAGCATCCCCCATAACTCTTTCTCCTTTTATAGCCCAGGTTGGGCTATAGTTAGTTTGCAACAGATTGGAGAGACAGAGGCAAAGTAGCAGTTAGGGGCTCAGGCCATGCCTAAGTAATTCAAGGAGTAAAGGGGCCAGGTTAGAAACTCAAGCAGCTTCTTTAGCAAGGAAAAGTAGGTTTAAATTAAGCTGGCCACAACCAGCTGTTTCTGAGCAACGTGTTAAGTTTTAGACCTCCCATTATCAGCCACAATGGCAAGATTATTGCCAAAAGTCAACCAAGCAAACCATCTCATGACCTAGTATAAGGTGTGTCCCTCATCCTGAGGGAGGCCCTCACTCCTGCTTGTCTCCCTGAAAGTGAAGTTGGCTTGCTGGGAGTTCAGCGTCTTCTGCAGCCCTGTGCAGTGTGCCTCTCCCTCTCTGTTGTTCTTAAGCAGATGTAAATGTTTAAAGGCAGACTTTACCCTCCAAAACAGAATAGAGTCTCCCCCAAGGCATTTGCTGCTATAACACGCGTGCAGCCAGCGTCTCCCCCATAATTGGAAACATTTGTCCTTGCAGGCCCTTGTAGGCAGACTCTGCGCAGTGTGGTTTCTTTCCCTGCCATGCAGCCTTTTCAGGCAGGATCCGGGCTGGAAGAATTTTTAGCCAGGTTCACGACCTCCAGTCTTGGGAACAGCTCTTGGTTTAATGCAGTGTCATGAGCCAAGCAGCCTCTCTATTTCACTCTCTTTTCAATCACAGGGCAGGAAATTGTGGTTTCACAGCCACAAAAGATCCTTGCACTATCAGGCAAAGAGGGGGCAGATTCAATGAATGTTCAGTGCCAGCATTTCGACAAATAAAGACATCTGGACTGAATTTGGCCCCAGCGTGGGACTGACTGGTCAAATAAAGGTCACTCTTTCGATGTTCCCGTCTTTCCTTTCATGCAGCTTGCCACGTGCCACACTCTCTGGACATGTAACAAGGGTGGGATCAAGGCCATGGGCTCTTGAGATTTATGTCAGGGCACAGAATCTGGGATCCTAAGTCCATTTGGAGTCGCCTTTTCTTGGAACTATTCTTTGGGTCAAAGTAAAATAGTATGAAAACATCCTAGCTGGTCAATTAACTCCAAATGTTCACCCAGAGGGGTTTAGTTGAACCCCGAATAATCCTGGTTCTAAACTAACTCCGCCATGTTGTATGAACAGGGAGTGCATTTCTATTCCTGATCCAGACAGATGCCAGAACGTGCCCTGGGAAATGGAGAATTCTTTTAAGAATTCTGTTTTGGCCTCCTTTATTTTCCATTCCTATGAGCAAGCAGAGGGGTGGGAAAGTGGCAGGAGAGGTGGGGTGGATAAACTATCTGCTCCCCCCACCATGAATCTAAATTGGTGGCATTGGTTACAATGAGGATTTCAAAAGTGTTTTCCAGCTGGAGGGAGTAATCCAGCAACCCTCCCAAAAAAACCCCAGGAAATTATAACCTACCAGCCTGCAATGCGGGTTTAGAAAATGCCACTCCTTGGCTGATTATTCTACACAGCCATGTACTGACAGTGCTGGGAAGAGGCTAATTAATCATGGATAGAATGACATATCTGGGCTTATTGGCCAACCAAGTTAGAGCTCTCTCTGTCTCCTTGCTGGTATCTAGTGGTCTCTGGATTTTTGCAGCCCAGGTAGGATAGCACTAATTACAGGCTGTCTTCTTCAGTTGCTTGCATGGGCCAATTGTAGATGCTTTTGCAGGATCGAATTAAGAAAATAGCCATCTGGGAACGGAATGAAATGCCTACATCAAGAGTGAAGCAAAGCTTAAGCCAAAGCAGGCGACTTCCATGCCAGAAAGGAGGTTGATGTGAAAAGAGATTTGTTCTCCAAGCAAAGATCAAAGGTATTCTAAGATTGTCTCTGAATCTTGGCTTGAGAAGATGTTGCTTGGCTCACTTTAGATATGCCGCATGCACCGCAAGCCTTCTAGGGAACTTTGAATGCTTACGTAGGAGAAGAACTTTGTATTGCCCAAATAGGGGTACATGGATGTGTTTGGTCAGCCATGGCTATTCAGAAGGGATTGTCCAGGGGAAATATGGGCTATGGTTTTCTGCCCAGGAACAGGCAGGGAAGCAAGGAAGCTCCAAGAAGCATCCTAAAGTCCCTCCGAAGTGACCCTTCTGATAGCCCAAGGATCCCTGACGGGCTGCAAAATACCCATGAGACAAGGTCAGTTGCTGCCTTAGTGATTGTTGCTACAGTTGGGCCTGCTGGGGGGCTGAGGAAAACCGATAGGGTATATTTTAGCTACACCTGAAGATGGACCCTCCAAGGTTAAATGGAGCTTTAAAATGAAAACAAAATGAAAAAGCAGCTAGAAAAAAATACAGCCAGGCAGAAGGAAAATAGGCTAAAGAGAACCTCTCAACAACCACAGCAGCACAACTTGTTCCAGAACAGGCATGCAAATAGCCTTTGCCATGGAAGGGGATTCTGGGCCATTATGCTCAGGAGATTCTCCATAAATCTGCATGCCAAGAAGGGATGGAACTTTTTCCCCCAGCATGGCGGATCATGTCCCTTTTGTGAGGCATGTCCATCCAGCACCTGGGCTAGCCCAAGTGAGGAAGGTGGACATGGGGAGACCGCAGAGCTCTGGAGTCACTTCTGCATCTCTCTCGGGCACTTCCTGAGCTTGGCAGTGGGCAAGGAAGGGAGATCCCTGGTTCCACAGACCAGATGGAGAAGAGGCACAAGGCTTTATGTGCTCAGTATAATGCACTGCAGAGCTTAGTCCCCCACTGAGGACTCCTTAAACCCCCAATGGAGGGGAGATAGGAGAAAAGGAAGGTGCCCTGCAGATGGGCTACATCAGGAAAGGGAGTGGCTCTCTAAGAGGACGTTGGCTTAGCTGGGACTTAGCTGTAATCTCCCCCCCCCCAACCCCATTTGCATGGAAAGGAAAGGGAGGCAGTGTTGATGCAGGCTGCTTCCTGCCCTCCTCCACTTGGAGATAATAAGATCTGCATCCGGCTAAAGGGCTCTGAAGAGGCTGGACTCTTGAAGCTATCTATAGAGAAGCACAATCTCACTTTGTGAGGGTGAGCTGAAATGTCACCCCCTGAATGAGCATGAGGCACCCAGTTGATGAAAAGAACTCTTCTGGAAAAGCAGGCGGAGAGAGTAGCTGAAGCCTGTGGCTACTGAGGCTGACTCTGAGTGGGGGCATAGAAAGAAAGTCAGGACTTTCATAGACACTTTGAATGGGAAAGACCAGAGGCTGAAATGACGATAGCAGGGGTCCTCTCCCCGCCCCCCAGACATGGGTTCAAGGCCAGAACATCCCAGGAGAATCAGGCATCCCCAAGGGAGGGACTGCCGTTCAGGGACAGAAGAATATCCCCCATCAGCCGAGCTCAGCTCTGAGTAAACCCTCAGAATTACAAGCCGATCTTCTTGACCAGGACTGAAAAAGGTGCTGAATGAGTCTCCTAAACCAGTATCAGGCTCTGAGAATACAAGATGAGGACCTTCTTAGATTAGGAAAAAGGTCAGTCAGGGAGTCAGTTAGGATGCAGAATAAAACAATTTCTTGTGAGAACAAAGTAAGTGCTTTCTTCTCTCACACTTCTGGAACCCATAAGGAGTCATCCAATAAAGATGAATGATGGGAGGAGGATTAGTGGATTTTGTACACAGCGTGCAGTGTGGACCACCGGCTTGGACAGTTTTAGAACTAGGGAGGAGAAGGTTAGCTGTGGCTACCAGTCAGATTGGTTCTTGATAACCTCCCATGCTGGAAACCAGTCTACTGGGAGAGAAAGCTGTCCAGGGCGCCTGGGGCAGATTTTCAGGGCTGGCCATTTTGGGAACAGGATGCTACACTAGAGAAGTTCCTGAGGTTTCCAAATCCTCTCAGCAAATCTGCTGGCTGCATGCAACCTACTTGTCCTGAAAGCAGCCTGCTAATCAGGCGGGCATCAGGCCAGCAGGTGCACTGCAGCCAGGAGGGTGACACTTTGCATCCTAAGTGTTCCAAATATACATAATGCTGCACTTAATTCTGATTTAGTAGGACAGATTGGTTATAATGACTGCTGGAGACCGTTATTCTGTGACAATGTCCTGAACCTCTGATGCTATCTCTTCATTAATTAAACACCAATTGGCGATTAATTGCACCAGATATTTATCGCGCTTAGGATCGGTTACAGAAGTAGTTAGAGGAATGAGTAGGACAAGCTTTTGTTACAGGCAGGCGGAAGATGTCCTCGTATCCTGCAGGCTTTCTGCCTTCCCTGAGATATGCAACTGAGTTCCGTCTCACTATTTTAAGGACAAAGAATCTGCTCAGTGCCCAGGCAAAGGCAGAGGAATGCAGGGAGGGTGTCTTATGTGGATTTCTCCTGTCTCGGTTGATACAGATATTGTTCAATAAAGAATCCTTCTCTCTTGCAGTATTTGATTTACCTCCTTCCTACCTGGCAGGAAGAGACCATAATTCAGAGCTCAGAAGACATGATTGTGTGAGACTGCAAGAGAAAAGACAGGAGCAGGAGGTGCAGGAGGAGGAGGAGGGAGAGGAAGAGGAGGAGAGCTTCTGTCAGGTACAGGAGGTGTCAGTCAACCTAATGCACCTGTGCCCTTTTAATGGCACCTCATGCCCAACAAAGCCTGACATTGCCGGATGCCCAAGTTCACAGCACAATGAAGCAGGGACAAGGACACACTAGGAGAGACTTGGAGTCTACGTCATGGCAGAATTTCAGGACTGAACATAGGTAGAGATGCTCTATCAGTGGAGTGCTTCTAAAAAGTAGGGCTTGAACAGAAACAAGCCCTTTTGAGTGATGCTCATTACTTGCCTGCCTCCAAAGCCAAAAGTAAAGGGGGGAAAAGATTATTATTGACAACATAATGTAACTCTGTTCTCCTTCTCTTTTTCCTCCATTAAAGGATTTTGGCATAAACCCAACACTTTCTGGAGTTAACGTGAGTTTCTCTATTGACTTCCAATGGATCTGAATGAAATTTTACACCTCTCTATGCCACAGGGCAGAGTTGTCTCTATGGACTTCATCATACCTTGCATTCTCCTGGGGCATCATCTAAATGATGCTAACACATGCACCATCTAAGATAGGATAGCAACACACAGGTCCATATCGGTGGTTTGCAGTGACCCCAAGTAATGTATGAACCAGCTCCTCAAAACAGCTCCCGTTTCACAGAACTACTCCTTTTATAAGAGCAGAGCGCATTTCTAGGTTCCGTATGAGGATGAATATAACTCATAATGCCTTGCTGCTAAAAGTGGTCTTCAGACTGAACTCCCTCCAAGACACCTTCATCTCTTCTGGCAGCCACATCAGAATTATTTCTAAAGTGCAAATGGAGAAGGTGAACATAACTGGTTCCATAGCCAATCTCAAGCCAAGCCCATTTTCTTATTGAGAAAGTTCAGTTGAACCATTTTCTGTGGCCAACCAGCTATTAATATACTGCAGAAGCTGAGCCATGTGCAAATGGAACCCTTTTGTGTGACAAAAGATTTGTACAGTATTTTCGTCCATATATCTGTATTGGGCAGGCATCTGTGCCTTCAACGTCTTCAGGCAAAAGAACTCCAATGCGTGGTTTCTCGACTCCTGTGTTGGTCATTTGTAGGATGAACCTTTGGTGGAGACAAAGCCCAAATGACCCCGTTCTCAAGAAATAATTACCTTCACCCAATGAGCCTTCAGAGGCATTTTGTAGGTGTCCATCCTGCCTTCTGTGTGAGACTCCTGAGCATCCTTGTAACCAATAAATGTTCCTGGCATAGGACACAGGTGGTACACACAAGAGGCAAAATATGATATTTGGCCTCAAAAGGTTCCACTGACACCCTCCTGTTCCACTCCCAGGTGACTTTTCTCCTTTGTTTTATGATCTAAAGACATTGGGGAGAAATCATCGCTCAGAGATATTTTTACCTGCTTTCAAACTATCAATCATTCCTCTTGTCACTACAGTGTCTTCCAGCTCTCTCTCTCTCTCTCTCTGCAGTGCTGCACCCAGTTACAGCAAATGGAAAATACCATGTCATTTTTAAAAGTTCAACAAAAATGCCTTCAGTCACCAATTTTGAAGATCACTGTCATTCAAAAGAGAAAATAATAACATGTCATTGCATGCAAATATCAATTACTTTATCAGGGGTTGGATATGAACAGTAAGTGGCAGGAAAGGGTGGAGACTATAGGAGAAATACATGGGAAGCTCGATTTCAGAGGAAATATGTTAATATTCTTTAGGGAATCCAATTCTTTATTGGTGGTGGGGACTGAAGACTTTGCGTAACATTATTTGACAGAAAAAAGAAATTAGCATTCTGGGAAAGGGCAGGATTCTCTGGCCTTGGCATCTAAATTGTGAATTATCTTCATATCCCCCTCTCTCGCTCATTTAAGCACATGTCACATTATGTGAGCATATTAGCTTTGTTCTGAAGCAGCACAGAAGAAAAGCAGTTAAAAGAGCAAACAAGTTTCTAGCCCTCAGAAATGGAGAAGATTGGTTGAAAATTTGATAGCAAGAGGACAGGGAAATCCAAAATAAATCTTCAGTGCGTAGGAAGAGGCATGGAGGTCCTGTGTTCCTTCCCCCCCTTCCCAGCTCCCTCTTATGAGAAACAGCAGAATGGCCAAATAAGTTGAGGAAAACAGTGGTAATTATGCATTTCTGCAAAAAAATGCCTCCTTTTTTGTGCCTGGATGGCACAGGCAGGAAATTTCCTAACATAGAACAGAGTCAGCAGCCTGTGGTTTATGGTAAGGCCATGCATAATTTAAGAGCAGCATAATATTGCTTTCCCACAAATAAACAAACTAAGAGAGAGAGAGAGAGAGAGAGGGGGGGGGGATACGGTTCAGATGTTTGTTTATTCCAATGACTATTATATTTTGCAAGTGACTGTGCTTGATCATGGCTAGCTCAGTGTCAGGTCTGCTCATCCCTTGGTGCTCCAAATAGATCAGGAGCTGTATTCTAAACTAGAGAACAGCAGCCCCAAGCCAACAATCAGCTTGCTGGACTTATGATGACCAATGTCCCCTGTGCTGCCCACGCCCAGCATCCTGGGACACATCCTTTACCCATGTGCAGAATTTCTCAATCTAATTGCATTGTCTACTGCAGCTGCCGAACTTTTCTGTTCATTTGCATCTTAGCTACCAGGGATCCGAGAGACTTCATAATTTAGCTGCATAGCAGTGCAACACAGTGCAAACAAACCATCCGGCAAATAGGCCGACTTCAAAGACCAGCTTATCAACAGCTCTTTTTTCACGGTCCCTTCAGAAGCACAGAGCGGGCAGCAGGGCCAGGCACCTGGCATGGAAGTAATGCTTTGGTTGAGCAGCAGATCTCATACCGAAGCTGATGACCCTCCTGCGTTCTGCCCTTTGCCCTCTGCTGATGTCAGTGCCAGAGACGTCCAGCAGCAGCATGGAGGACTGGATCTGCTGGGTATCTGGATGTGCACTGGAGATGCTGCGTCCATTTTCTTGGGGTGTTTCTGTCACAAGACTGGGAATCCTGAATGTGGCACACACCCAAATCAGCAGCCTGGATCTGCTGAAATAGTGTGTGTATGGTGGTGGGGAGTTGGGAAATGTCCCTAGCCGAGGGAGACCCCTGTATGCAGCTCCTGCACCAGACACAGTGCACAGAATCACAAGACCCCTGTACTGCCCAATGTTGGCCTGCAGTATTAAAGGAAAATGCTCGCCCAGATTTCGTTTCAGCACTTTGATTGCACAAGAGTTGTTTTTAATGGGTACCCACAAAAAGATCTCCCCGCTGTGTGTCTCCCTCTCCTTGCAAGTGGGATCCAGTTACACTCTTCAGGAATAAGCAGTCTCATCTCTGAACAACAATAGCAAGATATTTTCAGAATTGGTCTGTGATGAGGCCATGCCCAACAGTGTATGTTTAATCAAAGAGCTGCAGCCACTTTTCAGTGCTCGAGTTCTGCCAATTCCATCAGCAGTCATTCTTGTCATTCAGAAGCGACTAAGATCCATCAAAAATTCTCCTTTCAATTTATTTTTCAGTAAAGATTGCTCTTTTGAACTCCAGTGGCAAAAATCTGTATGTACACAATTCCTCTGAGCAGCTTTCCTCTTTTGGGGTCTCTACTTCAGCCCCTCCAACTTACCCCCAGTCTTGGGAGGCTTCACTTGAGGTCACTGGTGAGACAGGCAGCACTATGATATTTCTGCAGATGGCCTGTACATCATCATCTCCAGAGCTATTTAATCCCAGGGCAGCATCTCCTGTGTGGGACCCACCAGAAGAAATGGATCTTAAAGAATTAAGTTGCATCAGATGGAACAAGGTCTGTTTTGCACAAATAAGCTGAGCTTCCCTACATAGCAAGGAGGGAGTCAGGAACACAAAGTGAATATAAAAGCCATGCAACAATGGAAACTCTTGATGAGATGCAAATATTTTAGGTTTTGGAAAGGCCAAAGTCCTGGAGACCTTTGGAATTGTGGAGAAAAAAGCATTTGAGAGAACATCAACACCAGCCTTTGTGGTGATCATCTGACGGTCCATCTTCTAGCATAAGAAGGTGTCCCCTTCATGGACAACCATATGGCTACACCAAGTCCCCAAGGGGAGGCCAGGATTCATGGCCACTCATTTCCGTTCCTTGCTTCTTTTGAGCATCCTTCCTTGAACACAAAGGACTATGTGGTCCTTATGCCAGATGTAGTTCAATGCTATCTGCAAAGTATTTTGATCTCCCTTGCTACCTCTCCTAGGAGAATCAACATCTTTAACTTAGGATAAATGGGAATTACAAACTCACAATGCATAGACCAATCTTCTAGCCTTTGTAAGTAGAGCACTTACAGGGTTATCTTTTAACTTGTCTGATCCACTTCTAAAGTAACAGTGAGTTCCATCAATGAATTATGCATTGCATGAGGAAACCCTTGTCTGTCCTGAATGGCTCATGAGTTTCTTTGGAGAACTTGGAGCTCCAGGATTTTGAAGGGTGGAAACCACCCTTCTTTCTTCCTGGGAGATCATTTATGGAAGAGCTCAGAGGCCAAAGCAAAGCAAAACTCAGGTTCTCCCAGCCAAAGAAGCTGCTTGGTGTAACTCTGAATGAGTCTGTGCTCCAAACCTCCTCCTCCTCCTCCACTCCTGTCTGGCACCCTGCCCTGGAATGTGGTTGGAAATAGGGACAAGGATGCATTCAGAAGGACCCGTAACCCAGGTGGCCACTATCCCTAAAATTTAGGTAAGTGTTAAGATATTTAATTTAATAGCTGGAACAGTAACATGCATAATGGGCCAGAACACACAGCTGTTGGAGAGTGTGGGCTCCTGCGTGAAACAATCTGCGCTATGATTGGTGGCTGGGTGAGAAGGGGGAGTTTCCCTTTTTTCCCGCCTTTTTCTGTGGGTGCTGGATCCTGTCCTGAGATTTACCTGACAATTTATCGCATTATGTAGTGATGTGCCTGACTATCTTGTGTGCCATAAATATAGGTGTTAAATATATTTATTTATATAAAACTACAAGTTCAGGCCAGCGTCTCTGACTCCATTGGGATGCCTGCTGCATAATTTCCCGACAGTAACCAAGTTGGTTTTAGAGCTGGTATTTGAGTCTTTGCTCCCACCCTAAAAAGTGGAGAAATGCTTTCCAGGTGCCCCACATAGCTGCTTGCAGACATGTGTGTCTTTCTTGGAGCACTAAATTTCAAAGCTGGACAATAAAGCAAGCACAATACACCTACCTGAGAAGACAAAGCCTGAGGCTTAAATTTGCTCAATAAAAACTGTTATCTAAACAACAAGGAGTGCAAATGAATGATACTCAGGTATAGGGAGTCCTCAACTTATGACCACAATGGAGCTGCAACCATGATAAATCTGAGTCAGTTGCCAAGTGTCCAAATGTAAATCAAGTGACCATGGGGAGGCTGCAATGGTCTTAAGTGTGAAAAATGGTCATAACTCACTTTTTTGAGTGCCGTTGTAACTTTGAACGGTCACTAAGTGAACTGTTGTAAGTCAAGGATTGCCTGTACAATGTCTCTCTGGCAAACATCCAAATCCCAGGAGCCTTTTGAGAGGCCGAGAAGGGTCACAGCCATCGTGGTGGGGGTGTGGGGTGCTGATCTAAGCCAGATGCTTGTGAGAAAGGGAAGCAAGTCCCCCCCCCCCCCCAAAGGCCTGGGCATTAAGAAAGGTCCGCTGCAGGGAGAGGAGGAAGGCAGAGAACAGAGTCAATTAAATGCACAGAAAGCAACCTATTCCGGTTTACGTTTGCCTGACCTTTAAGGATACTTTGTTAATAGTTTGCATTGGATAATTGGCTTATGGGAATCGTATCCCCACACCTGAATGTGCTTCAGCAGGACATTTCATGCAGCATCACTTCACTTGGGGGTGGGGATGGCATCTGTGGAGAGGGGGCAGGCAAGGAAGAGGGGGTGATACCCTTCCCAGAGCAGGTTTGTAGGGTGGAGTCGGTGGGGTTCCTTAAGACTCTGCCAGAGTTGCAAAGAGGGAAGAGGAGGAGGAGGACGCCTTCCTCCTTCCGTGTTGATTGGGCCTACTTCCTTGGTTGAGACCCTTGGGGAGACCCTGGCCCAAAGGATAAGCAACCCCCCCTAAAAATCAAGAAAGCAGTGAGGAAAAATAATCCAGAATGTATTTTATTTCTATTGGGATTAAAATCCCCTTTATTTGGTGGAGCCCCCTTGAAAGGATTTGTGAGGCTTTTGATGACTGCGATGTGGGTAGATCTTTTCCCCTGCTCCGGTCTGTCTCCAGCAGAGCCCAAGGGATTCCCATCTGGTCTTCCCTCTGTGGCCAGGATAGTCCCGAGCCCTCCTTGGGATGCTGAGTGGCAAAGAGCGCTCGCTCATCCCCATCTGGCGTGGCTGCCTCTGCCTGTCTGGCCTTGAAGCAGAGGATGACAGTAGGAGCGGCATGGACACGGCCAGGTGCTCTCCAAGGGGTCTCGCCAACAGGTAGCAAGCTGGCTTCGGCTCTGCCAAAGCCGGCCAGGAAGGGCCTTGCTCAGGAAGGCTGTGGCAGCTGCAGCCTAAACGCATTATTTGATTTTCGTCTTCGATCAGGAGAAAGAAAAGCTTTACCAAAAGCCATACACTTTTTCTGGGGAAATCCTCCCTGTTCTCTCTCAGCACCATCCATAAAGAAAGTGTAGGATGGCAGGAGAGACCCACAATTGTAAAGGGAAGGAAGGAAGGAAGGAAGGAAGGAAGGAAGGAAGGAAGGAAGGAAGGAAGGAAGGAAGGAAGGAAGGAAGGAAAAAACTTTTTAAATTTCTGGAAAGATTCACTCCTAAAAACTTGTCAAGTTCCTGGCCACAGGTTTTTACTTTTTTTTTTTTTTTTGGGTCTTAACGTCCAATGTAAAGCTGCTTGGCAGTCTTTGAACTCATAATTAGGTTCCTGTCCAGTCATTCATGGGAGCAATTATCCTCTCCAACCTTTTCAAAACAAAGCTTTGTATATTTGAAGCCAGTCTGCTGCCAAATCCCTCCTTGGTCTTCTTTCTTTCTTCCCAGATTAAAAAAAAATCACAGACTCTTTTCATCTCTCTTCATATGTCATATTCAAAGACCTTGAGGGGTTCACCAGCAGCCCAAATTGAGACAGTGTGGACTACTAATTACCTTCACTGGGGACTCATTTTTACATAACTTTCCACTCTCTTATTTTTGTTATTGATGTTTCATTTTAGTTTGTACATGGCTTAGATGATATCATTATTTATTATTTATCATTTATGAAGCATTTACAAAGCACTTTATGCATTTTTAATGGAACATCATTTCCATCTCCAAACTTCACATCAAAAGAGCACAACCAGAGGAAATAGTGATGGTGAGGGAAGAGGAAAACTCTGAAACTGACCCTCAATGCAGTACCAATTATGATGATGATGTCCAACTTCAAGACCAAGACTTGGGGAGGAGAGGAGATAAAGAGAAAGTGGTCTTTCAGCTGGGTCCAGGGAGGGGCTCCTGCCTCCATGACTTTTTGGGAGAGGAGGCTGCTATTAAGAGGCAGCTGAGTGAAGGAAGAACCAGGCAAATATGCTACTGAAAGAACTTCTATAGAAGAGAAACAATGTGGTTAGATCAAAGGTCCATTGTCTCCTGAAGGGATGCATGAACTGGAGCCTCCCTATCAGAACTGGCTCTCAGGACCTCTGGCACAGCCTACCTATTTTCTATGGAAGAAGGAACAGCCTAGATGTGCCAGGGCCAAGGATAACCACTCACCTCAATGTTCCACCCAAGAACCTGGAAAAAAAACATCCCACCAGCTCGGCGTCCTGCAACAGTGCTTGCAACCCTCAAGGAAGACTTTTGGGGTCTCTGGTCCTTGGTGGTTTCAGAGGCCTCCCGACCTTTAGAAACTATTCTCCTGTCTGATCAGAGTGCTTCCCAATTCCTCCTTTTCTGTCCCCGAAAAATATCTAAATCCTATTTAAATTAATGCCCTTCATTTTCATTTATAAAGACAGATACAAAATAATTATTTCCTATCTTCACTGTTTCCTTATCTTTGGTCTTTATAATTCCTTGTGGTTCCTTTTTCATCCCCGTCCCCTGCTCACTGAAAAGGGGAAAAACCTTTTTCTGTTAGTTAAAAATATTCTTATGTTCATTGCCTTTCCTGGTACTTTTAATCTCTGCTTTCAACCCCTCTTTTGGAGACCCTCCAAGAGACCCTTCCTTTCTCCCCATTGGACGAGAACGTGGCCCTGCCAGCTGGCCACCAACTCTCCTGCCTTTGATGTCCACGGCACCCTCCATTTCGGAAACATTTCACTCTCCTCTGCAAAGGACCGTTCCCGCCTTCCCCTCACATGAAAGGGGCTCTGGCAGATGCCTCTCCTGGCAATCATTACTTTACGGACTAATTTTCGTTCGTCCCACTTTCCCTCCTCCTCCTCCTCCTCCTCCTCCTCCTCCTCCTACCCCGACGCGCCTACCGGCCAACTTGAACTTGAAACCATTTTTTGACTGCAGTAGAAATCTCATTGAGCAGACAGAACTGGCGGAGGGGGGAGGAGGCGGAGGAGGAGGAGGAGGAGGAGGAGGAGGAATCCAGTTTCTTATCTCCTCCAAGGCAGCCCACATTTAGCCAGGATACCTTCACTGCTAGATGCTGTTGGGAGCAGAAATCAGTGCAGGACAACCAGGCAGAAGATTAGTCTCCAATTTCAATGGAACACAATACAGGAGCCATTTCTGCCTTCCGGTTGCATCTGACTCGGCTGCCTTGATTCCCAATGATCCCATCTTTATATTTCTTACAACCTGTTTGGTTGTCCAAGGAAGCAACAAAAAGAGGCAGATGGAATAACTCACCCCAACCTCCATGTTCATTCAGTCCTCTCTGTGGGGCTGAGCTGGTGTCCCACACCAAGATCCAAGGAGGAAGGAAAGCCAGGAACCCCGTCCTCTCTTTTTTTTCTGACTCCAATAGGAAGAATCTGCAGTCCAACAAATATTTGTGGAAGGAGAGAAATGGACACAGCCTGGAAGACCAACAAGCCCAGAGGACCCTTCCCAAGAAATGACCGTCCAACACCTCTTGACTGCTTTCAAGGGAGGGGTGTGGGTTTCTGGATCATATACTGTTAGGAAGATTTTTCTTTTTTTTTTTTTCAAATTTTTTTTTTATTATTTTCAACATAAGAGAAAAAACAATCACAAGTACATCACAATTTAATAAAAACCCCTCCCCACCCCCCACCCGGACTTCCCAAACCTAATCCCAGGATACTATTCATCTAAAAGTAACCTTATATTAATATCCCTAACTCCACAAAGTATAATTCTACATAAGTAGGTGAAATATATGTATATATATAAAAAGAAAAAAAAATTTTTTTAACTAAAAAGCTAACCTATATTCCACCATTCTATGCTTATTTTGAATATAAACAATCCATCTTCTCCATATTGATAAAAATTGTTCATTTGAATGATGCTTCAAATAAGCCGAAATCTTTGCCATTTCAGCAAGATGCGAAACCTTCACTCTCCAGTCCTCTATTGTAGGTAGAACTTGACTCTTCCAATTTTGAGCTATCAGCAAACGGGCAGCAGTTAAACAATACAACATCAAGTTCGTTTCTTTTACATCCAGATTATGTGTAATACCTAGGAGAAACAACTGAGGCAAAAAANGAAAGTTGTGTGGTTTCTGTTGTGTTCTTTTGTATTCCCCCCCTTGATCCCCTATGCGCATCCTGATCACCCATTAAGGGTGATTGCCCTTCTCCATCTGCATACAGTTTCATGCCCGTTGCTGGTTGGCTAACTAGCAACGGGGTCTTACCAGCCAATGGAATTGTGTGATTACAAGCCAGGGGAATCCCATAAAAGAAGGCTCCCCTGGCCCAGATGCCAGTCCGGATTTACTTTATGCCTTGCCAATAAACCGAGAGCTGACTGTCACTTGACTCGTGTCTTACTGCCTGCGCGATCTAACACTGGCGACGAAGGTGGGATCCCAGTAAGACTGCACGACAAGGGCAACCTTGTGGCAAGCAACCTACTTCGAAGCAAGAGCTCCTCCACGCAGCCTTCCGAAGCAAGAAACTATCCGTGACTCCAAGATGGCTTCCACCTCGAAATTCTCGTCTTCCCTACTGGCATTCAACCCAGAAACAAACGACTGGGCCGCATACATGGGAAGATTCGAGCTACACCTGGCCGGGAATGGGACCCAAGGCATTCCCGGGGATCAGAAGAAGGCCTTATTCCTTGCAAACTGCGGAGACGAGGTCTACCACGTGGCCCGCTCCTTGGTCGCTCCAGCCAGCATCGAGGACACTCCTTGGGCAGATATCCAACGTCTGCTGGCTGGTCAGTACGGGATCTCCGAAGGGTTCCTAGTCGCAAGGAACCGCTTCTACAACCGATGACAACAGGCGGGCGAACCCATCAGAAAGTACCTTGGAGAGCTCCGATCGATCGCAGCCCGTTGCGAGTTCGTCGCCCTGGAAAATATGCTGCGGGATCGACTCGTCATGGGGATGAGGGACGAGCACGTGAAGAAGCAACTCATCGTGCGTAGAAGTCACCCTCAGCGAAACCCTAGACGAGGCCCTCGCCACAGAAGAGTCCGAATCCATGGCCACCGAGATGAGACGGGGTGACATCCATCACACCCATCGCGAGCCAACCCCCGATCCGGAGGCCACCGAATCGGACGAGGCCGGCGAGGAAGAGACCGTCCATCGCACCTTTACCAGCCGGAAGCAGCGAGCATGGTGAGACGAGCGGGACGACCTCGAGTGTCCAGGGTGTTTGGGGAACCACACACGAGCAAAC
>NW_015386487.1:812557-831487 GCF_001527695.2 Protobothrops mucrosquamatus
ATTGCAGCGGCCCAAGGACAACCACGCAGAGGGAAGAGTACCAAGGCAAGAGCTGAACCGAGTCACACAGTTCCCCGCCGATCAACGCGAGGGCATCGGCCTCCCACATATCTGAAGGACTATGTAACCACTATTCATCAAGGACGATAGCAAGAACTTTGAGGGGAGGGGTGTTGTGTTCTTTTGTATTCCCCCCCTTGATCCCCTATGCGCATCCTGATCACCCATTAAGGGTGATTGCCCTTCTCCATCTGCATACAGTTTCATGCCCGTTGCTGGTTGGCTAACTAGCAACGGGGTCTTACCAGCCAATGGAATTGTGTGATTACAAGCCAGGGGAATCCCATTAAAGAGGGCTCCCCTGGCCCAGATGCCAGTCCGGGTTTACTTTATGCCTTGCCAATAAACCGAGAGCTGACTGTCACTCGACTCGTGTCTTACTGCCTGTGCGATCTAACAGTTTCTAAATAATCAGGAGCATCATCTGCTGAAATCTCAAACCTCTCTTAAGCAAGCATTTTTTTTTCCCACAATAAAGAGATTCCCAGAAAAAGGCTCCCATGTAAACACATCCTGACAAGCTCACAATGAATGTCAGGTTCCAATGAAAGTCCATGGTAAGTGGGCCTCTGGGAAGAGAGGACATCTCTGCCCTTCAGGAAGAGATGGGCGCATCTAGTCTTGGGTTGCCAACAGCCTCAGCCCGAAGGCTCCAATTTGCCACCCATAAATCCATGATTTATGGACACTCTGGTGGAAGAAAGAGGGGGCACGGGATGGAAAGGTCCTTGGCTGACTTGATTCCCAGAGGAAAATCAAGGTTGCAAGAACAGAGAAAGATCAGATGGATGGGACTGTCCCTCACTGCAGAAACAGTTGGAGACAACAACCCCTTCAAAGGGTTTCTGCATTTGGATGAAATGCAATTCAATTCAAATGCAATTCATAAATGTGATCCACACACACACACACACACACACACACACAAATACTCCAGAAGGGGGAAGGGGCATGGCTGAGCCCTGGCTTGGTAGCAGCATGTGATCTCCTGCTGATGCCTCAAAAAGGGGATCAGCCAGGCTAGGAATCAGCAGCAAGAAGGGCTGGTCTGCTCGCCGTTCCCAGGATGCAGCCATAGGAACACACAGGATTAAAAAAAGAAATAGAAACAGGAGCTCACCCTAATTAAAGGCTAATGAGAAGAGCAGCATAACAGAATTAAAGCAAATCGACCTGGAAGCTCAGAGCTGACTCCTCTTTGCAGGCTGAGGCAACAACTTCTGTTGTAGCTGCCCTGGTCTGGAGGGCTTCTGGACAGCCCCTCACCCCACCCCAGCCTCGCTCCAAAGCCCAGCAGGCCCCTTAGCTTCCCCTCTCCCCCATACTGGCTGGTACCAGGATCCAGCTTCTTTGGGGCTTTGCCTGAGCAGCAACTCTCATCCATAGCTCAGCCCTGGCCTCAGGCAATAGGGACAAAGGGAGGCCTCTTGCCTCAGAATTGCCTGGCTCAATGCCCAGCACTGCCAAAAGGGCCAGGAAAGGCTGCCGAGGACAGAAGAAACCATGGCTGGATCTCTCCTCCCCAAATTGGGAGGGGGATTCCCTCAGGACTGCTCCTGGAGCCTGCCAGGTAGAGGAAAAGGTGCAGCCAGGTTGCCCTCTGCCCCTCAGTGCAATGGAATGCTTGCCGTGGCTTGGTCTGGGCAGGGCATAGAGACCTGGGCCTGGCCACTGGTCTTCATGGGAGGGGGTGCCAGATGCTTCTCTGCCCTTTGTCAAGCAATGCAGGAGGTCTCGCTGGGGATCCTCTGAGGATCTTTGGGGAGGGAGAGGACTATTGGGGAAGTGAGTTTGCTGCTGTCCCAGCCAGATGAAATGATTGCAGGTAAGGCTCCCAGAGACCCTTGGAAGGGCTTCCTCCCTCCCTCCAGACCCAATGTCCCCCCCCCATCCAGACTCAGAGCTGCTCCATTGAATCCAGTGCTGGGTGGCTGGTCTCTCCAAGGAGCCATTCGCCTGACACCAACTCTGGTGCTTCCGGGAAGATTCCAAATTGCCTTGTTTACACCTCACTGCTCCAAGCAGTTGTTTGCTTGTTTACCTGGCCTGTATTATCTGATCTGTCACCCAGTGAAAGGTGTCAAGAGGGAGCGGTGGCCTTGAGCTGCTGCGGGTCAAATGTGCCATTTGTATGACAGTTGATGCCCTCCCCTCCTTGCCTCTCCCTGGCACCGCTGCAGAGAGCAGGAAAATGCGCTGGCACAGCCTGGCAGACCCTGAACTCCAGAGACAGGCCAGCGTTGAGAGGCAGCTCAGTGGAAGAAAGTGGAGCCCCTTCCTAACCTCTGGACTGAGTTAAACAGCATCACGTTAACAGGAGTGGACATGCAAAGGGGGATATGGGGGGGCACAAGGTGCCATGCGTGCATTTTTCTCTGATAGCCAAAGCAAGAGAACGGCTGCATTTGGCTACAAAGGGATGCAAAGAGAGCTGCTGAATTTGGTTAAAAAAGAAAAGTGGGGTGACTTTAACCCAAGTTTCTATCATTTCAGTCGAAAATAGCACATATTTTAAAAGATGCCCTGCATTAATGGGGACTGCAAGATGCCATCATAACACAAAGTGTCCAAGAAGAATAGCCTTTTATTTAATTAATTTTGCACTTGTAGGTGCACTGGCACTATTATATAGGTGGAGCATTCATTAATTTGCTATTAATTGCTGCATTATTGGTGTCTTCATTGAGGCCCCCGGCTGCTATTGGTTCTGGATTGATCTCAGCTTTAGTTTAATCCTTCTTGTAACCCAGCTAAACTCTTGGCTTTAGGATTATTTGAGCAATAAACACTGCATTGTGTCCAAATCAGTACTTTCCTTCCATCCTTTTCAAAAATTGTAGCATGGGGAAGGAAGAGGCCAGCTGTGCAAGGTCAAGCAACAGCAGAAAAGGGACAGAGAAGCAGAACATCTGCAGAGACCATGCTGATGTTCAGAGCTGAGCCCTGAATCCTCCACGTGCAGCAGCTTCTGTGGCTGGACTTGATTTGGGCAAAGCTCTAAAGGAGCCCCCATTTTAGCAGGATGGAGGAGAATGCAATGCTTCACCCTTTGGGGATCAACTGGATCTGCAGGATCTGAGCCTTCTACCCTGGTCAGGAAAGAGGCAGAGTATGCAAGAGACATACAAACCTCTTTTGTTTTCACTTCCTCATGTTACACAGCTAGTTTGATTTGTGGGTTAGTCTCTTGGGTAAACAATAATAAGTCAGGCTTAGGATGCTTTGATCTGAGGGGGCATTGGATCAGCAGCAGAACCTCAGTTGCTTTCCCCACCCAACCTCTGAACTGTAGCTTAAGATTCTCTCACACCAGGAATCCACAGTTCCCAGGGCCTTTCCTCCAAGACCCCCTCTCATTTTTGGACTGGGTGGTATTGAATCCTGACAGCTTGCAGTTAGCTCCACCTCTTCCCTTTCAAATTGTGACTGTCCTTCTGTGCCATGAAGAGCTGCTCGGATTCATGAGACCAAATGAGAAAGGCAGAAGAAACCAAGACCATATTTCAAGGTTTCTCTCTCTCTCTCTCTCTCTCTCTCTCTCTGCTTCTGAAGCCATAACCTTGGAGGCTCCATCAATTAAGAGAAGTAAGAATTAAAAATGAAAAATTGCAGACCTTGAAGTGTCTAATGTATTTCTATTGGATTAAACAGTCTAAGGGTTTTTTGAAAATAAAACCGATACTTGGGATAATTAAACACCCTAACCATTCAATTAAGATGTTCAGCAACAGCGTTCAAGAGAGATACTTGGGGAGGCACAGAAATAGACCTCCTACAGCTGGGCATTTTTAGCTTATGTTCTTCATCACAGTGGGATAAAATGCTCTTTGCAGAGGTTAACAAAAGTAGTAAGTACAAGTGGAGGATACCAGCAGGAACAGTCAGATGCTGAGGAAAATAGCAGCCCCATCTTGGTCAGGAGGCATTGATCAGGAGACAAGCCAACTGGTGGCATTATGCCCCCCCCACACACACTTTTCTCCTAGCAGGGAGGTAGAACCTAGTTACTCAGTAGAGGTTAGAGAGGGAAGGGTGTAGCTGTTTTCCGTCTGAATGACATGCCTCTGAAGTAAGCTGCCATATGCAACTGCCTATTTCCTCTGGTTTCCTGCCAAGAACTGTCCAAGGTCTCAGGCAGAGGAAATTCCTTACATCAGTTGCATTCCTTGCATCCTCTTCTAAGACAGGGTCTCCAACCTTGGCAATTTTAAAACTTATGGACTTCAAATTCTAGAATTCCCCAGCCAGCATGGCTGGCTGAAGAATTCTGGGAGTTGAAGTCCACCAGTCTTAAAGTTGCCAAGGTAGGAGAGCCCTGCTCTAAGAGTCCTGTCGCTGGAGATGCTGGCCCCTTTTCAGCCAAAACCTTGGTTCTACATCTCAGGGCTGGGCCAACTGCTCCTAAAGGCTCTCACCCTTCCAGAGAGATTGCCCTCTAAGTGTAGGGCATCCAAGGGGCAGCATTTGTCAAACAGAGGTGCAAATAGCTGAACAGATCCATTGCAAAAATTCTATCAAGGGATACTGGAACCAGCATTAATCATCCATGATTGCTGCCAAAGCGGGGAATGTCTTTTGAACTTTTTCCAGAAATCTTGTCCCAGGTGGTCTTGAAGCAATAAAGAAAACAAAAGAAAACTACTGAGAGAAAATGGCATGTAGGACACAACAGAAATCCCAGCCTGCAGTCAGAACCAACACAATGAGCTTTGAAGACTTAGGAAGATTTACTAAGAAGCCATCTTATGGTGCTTGGTCCATCCTAAATTCATTTACCAGGCAACAAACTCCACTCAACACAGTGAGACTCACTTCCAGGTATTAGACACTCAGACATTGCACTGTAATTGGGTTACATGAGTGTTCGGTGAAAAACATTTCTGTGTTGCCATGATACTTGCCAGGACAAACGAGGAGTGGTCCCTATCACTTTCATCAATAAAGTTCAACCCTTTCTCAATCAGTTGGTAAAGCACCCTTGAAGGATCTTGCTCCATGAAAAAAGAAGCACCATCACTTCATGTAACTGAAAGACACGTTGAAAAGGAAACACTCATTCACAGATGAATGCATTAAATAAAATCTGGCATTATTCACCCAAATGCTGAGCTCTGGGTTTGGAGTGTTACTGTGGAAACACTGGCATATAAAAAGAAAACAACTCATTAATTAAAGGAATTAAAAACTAATATGGAACAGTGGAAGCAAAGCATGATAGGTTGCTCCCATATTTAATCCACAATGTGTTTCAGGAGTGGTGGATGAGATCTGCTCCATTAAAAGTTCTTGGAGTTGAATGAGAAGATTAACATCTACTCATTGTGCTTTAGATTTTAAGATGTGGAGATTCAAGGACTCTAGCAGCCCTGGAGGTGTTGTGGTCTTTCCTGTCAGTTGTCCTCAACTCCACTCAGGTTCAGCTATCAAGCAGAAGGAGGAGAAGCTCTGATCTTCAAGGGAAAGGCACCAAAGCACAGGCACATCCAATAAAACACACACACACACACACACACACACCCCATTCAAGAACCAATCCTCCTTTGACTTGTTCATGAACTAAAGATGGACTTCATATGATGCCTCCAAAACTGTCATCGCTCATTTTCATATTTGGCGGAATGATTGAACTTGAATTCACTGGCTAAATTTAACAAATAGTAGTCTTCCCCATTTCACTTAAAAATAATATTACCAGCTAGGACAATATTCCCAGGTAAGGAATATTATGCATACCTAAAGAGAGCAGTTCTATTGTCAAACACATTTTACTAGGTTGGGGCAAGTGGAGGGGGAAATTAGCATGTTGTGGAAGAAGCAAAAAGTGACCCAATGAACTGATCCCAAGGAGTGAAATTTGGTCCCTAAGAATGTCGGCCATTGTGGAGAAAACCTTGAAGCAGAAACTAAGTATGTAAACTAAGAGGAGAGCACCTTTTGTACCAATCCCAAAGTGACTTTGAGCCATGCGCCTCGCAAATGTGGTTCCACTCAGACTGAAAAGAAGACGGCCCACAACTGAAAGGAAATGCAGGAAATATTTCTCATATCTTTTCTTCATCTGCAAGAGAAATTATGGCTCTAGATCTGAGGAAATTAGCAGGAAATGAAGTGCCTCTGATCAGGCTACCCTTAGGATATCATCAGCATTCAAGGCAGATTTATCACAGCAAGTGCAGGAGAAAGAGGAATGGAGACCAGCAAGAATAGGAGAGAACTCAAGAGGAAATACTGATCAGCTGGTTCTTCCACCTTATTTTGTCACTACAGGAAAGTGTTGCCCAATTATAATTATTCTGTTGGAAGATCTTGAACTGTGCTGAAGAAAACCACCCAACTTCAAAGCTTCTTCTGTATGACCACCAAACCATCATTCTCTGCTACTCTCACTTCAGATCTAGCAAAATGGGTCTGGGTGGCCTGGAGGCAATGCCCAAAGGAAGGATTTCAAGGGGAAAAAAAGAAAGTTCAGGCTGGTGGGACCTATGGAAGCAGAACTGGGGAATGGAGGGAAGAGAACAGATACAAAATTGGAGGAAAAAAGCCTTCTCCAAAGTAATCTTATGGATGCCACTTTTGATCAGAATGCATCAGGACCTTGGAGGTGAACAGGAGAAACATTCCATTCTTCCTTTCAACCTCTCCCTTTCACACAAAGATAAGGGGAAATGGTTTTTTACTGACTAGCTATCTAGAAGCAAATGCTTGATAAGACTTCTCTAAAGACTGCAGGAGCTTCCTGACAGCTTCTGTAAGATCCTTTGTCATTTCCACCACCACTTTTCCAGCAGCAGATATTTCCCTGCTTTAGGATATGCATGACCACTGAAAGAGAGCTGACTGGTGATTTCCCATTTTCTTGGACTGAATTAATTCCATGGTGTTCTGAATCATGGGGACAGGACCCCCATCTAAATTGTGGAGGACTGGCTGATGCTTTCAAAGTGACAGTTCTCTAATAACATGGTGGAATGAGCAAAGTAAATGAGGACATTGAAGTCTTTCATCTTTCTTCCTAAGAACCTCACAATAGTCTCTTTCACCGAATCAAGGCCAACTTTGCTATCACAATGTGTTTCTAATAAGTATCTGGAGAATAAAACCCTAAGTTTTTTGTTTGTTTGTTTCCTTTCCGGAGGTCATATTTGGAGGTGTTATTCTGTTGACGTAGATGTAGGGTACTGTAAATGCCTTCAATTTGCACCAGGGATGGAAGAGATGTTTAGCCCAATGATCCAAGTAAAGCCCCTTGGTTTGACTTCAACCAACAGATGATGGCTTTCTGGCTATGCTCAGAGACAAGTTTAGAATATGAGACATTTGTACTCTAAACAAGTTTAGAATTTGAGATATTTGGAAGGGTCCAATTCCCTTTGAAGTCAAGAGTGTCCATCTTCAGGTAGCTGGGGTGGGAGAACCAGGTGGGTTGGAGATGGGGAGCAGTTTTGCTTCATCAGATCCAGCTCCTTCCTCTAAGGCGAGGAGTACCCCAGCACAAAAGAGAGGCTGCAGTCTTTTTTGCCAAAGGGCCAGTCTAGCAATAGAATTGTTCTTTCCTGTGGCAGGTGCCCCCATGCTTAGGAGAGGACAAGAAACTCTCAGCCAAGATTTCTCCTTTTTTTTTAATTGAATAATGTAAACATGATTGATTTTTCTTGCTGGTTGGAAATGAAGCCTAAATCTCAGTCAGCTCATAAATGATTAGGAGAAAATAGACTTCCTGGGCAGAGACCGATAGGTGCCAGCAGCAGCTTCCTCTGAAAGGATAGATGAGAGGCTGTGCCCTGGAAGAGCCAAAAGGCAGAGTGATGGAAGAGCTATGCTAATGAGGTAGATAATTGTTGGATTATTTACCGGAGAGCTAGCTCAAAAATGTCTATTTCTGCCTTTGAAATCTGCCAAGTGGCCAGTCAGACGGCAGAACCAGAACTGCTACTTATTTAATCCCTTTTCATGGCATAGAAAATACTCAGTTCCTAGTCTCAGGTCTTCCAGGTGTTTAAAAAAAAATCCGACAGGTTTCTGGACCACTCCTCAATCAAAAGCCTTCACAGATGTTGGATCTGGTTCCCATCAGCCCAAGACGGTTGCTCATTGGAGAGGATCAAGTTGGAGTGACTGTTCTGTGCCCATCCAAGGTTTCGCCTCTTAAGAAACCCCCCTTGGATCCCAAGACTTCTCCCCAGGGCAGCCCCTCCCTAGGAGTGCTTGAAAAACAAATTGCAGCTCCAAATAGAAACAACAACAAAAACGAAATTAAAATCCAGAGAAGCAGTCTCTGGTTAAGAGCTATTTGCATAATTTGACATAATTTGTTAGGCAGCATTGGTGGGAGGGGGGGAGAATAAGAGTTCTGTTGGGGGGAGGGGTGCACAATGCTTAATGCAGCAATTAGGTGATTACATTTGTCAGGTTTTTTTAATTAGAATAAATATGAGTCAGGTGAAGAAAGGATTTTGTGGACTCTCTTTCTTTCTCCAACTTACTTTTTTCCCTTGAAGAAAGCAAAATAAATAAGCTGTAACAAAAAGTTGGTAATTCCTCTCTTCCCTTAATATTGGGAAGGAGATTTGGGATGGAAAAGAGGGCCAGAAAAGGGTGGGGTTTTTTTCTTTTTCTCCTTTTAAAAGCATATATCAATTTTAATAGATTTTGTGTCTGGCTTTTTAATTCTTCAGTCTAATTGTCTAAGGCAGCCTAACCCTTCTTCAAAGTATTTGATAGGGAGCCATTCTGAGAACTTTGGGGCTTTGAATCCCCAGCATTTTTGCCCCTTCTTCCCCCTCTAGGCCAGGAGAATCCTTGGCCCACAATCCAGGGTGCTTTCTTCTTCCACATTCTGAGAAGATGGGAGAAGAAACAGGGCTGGTGCTCCAATATGCCCGTGATCAGTCTAAGCTCATGGACTCTATGGATTGTCCAAGTGAAAGGCATATTCCTCTTCCACCCACAATGTGTCCCATTCAAGGTTGCCTGTTTTTCTTCTTCATGATAAGAGCACACCCAAAAAGATACGACAACTGTAAAGATAACATCTGATTGTCTAAGACAACGGTTCTCAACCTGTGGGTCGCGACCCCTTTGGGGGTCAAACGACCCTTTCACAGGGGTCACCTAAGACCATCGGAAAACACATATTTCCAATGATCTTAGGAACCTGTCTCGCTTTCAACCCCCCCTAAAATTCTTCATTTAGGCAGGCTTCCAGAGTTCGGCCGGCAGGATGCAGGTAACCCCTCCCCCCTGTCCTGCCACCTCCCACAGCACCGCGCCGCTCCGCATCCCGCACCTCAAGCCTCCATGGCACAGAACCGTTGGCGTGGTCCCCTATGGTGGCTGACGCGGTCCCTGACGCCGGCGACCATGCAAGCCCTGGCAATTGCTCCAGCCGAAGAAGTGGGTGGCTGGGAGGCTGCCGCGGCGCCGATCTTCTGCACCCGTCAGCTGGTGACCCCCTGAATTTGCACTTGTCAGCTGGGAGGTCTGGCGACGGAGCCGGCCGGTGTGGAGGGCGATGGGGAGGTGGCGGCTCTGCGGGCGGGTTCCCGCCTGCCCGCGAATGTTGGGCCCACAGGGCTCGACACAGAGTCGACGGTCCAACATAACTTCCCTCCTCGGATGAGAAAGAAGGAATCTCTCCCGCCTGTGTCCCTTCCCCACCCCTCAAGCGACAACAGGAGGTTGCAGACAACTAAGTCAGCCGGTGCAGGAAGCCCTGGAATGGCCAGTCCAGGGCGCCTGGTTGCAGTGCTGGATGTCTTTTGCTCCTCCTAGAAGCCGGTGGCAAGAGAAAGAAGTCGTTCAAACTTCAAGCTAGCTACTGGACGCCTATTCGCACTTTTTTTTCCTTTTTTTTTTTTTTGAGTACTTGTCTGCCAACCCACCCATCTGTAAAAGAAAAAGTCTTCCACCCAAGCATAACTTTTAAGGATTTTAAGGATCTTTGAGAGGAAGAGAGGGAGAGAGAAATAGAGAGGGGGAGAGAAAGAGGGAAAGAGAAATAGAGAGAGGGGGAGAGAGAAAGAGAGAGGGGGAGAGAGAAAGAGAGAGTGACAGGGAGAGAGAGAAAGAGAAAGAGGGAGAAAGGGAGAGAGAAAGAAAGGGAGACAGAGGGAGAGAAAGAGAGGGAGAGAGAGAGAGGGAGAGAGAGAAAGAAAGGGAGAGAAAGAGGGACTCTAAGAGATGCTCAACAGTGCTGTTGTTTGTAGCTGGGCTGTGATAAGATGTTCCACAGAAAAGTTGTCCCAATCCTTTCCAAATCCACACCGCATTGCACCAAGTGTATCAATGACAATGCTGATTTGATCCATGGCACCAATTGATCAATGGTATCATTGATCAACAACTTCTGAATTTTTGTAATCCCTATTTACAAATCTCAGTGCTTGTAATCTGTTCCAATTCCTGCTGTTCACAATTATTGTATCTCAGAACAACTGCATCAATAAACTAAACATAGCTCCTTTCAATGACAATATCAGTTTCTGGTGTGTTATGTTCCAGTCTGAATTTTGAAATCCCATAAAATATTTGCTCTGTCATTTTCAATAACATTATCTGCGCTTTCAGTAATTCTTATTGACAATTAATCTGTACCTTTTGCATAAATGCCAAAGTAATACCTTCCCAGCATGATTGAGTCTTTTTTTTCTTTTTTTGAGTAATCAGTCTGTGTGATTTTGCCGCATCCAGTTATTATACGGTCAACAGTTCCATCCTTATCCCAGTGCAATCGGCATTTATTATCCAAACTGGTATTTTCTATTTTTGCCCCGATGACATTTGTGCATAGTGCTTGTTGCCTTTTTTAATGTACCATTCTTAAACTACTGCCATGTTCAATGTCCAATTTTCAGTGTCTTTCAAAAAATGCCCATGGAGTGCTTTGGTTTTCCAATTTCCTAATCTCATTTCAAGCTGTTGCTTTTTATAGTCATATTTAAATTCCATTTTTGCAAATAGCCCTTCTCTCTAAATTTCTTTTAAGAAAGTTTCTTTACTTGTATATTATGATGATGATTATTCTATAACAACAATGTGAAACCATAGCTGCCAGTTCTTTAACTGGTCTTGGCCTTCATTCACATCAGGGTCTTCCCAAGAACGGGGATGCCATAATAGATTGGCAGAGGGATGTGGGGATCCAAGCCGTGTGGCCTTCTGCAATTGAAATATGGCAATTTTGTTGATGCACAGATTTTCTAACTGCTGTCCAAGATTTTTTGGTTTGGCACCCAGTGGGCTGATATGGCCAGTTTATGCCATAACCCTTCAACTTTGATTTTCCAATCTTGGTACTTTCTGATCTTCTCCAATTCTTTGTCTTCTATTCAACTATCCCCTGGTATTACCTACCACATCAATTATCCACATTTTCTTCTTTTCAACTATGGTTAAATCTGGCATGTTATGAGCCAAGACTTTATCAGTTTCTATTTGGAAATCCCACAGTCTTTAAACTTGCTCATTTTCAACTCTAAGTCTCCACCAATTTTTCATTACTGACACTTGATAATTTTTTACAGATGTTCCAGCAAATCATTTCAGTGGCTGTGTTATGTCTTGTTTATTATAATTATTGTGGCATTTGTATTAAAAATGTGTTCTATGATCTTAAGAGAAGGTTGCACATAACGAAGGGTTTCCATCTGAAGGATGGCTTTCCACTGGAAAGAGAGAAGAAAGAAGAGCGGGGCTGAGTTTCCTTTTATGCAGCTTGTCCCTTGATTAAGTGTAAAAGCTGAGGAGATACAAAATCACAGTATCTGAAGCTTTGGGCAGCCTGCACTATTTGCATTCCTGCTGTGTCCCTGCGTGCCTGCTGGGAAGGTTACTGGCATCTGCTGGTGGTGGTCTCAGACAGCCTGCCAACAGCAGCTCCCTTATCTGGAAGATGGACCACAGCACATCTGGCAGGGCCTCACAGTTGCATCTGATACAAGCCTCTTGGAGGTGGAACTCACAACTGTGTCTCATAACCTTCATGTGGGAACTCTGAACAGTCCAGTTCAGCCTTTCTGAATGTGATTGCAGGAATGATAGCCTTTGGCTTACAATTGTCTCATGTTTGGGATTCATCTTCCCTAGAATTGATAGATTTGAGTTTCTAGCACCATGGACTCAGAGGACCTCTGCTTTCTCAATAGTTTTGTTTCCAGTTCATGTCTCTGACCCCGAACCCTCTTGCTACAAGTTGGGGTTCTCCATTCTGGAAGTAGCCAGGAAATAAAGCTTTTCATCTTGTGGGAAAGAGTAAGGACCCCAAGAGGATGATGGTTATTTATTACATTAGAATGTTCTAGAAAACTAAGTTATAAACAGATGCAGACACACACATACCAATGACAATATGGCTTACAAGCTTCTTTTTTTGTCCCCCCTTTTGCACCCCTAATTGAGTTGTGTTACTGGCTCTTTTTAGAATATACTAAAGGGGGAGTGACTTGCCCAACTCTTCCTGCCCCCTTTCACATCCTGTGGTGGCTTTTGAAGAGAAAAGCTCTTGCCTTCCACTCAGGAATGTGACAAGGAATGGTTCTGCCAGACGTCTGTCTCTCTAATTGCGGGAGGAGCATCTGGGCTGCTCGGTTCCTCCTTGAGTTGGGGGGGGGGATCTCCCTTCAGAGAGATCCACCCCTCACTTCTCTTTGCCTATTCAGAGAGATCTCATCTTCCACTCCTCTTCCCTCACCCATCCCAGGAAGCGCCCCCTCCCTCAACCTCGCTGTCACTCTGTGATTCTAATTTCTTTAAACATTGGAAAAGCTTATTAACCTCTGATGAGTTTAACATATGGCAGAGCCCGTCTTCCTCTCTGCACCATAATTATGAGGCACACGGTAATAGGCCTGTCTTTTAAGCTATGGCATCTTGCTTTTTGCTAACATTACAACCTATTAAGAAGCTACATTAAATGCATGTAAAGTGCATGTGTGCGTGGGTGTATGCATGCATGTACACACTAGGATACACTTACATGACATCACTACCCCGGGGCTCCCAACCAACCTGAAGAGCATATTTAAGTCACAGTGGTGATATTTGGGGGGTCAGGCTCCCTCTGCTGTGCATGCTGGCCAGTGGCCAAGCCATCCATCAAGTGTACTCATTAATACCTGTATTCATTAAATACACACAGGTACACACACATCAGCATATCTGCTGAGACCTGGATCCAGCCAACATTTTTCCAGGGGTGCACACCTTGCAAGAAGGAGCACCCCATGGCCAGACGCCCCAGAACTGGGACCTGGACCGCTTCTCCTTCTGTCCTTGCCAAGCCTCTCCCGATTCTGGCAGCCTCTTTGTGGCTCCCTTCTCTGGATGGGGGCAGAACACATGCAGCCTGGTGGTTAGTGCTTTTTTCTCCTAAAACCAGGCAATTGCTCTGACAGTTTAAGCAGTAACTGTTGTCAATAATGCTAGAAGAGCTTGTCCAGGACAGCGGGAGTTTTGTACTTGCAAGATTCTGTTAATGTAGCCTTACAATAAAATAGAACTAGCTCATCTGGTCTGTTTCCTGTCTGGTCTACCTGGCTTTAGGTATTTTGAAGAATTTCTAAAAGGAAGGACCCGCTTCTGTTTTATCCACCTCAGAGACATTTCCAGGTCCAATTGTTCCCTCTCTTCTGACTCAGGCCTGCCAGATCTATCTCCACCCTCCAAAGAACAGGCACATCCTACCGAGCACTCTAAAAAGGGCCATGCTGGGCTAATGCGGGTTAAGAGTCACCTTGGATTCAGTTTCACTCCCCAAAGAAGGAGCACCTCCTAGCTCAGCAGTGCAGACTGTAATACTGAAAATGATTTTAAATTTGAGAAATTGGCACGTTGTGATCCAACAAGGCAATTTCTGAATTGCTCCATGCAACTGCAAGGCCTCTGAGAAGACATTCCTTGCATCCTAACAACCGGGAGGAGAACCTGTTGCTGACACAGAGCTGGGGATGGCAACCAGGTGTCCTACCATCCCAGATCCATAACCTCTTGTAGATGCTGGCAAAAAGCACTTTAGTCTTGTTGGGGAGGAAAAGCTTCTGATCAGGATTTGTAGAGTCCTGCAGAGATTATTTCCACGGTCAGGAACAACACAGTCCTCCACGGAGCCTAGAGGAGCAGCAATGCAGAACTTCGCCACTTTGGGGGACAATTTTCATTGTTCCATTTCCAGACTTTTGGGGTGCATGGGGGGGTCTCTCAGAAACTGTGCTCTGCCTTTTCCCTGGGACCAGCTTGCACAAGGGGGAGGCAGCAACTGAGAATGCCATTGTCCTGTGGGAGGAAACAGGAGAAATGGCCTTGTCTTGTGCCTGGCCCTGGCTCCTGGACCACTAGATACATCTCATCAAGCAACAGGGAAAGCAGGGAGAATATTTGTGGATGGGAGGTTTTGCAAAAGAACATCAGCTGGATCTGCCCCATGGTAGTAAGCTGGATGCTTCCCTGAAGTCCATAAGCAGAATGGAGAACCGACCTCCCTTTGCAGTTCCTCTGTGGTGGAACAGGATACCTATAAGGGACATGAGTGCTCCACCTCTGGAGGGTTTTCAGAGGCGAGATGCTGCCTCTTGAAAATGGTATAATTGGGGTAGAAGATTGGAGTAGATGTTCTTTGTGATCTTTTCCAACTCCACCTTTCTGTGATTCTACACTGCAGAATCATTGCGCAGTCTGCATTGTAAATGGAAGGTCCCCAAACATCTCGAGTCAGAACCACCGTCCGAGGAAAGGGTAAAGGTTAGTCTTCCCTTAGAGCCATGAAAGTAAATGGGAACAGAGAGAGGTGGCAGTTTTCAAAGGGTGCTATGGCAGAGACAGAAGAAAAAGGCAGATGTGATTGGCCCTGCCTTCCTTCCACCCCAAAAGCCCAAACTGCACTTCCCCTGTGTGTTTCTCAATTAGATTCATCTGCAGAAACCAGCTGAATCTTGTTGCATGGCAATAGCATTGATTGCTGTTTACTAATGTCTGCACAGTTAAAGCCATGGTGACAGCTAAACCAGCAGCCTCAATTCTTCTTCCACAGCTCTGATTTGTTCTTTGGGGCACCTCTTCTGAAAGCTTATTGGGAAAGATGTGGACTCAGAAGCACTGGGCAGGGGTCCCTTCCTGTCACCAGTTCCTGTTTCCTACCTTTTGGGAAACACTCAGCCAGGCAAGGAGGAAGTATCTAGAGGGGAATCAGCCTTGAATTCTTGCCCAGAAGCAGGAGATCCAGAACTGACACCCAACCCCCACCCCAAGATTCATGGAACCTGATCTATCTGTTCCCAAGGGGAGGCAAGCAATCTGGGGAGATTCCTGTATTACAGTTGGAGTACAATAAAATAGTTAGCTTGAACTCTAATATATGTGGATCTGGTCTTTTGCAGCTGACACTGCTGCCTAATTGAGCAGCCCCCCCCCCACAAGGCCCTTTGGAGATCCTGGAACAAAATCCTTTCCTTCCTTCTGTTCTTTCAATAGGCAGAGAGCAGGCAGAGTCTTCTGAGAACAGAGTTTTCTTTACCTCTTCTTGGATATTGTCCAAGGATTCCACCTTTGCTTGTCCCACATGGTTTCCAGCATTTATTGCTTGCTTTGATGAGGGGTGCTCAGAAAATGGACTTGAACTTCCCAGCTTCCACTAAGCCCATTATCAACCCTCCATGTTTCATGGGTTGCAATCCTGGAATCAGTTACAAAAAAGAGGGCCAATCCTGAAGGTTGAAGAAGGGGCCAGAGGGATGCCATATGGTGGAGGTAAAGCAATGCTGGATAAAAGAACCAGGGTCTGGCTGAGGAACCTGGACAGCAACTGCCTCACTTAGGCCAGGGATCCAAGACCTTGGCAGAGATCCTGGAAGGATCAGCATCTCTGGAAGTGTGTGGGAGGTGATGGTGGTAAAGAGAATCTGCCCTTTGGAAAAGGTTTCTTAAAGAGCTCAGCCGATAAGCCCATAATCGTCCTTCACTGCATTTACATGCACACCCAGAGACATGCTGCACAGGCTAAGCTCGGGGCGGAGGGGCAAGAGACCTGAGGCTGATACAGGTGACATTTCTTCTCTTCCAAATCCTTCCAAAACTGAATAGGAGTCACACAGCTTGGCAGGATCAGCGGCCCTTTGAAGAATCTGTTGGCAGAGGAAGTGCAGTGTGTCTACCTGCCTCTCTTTCTACGGTCCTCCCAGTTCCACCTCTGCCTTGGCTCTCTGCCACAGCCCTGGTCAGCCCCCCCCCAGTAGTCTAAGAGGCTGCCCACCTCCCTGCCAGGCTCAGGTAGGCAACTGATGGGCAATCAGGAGATTGCAGCTTGGGACGGCCGCAATCACACCAGACTGAGCAGCTTAAATACCACCAGACAGAATATTACTCAAATTAAAATGAGGCTTTAAAATGTCGTTATTTGTGTCATTATTAATAGCTCTTAATTGTGTTCTCTAATTATCATGAAATTATGTTGGTATTAATAACCACGTCAAAGCTGCCTTGGGAACTGCAAGAACCTCCTCAAACATTGTGCCGTATGTCAGTTCCCGGAACGTGAAATGCAAAGGTGGGTAGGGGTGGGGGCTTCCGGTAGAGCAACATGTAGCAGACGAGCGTGTTCCATTGCAAAAAAATGCAGACCCCAAAAGCAATGGGAGGGGGTGCCTGCATCTCCTCTCCATGTGGGTTGGCAGACATAAAGGCCACCTGGGACAGCTTCTCTAAGAGGGGGCTGGGTGCAAGCAGTGGCCTCCAGGTGGATCGCTCTGCAGCACTTGTGCAGCTCCATCCGGGAATGGAGAGGCTGAGCAGGGAGCCCTTGCTGGGCAGGTCTCCTTCATTCACTTGGAAGAGCCAAAGGACATCAGCACTCCTGCCTTTCTCTGCTCCCGGTGCCAGGGAACCAGGGAACATTTTGGCAGCACCTGATATTTTTCCTGACAAGCAGACTGCTCTGGACTGGGACAAGAGCAGAGCAGGCTCTGAGGATGTGGCTGCCACATCCACTTTGCTCCAGCCAAGTGGCCAGAGGAGACGGTAGCCAAAAGTGCAGAATGAACGCAGGACACCAAGTGGAGCCACCGGAGTGCATAAATGGTGGTGAAGGGAGAAAATGTTTTACATAATGAACAGTTTTGCTCTTCAGCGCCGTTCCCCAACTTTCTGGCGATGACTCAGAATCAGTCTGTCGATGCTAAAGACACCTCCTGCTTTTCCTCCGAAGCCAGGAATGGTGCAAGCTCTTAATGATGGCTGTTCCCAAGGTGGGAAGTTCAGATCTGGGGATCTGGGTAAGATTTGAAGGCTTTTCCGTCTGGGTGAAGAAAGAGCTTGTTGAGCTGGAACAGAGAGGACTGCTGTCACGTTTCCCCTCCTCCCTCACTCCCACTCTGCCCTGGGAGCTGGTCTGGCTGGTGTTTCTTAGATCTCAATAAAAGAGGAAGTTTAATTGGGCTAGAAAGGGAGTTGGCAAGGCAAGCGCATAGAAGCGCCTTTAATAAGATCAAACTGGGGAAACTTTAAACAATGAGAGACAAAGGCCAGCGGTGCCCTGAGCCCGCCCCCTCTCAGCTTAAAGGCCCCCAAGGTTTGCAGATAGCCTTATTATTTATTTATTATTTATCTCCAAGATTTGCAGAGAGGCTTATTCATTTATTTATTATTACATGAAGCTGAGCTTTGGAAACCAAAGAGGAGAAGTTGTAAACAATTGAAGAGTTTATGGAAGCAGGCTATCTGGGCCTTTGTGTCACAATTCTCAAATATTCTATTTTTGGGGCTCCTTCAAAGTCACAGAGGGTTAATGGTTAAGAAATATCATAGCCCTGTATGAAATCTACAAAAAAAAGCCATAAGGCAGAAGTTCCAGAAAGTTAACTGAATGTGCACAGTCAGTCCAGGAGTTTGTCTCTTCCTTCAACTTCCTAAAGCAAATCAGCCAATGTTCCCTGTAATACTATGGAACTCCTTGCAATAAGAAGAGTTAAGAACTTCTCCAAAGTTATGCAGAGCTCTGTGCTCTCCAAAAACTTGGGGAAAACTTTCTTGTCTTCTTCCTCCTCTTCCTCCTCCTCCACTCATCCCTTTAGCTCTAGGGTCTGGTCATTTCTAGCCCAAGCCAAGCCACCAACTCAGTTCAGATTGTCAAGTCAATCTGTGCAAACAAAACACAAAGTGAATCAGTTTGTTAGTTCTAATCATTTCACAAAAGGACCCCAAAGTCTTTTTCTGAGTTATTGAATCCATTCGATTTCATAGCATCCGATTCGAAGCAATCCAAATTGTTGATTACATTTTGGAGAGGATTCTTGATCTGGAGTCTTGTAGTCATTTTTGCATCAAATCCCCAACCTGGCTCTTTGTGCAGCCCACTCCCCCGCCTTTAGCTCTCCCCCATTAGCTGTTCACCCCCACCAGCCCCCTCTGTTTGGAGGAGGAAAAACTGGGATGGCGTTCAGACTCCTGCCCGTAATCCCTTGATGAGAAGCAAAGGGGAACTTCCTAAGCCGCTCAGGAGGACACGTTTCAACAGAGGGAAAACAGGAGGAAACCGTCTGCAGCAGCCAAATTCTGAGGAAGTGCAGTTAAAATAAATTTTGTTCTCTCTCACTCTTTTTTTTTATTAGAGTTGCCTGTTCCAAAGAGGAAAAGCCATAGCTCTGAATAGAGGTTAAAGTCTTCATTTCTTGCCTCTCAGAAAATGCCCCCCCTCATCCAAGATCTTATTTTGGAGGGGGGTGCGGACCTGGCGGGTATTACCGAGACCTGGTTGGGCGTCGAGGGAGGAGTCCCTCTCGTAGACATCTGCCCACCAGGTTTCCAGGCATTTCACCAGCCGAGGACCCGGGGTAGGGGCGGGGGGGTAGCGGTCATTATGAGGGAGAGCCTTTGCCCAAGGGAGAC
>NW_015386487.1:832295-847859 GCF_001527695.2 Protobothrops mucrosquamatus
CTTTTTCAACAAGCGGGCCTGACCTAGGGTGAGTTTTAAATAGGGACAATTTTTAACGATTTTAAAGAGTCACAGCTACCAATATTTGGGTTTTAATTGGTTTTTAGTAGGGGAAATTTTTTGTACGATGTTTTAATATGCTGTGAGCCGCCCTGAGTCCCATGGGGAGAAGGGCGGCATATAAATCCTATAAAATAAATAAAATAAATAAATAAAGTCTTAGAGCCCCCGAAAGACATTCTTTGTTTCAGAAGACTTCCAGAGATTAGGAGGACCTCAGTCAAGGCTTTTATCCTGCAGCCACCCTCCTGCTGCAGCCACGGATTGTACAGGGATCCGGGTGCCGTTCCCACTGCTGTATCTTTCTTTCTCCCCCCCCCCCAAATCCAATAAGGAAGACACAACAGCTGTCTGCTCTCTTTGCACTGGCAGCACAAACTAGTCCAATTAGGGAGAAATTAAAAAAAAAGAATTTGATTCTGTTACAATTCTAGACCATTCAAAAGCTACAATTCCTTGCTTGGAGTGCAAATGAGTTAAAATACATAATATAAAATGAAGTGATGTAAAATTATTAAGAAAAATAGCATAATAGTAATAATGAAGCCAAACAACATCCAGCATAAGAGTTCATTGCTGTTCTCCGAGGCCAGATAGATCTACCTTCTTTCATGCCAATCCTCTCCTGCATTTTTCACCACCTTCGTTATGGCACAGGGGAGGTGCCTGGTTGGAAGCCAGTTGGAGGGGGATGGCAGGTGAATGTCTCTTCCACCTTGGGACCCAGGCATGGGGGGGGGGGTACCTTGTCTTCCTTCTCACCAGGTGGAGCTGATAAACAAAGGGAGAGGAGGCATCTAATGAAACTTTAAAAAGCAGTGCCCAAAACTGAGCTGGGAAGAGGTATCCAGAACTACCGGGGGTGGGGGATAAGCCTTTCTTTCCTGGAGATGTGATCTCTCACAGCTTGGATTGTGCTGCTTGGAAATGGCTCTATGGAGTCAGCAGGGGTGTCTTTTGCTGTGTGTGAAAGCTCACAATCAGTTTGCACTTATGTGGAGGAGGCAGCTTTTGTTGCCCCTCCTCCAACACCCCAGGCCGCAAAAGGCAGGGGCAGCTCAGAGGGGTAGATTTGGCATGGGTGAGAGGCCTCCTGGAGACCCCTGGTGACTTTTTATCAGGGCATCATTTGCACATACAATGAAGGAGCAGAACCAGCGAGAAAGCACAATCCAAGGCAGCAGAACCGCTGTTCACCCTGTGCCCAGGCCCTGCTGCAGCCTTTCTCTGCAGGAAGAGAGGGAGGGCGGGGTCCAGTTTCAGCCTCTTGTGAAGGCGGCCAGCGGAGGAAGTTGGCAACGCTGGGCACTGCAAAGGGCTCTAGTTTGAAAACTGCTGAGCGGAGCGGCCTTCCTTCTCCAGCAGAGAGGGGGGTCTCAGAAGGTTGCCCCAACTCTCCTTGCCACCCCTTCAGTTTGCAATGGGGGGAAATTCTCTGCTAGATGTGCCTCCTCCTGTCCACCTCCTGCCATTTCCCAAAGGGGCCTGGTGGGGGCTTTGCCCGTCGGGTACCAGCTGTGGTCAGTGTCTTTCCAAGGTGAGGATCCAGGTTGGGAACCCATGTGCCACCCTCCTGGTCACTAACACCCTCATCCAAAGGCTAAATCGATACCTTGGTGGGAGAGGGGAGACTGATGCCCAGTCTCAGCAGCCATGCTGGATGGGTAAGGGTGGGGCATACCTGCATTCCCAGGAGGTGATGCCCAAGTCTCCCTTCCCTTTCAGATTGCTTTCCTTCTGGATGGCTGGCCCTGCTGCAAGGCAGGGTACGATGGCTGTCTGAGCCAAAGATCTGAGCCTAAAGTGGGGAGCCCCCCCTCCCCGCAAAACAGGGGTGAAGCCAGGCAGAGAAGGATGAGATCAAACCAACCTCAGTTTGATTTACATTAATTAAACTCCATTCTGTTAAAGAAAAAGTGGCCTGTTGTCCATAGGAACAGATGTAATCCCCATCCCTCAGAACAGTGGGACAAGCAGAATTGCTCCAAGCTTCGGGTTCTTCCACTAAGCATCCTCCGGTTGCTTTTCTGTTCGTTTGCAGAACCTGGAAAAAGCCCCTCTTACTGCCCAGGAGATTTCTGCCTGGCACTAATGGGCGAGAAGCTAAGCAGACCCTGATTGGGCACCTCCCACTCCTTTCAAAGTGCATTTTCACTTTTTTTTAATATGGATTCCCCTGCTTGAAATAGAAGTGAAATTGATTTGGATTGGGGAGGTTGAGAGGCAGCCCAAAGGCCAGCAGGGACCGTCCCATCCCTCCTGCTGCTCCTCCTGCTCTCCTGATTGCAAAGCGAATGGTCTTCTTCTCCTCCATCCTCTTTCTTTCCCTCAAAGACCCCCGTGCCAAAGTTCTGTTTCAGAAGCCCCTCTTTCTTTCCCGGTCCTGTTCCACCTCTCATATTTCAGCCTTTCTGCATTTTAATCTCTCCTAGCCCGCCCCCCCCGCCAGAGTACACTTCTTCCCCTTATAAATTTGGTCTTTCTTGCCTGCTTATCATATTTCCTACTGGATTGGGTGTTTAATTAAAATCATAATTAAAATTGATCTCCTCATTAGCATGCACCTGCTCCTGTGCTCACATGCTGCATTCCATTATCTGCCAAAGATGTCAGTGATTCTGAAAGGTNCTAGCCCGCCCCCCCCGCCAGAGTACACTTCTTCCCCTTATAAATTTGGTCTTTCTTGCCTGCTTATCATATTTCCTACTGGATTGGGTGTTTAATTAAAATCATAATTAAAATTGATCTCCTCATTAGCATGCACCTGCTCCTGTGCTCACATGCTGCATTCCATTATCTGCCAAAGATGTCAGTGATTCTGAAAGGTGAAGAGGAGACCTCCCTGGCTATCCACCCACCCACCCATCCACCCACCCACCCATCCATCCATCCACCCACCCACCCACCCATCCACCCACCCACCCACCCATCCATCCATCCATCCATCCATCCATCCATCCATCCATCCATCCATCCATCCATCCATCCATCCATCGTGGGCAGGAAATACAGTTACAGGGGGAGGGAGGGAGGGAAGGAGCAGGCCAGCAGCATCCCCTGGCACAAGGGCAATGCAGCTCAGAAGGCTGGGGCACTTGGTGCACCATTTTTGCCCCCAGATGCCCCCAGATGCTTCTATCTTCTTGTCCCCTGCGGCAGCCTCCCCACCCACCCCCAAGGGTGAAGTGATCATGGAGGGCAGCTGAGTCCCCAGGGTCTACAAGAAAGTGCCACTTTCAAGAAAATCTCACCCCATGCAGAATGTAGAAAATAAAACAGCTGAATCAAAAGGAACAATTTGCTTTATGGTGTTATTCCAATAATGCATCTATGAATGGTGAAATAGGTACACTGCACATATTCACTGAATTAATTTGGGGTCTTCAAGCATCATGCAGATACTCGTGGCTCATGCTGTACCTTCAATGTCCATGTAACCCATTCTGTAATCGGGCACAACCCACATCTAGAGAGGGCAATTGAGCCGGTCTTGGCCACTGGGGATCTCTAAGACCCCAAAGACTCCAGAGGTGTGCAGGAGCTGAGGGTTGTCTTGTCAGCTCAGAGCAGCCAGAGAAAGCAAATCTGGTCAGTGGCCAAAGCCCCTGTCCTGCCACATTTTCTCTGCACCATCTGAGGTTTGTTCCTCTCTGTCTGGAAGAGGGCAATGATTCCTGGCAGCACATTATCAAGGTTGCTGAGGAAAGGAGGTTATTTGGTGCCCATCAAAGGGGACTGGCAGTGAGGGATGAAAAGGGGTGAGTCAAGAACCCCATGATTCTTCTATAGAAGAAGGTTGTGCTGTTTCTGAACATAATCAAGGTAGATGCCACCAGATACTCACAAGCAAGTTGGCTTGCAGCCCTTGGTGATCCCTGCCTTCCCAATTATGCTGCCGTTGAAGATGGAAGTTCCATTTCCCCTGGGTGGAATTAAACAAACTCTTCTCAATAAGAAAGAAGCTGGCAAGCAAGAAAGCCCAGGGAGATATGAACAAGTTCTTGAGATGTTGGTTCCTGATAGATAACCTTCACCCAGGTGCAGAAGCAGCCAAAGTACCTGCACTAGGATTCCCGCTGATTTCCCATTATGCCCAGGCCCTGCCACCTGCCCTATGTGGAAACAACACAATGGTACATTTATGTTCTATTGTCTTTATTGCCTTGAACACAGCCTGTTAATAATAAAACAAAGCGGCTGTCAGATATTCTACACAGAGATGCATCGTGCTTTTCATAATGAGACATAAACCCAGTGTCCCATTGTGAAACATAATTTAGGTGCCTTTATAGTTTGCCATCCAACTAGAAATGATGTTATTGTCAGACAGGAGACCTGGCTTCCTCTACACAGAGAATTTCTGTATGCATGAATTGCAACAGGGAAGTCGTGTGAAGTGTAGTGTTAACTCTATTCCCTTAAGCCCTGCTCATCCAAACAAGAGACCGGGCAGTCCTACCAGCTTCTACTGACCACAATGGGATTTTTCATGAGTAATTATGGGTGGGATCACTTAAGGGAGGGAAGGGAGGGAAGAAAGCAGCTGCAGTGCTGTCAGCTGTGGTTCAAGGGCAGAACCTGTTGCAGACCTGAGGCTGGATCCTGGCTTGTGATCTTCCATGAAAAAGAGCCTCTGTTCATGCTTCATTGTCTGAAGCCAGGCTTATCATTCCATTCCTAATTATAATGTTGCATAAATGTGTTTTATTAGTCAATAGGCATCTAAAGGCACTTTGTAAAGATTCACCTGAGCAAATTAATATCAAAAAACAATTATATTTCTGAATACAAAGTTGAGAAAGACTTAGCTTTTCTGCATTGTGCTTTTGCAGAGAAGATGCTCATACAGAAAGCACAAAAGGCCTATAGAAGATGGAAAAAGGAATAAATAAAAATAAAATCCATCATTTGCTTTGCTTAAAATTCCATGAGAAGCAAGAATTAGAAAAACCCAGGAAGTGACACAACAACATTCCCCCCCCCATGCAAATTTTCTCATGAAAATGGTCCCTGTGTGTCTTCCCTTGTGTGTCCAACAACAGCCTGAGGCTGGCTGTTGAGTAGAGATTTAAGACCAGGAATTGTGCAGGAATAAATGAACCTCCTCCGCACCCCGTGGATCATGTTTTGGTGCTTCAGACCAGCGGTATGAAATATGGAGGTCATTTTGAGAGCGTCAACATGCAGCCATTTCTCCCAGAGCTGCTAAGAAGGATCGGGCAAATGACCACTCATGATGGGCAGTGGTTATGGGGAAGATGACCCCATTCGAGGATAATGCACTTTAGGCGGTTGGGGAGAAGTTTCTCTTCTGTTAAACTGGTCAGCAGGAGGGTGAGAGAAGATGGAAGGGCTTAGGCTTAGGATTGGAGTGGTGGAAAGCTACATCTGGTGTGCTGAACTCTCTGAAGGAAAGCAAGGTGACACAAGGGAGGGATGAGTAAGAGACAAAGAGACCAGGCGAGGTGAGTTCTAGATGGGATTCCTCAGCAGAGAGAAAGGGCAGCGCTGCGCTGGATGAACTAGCTCCAGCTGGCAGGAGTTCCTGCCACCTCAGGAAGACTATCACCCAGAGGTTTGGACTTCTTCTCCACCACCACAAGCCCCATTGCCTGGCAGGTCTTCACCAATAAACCAACAGCAAAGAGCATTAGTACAACTGGCAGAGAGCACATTCTGGCAGTTTACAATGACTGTAGGAGTCACTGGCCATGCCTGGATGCAGCATCCCCCTCCGAGCTAGGTGAGGACATTCTCCTTCCCCATGCAGGCTCAGGCACAATGCCAGAACTCTCAGCGACCCTGCCACAGACCTAGAGCAAGCCAGGCCAAGGAGAGCTGCCTAGGGAGACATCCAGACCCCATCCTGGATAGGGCCTTTGGGTGCAGAAGGAAGTGGGTTAAGCATAGATATGGAGCAGACCAGGAAGACACCAGTCCTGCCACCCTTGGAGGTGCTTTTCTCTGCTTCCCTCTGCAGGGAAGGGCAGGGCAGGGCCCATGAATGAAGCTTTTTGGGAACTATACGTCTATGCCCGATGTTTGCATAGGCAAAATGCTAAATATTCATTGAGTAATTATCCCATTTGGATTAGCAGGATGAAACAATCATTCCTCCCACTGTTGTTAGAAGACGCCACACGAGTTAGCCAGTTGTTGTGAGGAATCAAACTGGCGCATACAAGTGTGGATGTATAGATACTGACATACACACAAACACACACACACACACTTACACAAGCATATCCCCTTTTGTCTAAATGAAATAAAAGAAACCCAAAAAGCTGCCTGCCGAAATCCCCTAACACAATTACTTTAGATAATTAAATATTTATCACAGCTGAAGAAATAAGCCATTTAATGTTTTAGGCAAGTCCAAAAAAGCTCTCTCTCTTAATTCATTTTGCTTTAATTGCTTTCCTGTCACCTGCCCCCACCCTTTTTTTTTTTTTTTTGCATCTGGGCATCTACTACAGAAAGGTATCACCCGGCTGGCTTTTTCAGGCTGCCCTTCATGCTATCTTGGGGGGGGGGGGAGACTTGCTTTTAGCTTTAATTGAGAAAAACGCACTTAAGTCTTCATGTTTCTGAGATTTCTGTCCACAGAACAGAATATTAAATCCCAACAGTCATGCAGAAATGCAAATCCCAAGGCTTTTTTAAAATGAAAAGCTGTAACACTGGGAGTGGAAACCTGACTAAGTACACTTTCACTTAGAGGGTTTGTGACACCACCAACTCTTGACTCCCCAGAGATGCCGCCTTCCAGGCTGCCCAAAACCACCAAGCTCCATCCAGGGACCAGTGCCTTCCATTGGCTTTCCAAACCAAACATGGACCTTGCACCACTGAGGAAGACCTTCCCCAACACACTGGGTGGGAGAAACCACTCCTTCGGTTCTCAGGATGCTGGAGGCAGAGGATCAGACCTGGTCCATCGGGGCAAGGGGAAACCATTGCTCGCCCTGGGTCTAGAAGCAGGACAGCTGCCCCTGAGAGCAGACATGGAGGAGCTGGGCCCCTCTTATCTTCTGGAGAAAGAAGCAGAAAAAAGTATCCATAAGTGTGGTAGAACTGGTCTTCTCCTGATCTGCTCCACATTAAGTTTGACCCACTTTCTTCAGCACAGCAAGGCCTTTTCCACTGGTGGGGATCCCACTGTCCCCATGGGCAACTCTCTTTTGCAATCCCCAAATCCTCTATTATGCCATAAACTCCTGAGAAAGGAGACATGGGACTCAGTCAAGGTGGACAAGGCACCAGGAATGGTCACCCCTGGGCTTGGGTGACCCCCGCACACTTGTGCCTAGAGTCAGATGAAGAGTAGGTCCCTGCATGCCAGCACGTAGCAGTGGTTTGGTGACCTGCCAGCCTGGAAAAATCAGCTTATAAATAGCTGCAGAGAGGACACTGTTGTCACTCTGTGAATAATGAGCCCACTCCTTCTTTGCCACCAGCTGTCTGCAGAGAGACGTGTTGCTGGACTCAGCACGGGTGGCGTCGGGAGCTTTGTGGAGGGTTTCCCACCCACTTTGGAGGAAGATGAGCTCTGCAAAAGGCAGGCAGAGGCACAGGGATGTTTTTCATTCCTGGAAATTTCTGTCCCTGGGAAAAGAGGAATGGGCCCTGGCAGGCAGAGAGGATGGGACTTCTGCGCCAGCCATGGTAGAGTAGGAATTAGAAAATTTTCTGGTAGACTGGCTTGTGGATATTGTTCTTGGCAAGGATGTATCCTCTCCTATCGGATTCACAGCTTCCTCAAAAAGATTCAGGGAGGGGGTAAGAAATCTCACCCCCAAACCATTTGCTACCCGAAGGTTATGTAGTCTGGAATCCTGGCCATCTATGCATTGCCAAGACCTCCTGGGTTAACAGTCTTGCTTCTTGGTCTGCTCACATTCAGAGCCCCGGCTGGGACTGGATTCATCCACAAGTAGCTGTCAGCAGATGTGTGTCAAATTGTGTAAATGGTAGGGATTGATGCCATTTGGCCACTGTATCCTAAATTTAACCCAGGGAAATCCATCTTTAAGCCAAGTGATGCAAGATGAGAGCTGATATGGTAGCTAAGATTGCAGTAGGTCTACCAAGGATGCATCTATGGATTTTGTGGCATCTCCGCCTGTGAAGGTGGGAATTTTTTTTCCAGTAGATCACTCAGAAAATTAACTGTGTCTTGTTGGCATTTAGCCTGGACTACAGAAAAATAGTGCCCCTCCATTCCCACCCAGAATGTCCTGTTGGCTGCCATTCCTAGGACAGCATCCATACTGTTTTACGTCAATGCAAAATCTTACTGGGTCTCAGCATTCTCGTTCATCAATGTTTGGACTTGTCAACAGAAAAGGGGAGATGGCTTCCATCAATGTGAGTTGTGCAGTTGTCCAAACCAGTAGCCACAAGCACATTGTATGGCAGAGTCCCACAGAGTCTTCATGTGTGCTGCAGAGGCAAACTTCCTTGGGTGACCCTGAAGGTTGCTATGAGAAAGAAAGCAAAATTTCAGATTCAAAATAGAATCAGCGGAAAACAGTGGAATCCTCACCCCCAAAATTGCATTTGGTCTTCATTCAGTCTTCTTCAGCCTTGTGAGAGGACTCCATTGCAGTTTATGATCAGCCATGGGACATTAGTCTGGCCAAGCTAGATATCTCACATCATGTGTTTGTGCAGAGTTTTTTCTTTTCTTTTTTTTTAGGCCAGCTTTTTACTTGTCTTACATCAAATGCTTAAAAAGATATGAAGACATTTCCAACCTGCGAGAGCTTTTGTCCTCTTCCTGATAATAGTATTTTATCTAGTGCTCCGAAGGCTGCTGGGGACCATCATTTGCTGCTATTATTACAAATAGCACCAAGTAGCTTGATGACTCCATATGAATAACCAAGGGGGGGAACACTCTGAAAAGGTTTGCAGTGGCCTTGCCCCTTCGCTCTCTTCTCTTCCCATCAGCCTGCTGTCACCTGACAAGGAAGACAGGCAGGGGCAAAACCTTGGCAGCCACAGGCCCTAAGGATGGATTTGAGACCCTCACTGGCCTTTTGCCCCAAATCACAAGCATTGGAATTACACACATTTTTTTTGAAAGCTGAATGCAAAGAAATTTCATTTTAATGTATGCTGATGTTCTGTTCTCTTCTCTTCTCTTCTGTCCTGTCCTGTCCTATTCTATTCTATTCTATTCTATTCTATTCTATTCTATTCTATTCTATTCTATTCTATTCTATTCTATTCTATTCTATTCTATTCTATACTGGAAGGCGCTCAGAAGAGGACAGCAAAGATCTGGAAAAGAATTCTGTCCAGAAGAGCCAGTGATACTTGGCCATCTTTGCCTGGAGAAGAGGACTGGGGGGGGGGGGATAAAGGCCAAATAATCGTCTTCTGATACAGTGGAACAAATGTGGGAAGTGTGTTGCAGGCAGAGAAGGAAAGGGTTTTCGGCATCCAGATTAATGATAGTTGGCTTCATTGAGTCATTTCTGAGGGAAGAAGGATGAGAGGCATGCATCATCAACTCTGCTTCTGTCTTTGCAGTATCAGTAAAGCTGGTTCATGGAGCAGAATCTTCTCCCCTTTCTCTCTCTCCCTCAAACATACACAAATGCACACACAAGCACATCACCCACTCATAATCCCATGCCTCGTCCAGGCGCCTTGGCTCTGGTAGCCTGGCTTCCGTTGCAGGATCCAGAAAAGCATCACACTTGAAATAAATTCACGGCGTGCAGCTCCACCCCACTTTGAAATCTCAGGGGCAGTGAGATGTTCAAGAAGAGCTGAAGACCGGCATTGCCAAGAGCTGGATCTCACCTGGGGGTGAATTAATTTTGCTAACTCATGAATTTAAGAGGCATTCATTCCCTCCCTTCCAAGCATGAAGACCTTATGGCATCCAAACGCAGAACTTCAGGAAGGCAGCCCTATCTAGAGGACCTGAAGGATTCTTTCTTAGGTAATCCTCCTCAAAGTTGCAAAAGTCTGTGTGTGATTCAGATAATGCAACGGAAGCTCACAGGGTGTTATTTATTTATTAGAAGCTTCGCATTTGCATTTTCTTTGTTCAGCACCAGAGTGTTTATCTGTATTTTTGCCTAGCAACCCCCAAAGGCCCCCTTTTTAAAAGGGTCAGGTGATGTATTCATCACATAATTCTGCTCCTGTACTTGGCTCTCCTTGCAGCCTAGGGTGCTGGTAACTTATAGGCATTGGTGTGAATGGAAGTCAGACATGTGTTGTTTGCCTGGGTAGACATACATAACGTTTGGTTGTTTTTGGGTTATTCTTTGTTTCTAGCACTACATTCCGTCTGTTTCTTGAGCTCACATTAAGCATTTCTACACCTGAGAACAGTAGAAAAAGGCACCATCTGGGTTCTCTATGAAAGTTTCCTAGAATGGGACCATATTTTCTGCCCATGTCAGTTTCTACCTGTGCAGGATGCCCCAAGGAATCTGGTGAGCCGTGCCAGATTGACACCCCTTTGCCTTTCCCATCATTTAATCCTAGCCGTGGCCGAAAAGCCCTCCAGATTCATGTTCTTGTGATGTTTTTTAGAATCCCTGACATGGGTGGCCGTGACCCTGGATCCTTCCTGAAATTGCTACAGGGGAGCCCTGCAGGGAGGCAGGACACTGAGTCCCTTCTAACGAGACTGCCTCCAAGAACCGGCTGCTACTTTCGGGGATTCCTTACCAAGCTTCACTTCTTGGAAGAGGAGAGAGCAGATCCTCTCAGAAGGTCCCTTTCCTTATTCTCACGCAAGATTGTCCTTCCCAAGATGGGTTGGGCAGTTGAGAAGATTGCTTTGTGCAGGTGGCTTCTTCTTTCTGACTCCCGAGTGTGGCTCTTCATGGCCTTACCAGGCATCCCTCCCACTCTGCTCTCCATCTGCAAGTTTTTTAAAGAAAATGACTCTGCGGAGCTGTCCACATGGGAAATGGTTGCCTGAATCCCTTGGATGGCAGCCCTTCCTCCCGGCCCCTTCCCCTGTCCTCATCTGAGAATCCTTCTGCATGCGAACAGGCGTCACTGTGCAATATTACAGGCCCCCATGGGGCATAACAAAGTGATGATTATAGCTGCTGGGAGAAGAAAGGGAGCCGTACATCTGGAGATGATTTGATAATGAACAGGCCTGGCTTCTGTTGGGAGAGAAGCTTATTAGCTCCTGGCTTCTGCTGTAAATACAATCCACATGGAGGAGATGATATGGCTTGGAAAGAGGTTTAGTTCCAGCAGAACGGGAGACCGGATGGACAGACACCTGAGACAGGCTTAAGTCAATTCATCCACATAGAGAGAAATTAACAGAAACTACATGGGAGGAAGAGATGGTTCCCAGGGGAAAAACAATCTCTCACTGCTGTCTGTAGTCAAGAGGAGGCCATACAGGTAACTATTTCAGGAAGGGCTGATGGCCAGGAACCAGCCTAGAGCCCCCCTTGTTCTGAATGTGGTCCACTCACTGCTCGTCTGCTCTCCATACAGTGGCCCTTGGGATCCTCCCTGTGCTCTGGAAGACCACCTGTGCTGCACACACCTGCTTGGGCTTAAGCACCACAGGCATGGTGGCCTCCCCATCATTTTTCTTCCAGCTCTAGTGATAGCAGCTGGCCTGATCCTTGGAAGTAGGCATTCAATAAAGGACCTTCAACTCCTGTAAATAGGTTTGCTTTCACCAATGTGGCTCCCTCCTTTGGCAGTTAGTTATTGGCTAGTCACTCCTCACTTCCAAATGTTGTGGCTTAATTATATTTTAGAAACTCAGCACTTGAAGAGATAGCAAGTCTGCTGTTCCTTCCAGGTTGTGCCTTTGATATGATGTTGTTTCTCTAAAGCACAATAGACATTTATTTGTACTCTGCTATACAGAGTTAAGACCTAAAGTTTCAACATGACAGTCAAGCAACACACACTAAAGGAAAGTAATTCAGCATTTGGGAAGATTCTGCACAACTGCAGTAACTGGAGTTTTGTCCCCATCCTGATCAGCTTGACATTGAAAAAAATAGCTCTGACTTTGAATCGTGGCCAAAGGTTGCAGTCCTGGAATATTACCAGTTCCAGACACATATCAGTTGAACAAGGGCATCACGCAGTTCATTTTCATCGGTGGAACAAAATTCCTGCCCGAAACGTTTGAACCGGTGATCTGATGAAAATAAATTGTTTGGACTCTATTTTTTAAATGATTTGAAATGTTATTCTACAGTATATGCTCATACTTCAAGGCAACTTTTAGCTAATGCTCTGCTATTAAGATTTACTCTACCAAATGAATTTGGCCACAGGGTGAAAACTAAAAACTCTAAATTTATGTGCTTGTGACTTGCCAATGAAGTAGGCTTAGGTAATGTGAAGAAAAGAGAGTTTTGCTCCATGGGAAAGCTTTGTTGGTGATCCACCAGCTGAAATAATAGTTCAAACCTATTTTCCCGTTGAAAAACAGGTTCACAATGCAATGCATTGAGGACACTCAAACCTGCATGTCTGTAAATCATCTGCATATAAGCCAGGCCTCTTTAGAGAAACAAAGGGATGAATCCAACTTTTCCAGCAAGCAAATAGCCCCTTAGTTAGTCAGCATGGGGTTGTGTTTCCCATTGAACCATTCTTTTATGAGTAACTGAAACATTGCTAAAAAGAAATGAAGATCAGTGCTGGGAATAGAATATGGGCAGGGTCTTCTACATGACTGATAGGTTGGGTGCCATTCAAGTCGGTGTTGACTGACAGCAGTCACATTTTCTCCAGCACCATCTGTCCCTCATCTGGTCTTTCAATGGTGCACCTATCACCACTATGACTGAGGCCTTCCACCTGCCCCTGGTTGTCCTTCTCTTTCCATTTTCCCAGCATCAGAGCTTCTCCAGAGAGCTGGGTTCAAAATGAAGAAATTGACCCTGGTCATTTGTGCCTGTTAGGTGTTTTGTGTCTCTGGGTCCATTTGTACAATGAGACACTGTTTCGTTTTCATGGCTGTCCATGAAAGACTTCTCCAGCACCAAAGTTCAAAAGCATCAATATTTTTCCTACCCTGCTTTTTCAAAGTCCAACTTTCATTTCCATTGAAAGTGTCACAGGGAATGCAAGGATTTGCCAATTCTGATCTTTGCAGGTAACAGACACATCGCTGCATTTGAATATATTTTCCTAAGCCTATATCTATATTCATTAATTATGGAGGCTATATCTACACAGGTATAAATATAGGCTCCATCATTAATGAAAATATCATTGTCTAGCCTTTCTTCTACATGGCAGGAAAGTAAATGAGATCAAAAGGATCTTCTAAATCTTGTCATCATGGCTGTTGTTATTCTAATGATTTGCAGAGCGCAAGTGCCAGGGACAGTTGCAGATTCAGATTCTCAGGGGCTGATTGACTCTGTTACTCGCTGGGAAAGTAAGAAGGACTCTGATTGTAACACAAAGGCCCCTTTATTGTCTCCCAAGAAGAACCTTTCAGATACCCTCAAAAGGTCCTTAATGAAGGAAAATCATTCTCACTCATTTTCCCTACCAATTATTTACTTAATGCAATAATCTGGGTTGTTTGGGCACATTATAATAAAAATAATTACAGAAAGATGCAACAAACAGCACAGGAAGGATATAAAACAGAAAACCCACAATGTCATTGTAATACCGGCACTTATGTCTGCCTTGAATGCTTCCCAGCATTTGGTATTCAGAGGTAGAATGCCTCTGAATATGGAATCTCTCTATAGCTTTTACAACACACTGTTACTGCCAAAACTTATTACATGCTCTGGGAATTTGAACCAGCAGTGTAATCCTTTCCACAAGCAGTGTAGTGCCCTAGTGGCGAAGATGTGCATCTCCCACTCAGAAGGTTGAGAGTTCAATCCTAGGCAGCAGCAGATGTTTCTCTCTCAGGCCGCAAAGAAAAACTATCTGCTGCGAACTCTATGTGGCATCAGGAAAGGCATCAGGCCAGTAAATGCTCAGCTCCATCCAGTCATCTACTGAGATGGGACTTAATTCCCTAACGTCCCAACATTTTTCCCTCAAAATCACATTACGAAGGGTGTAGGATACTGTTACTTTAAAATCACCAAATTAATTAATACCTCAGATACAACCATAGTTGTAGTCATAGGTGGAAACCTTACGAGACAGAAACTAGAGGAACTTATCTGTCGAATCGGGAGGACGGGGGGGGGAGCTCCAGCTCAGGGTCTGCAGCCAAAGCGCTAAGCACATATTTTACAGATTCCGATGAAGTTTCTTCCCTTGTTCCCTCTGGGCAAAGTGCCGATCCTATCATTTACTCTGACGGGTATCTGAAAATGAAAGTCGAGGAGGCATGAAAGCAAAGCTTTTCACTTTGCAAGGCCAGTAATCGAAAACTCCTGACACTAAACACAGATGAAAACATTAATGGACAATATTCAGAGCAAATGTTTTCCATATGCAGAGCACAGCTCTGGGCTGACGAATACAAATTCTGGCAGAGATTCTGGATTTTGGTGAGGAGAGGAACAAGGAGAGAATGTGGAAAGAAGGTGGATGCATCTGAGACCCATCTTGAAAGTTTTATTTATTTATTTATTTATTTATTTATTTATTTATTTAATTTATATCCCGCCCTTCTCCTTGCGGACTCAGGGCGGCTAACAACCAGATAAAAATGCTAATCCCAAAAAACTACAGATTAAAAACATAATTAAAAACAAATATTAATAATTGGTCTAGTTAGTTTAAAATTACTTTAAAACCCCCATTAAAATTTTTCCCCTAGGCCAGTCCTGCAAGCTGGAATAACCATGTCTTAAGGGTGCGGCGGAAGGAAGGGAGATCAGGGATCACCCTGATCTCTGGGGGTAGTTCATTCCAGAGGGTGGGAGCTCCCACAGAGAAGGCCCTCCCCCTTGGGGTCGCCAGCCAGCACTGTCTGGCCGACGGCACCCTGAGGAGACCCACCCTGTGGGAGCGTACAGGCCGATGGGAGGTAATCTGTGGCAGAAGGCGGTCTCGAAGATATCCCGGTCCGATGCCATGGAGCGCCTTAAAGATGATGGTCAACACCTTGAAGCGCACCCGGAAGGCCACCGGCAGCCAATGCAGCTCGCGCAGCAGCGGTGTTACATGGGAGCAACGAGTCCCTCCCAACACCGCCCGCGCGGCCGCATTTTGGACTAGCTGGAGCCTCCAGGTGCTCCTCAAGGGAAGCCCCATGTAGAGAGCATTGCAGTAGTCCAGGCGGGAGGTGACCAGGGCATGAGTGACTGTGCGCAAGGCGGCCCGGTCCAGAAAAGGTCGCAACTGGTGGATCAGGTGTACCTGATAGAACGCCCCCCTGGTCACGGCCGCCAACTGGTCATCCAGTGTCAGCCGTGGATCCAGGAGGACACCCAGATTGCGTACCCTATCCGAGGGGGCCAGAGTTTCGCCCCCTATAGTCAGCGATGGAATCAGCTGACTATGCCGAGGCGCCGGTAGCCACAGCCACTCGGTCTTGGAAGGGTTGAGCCTGAG
>NW_015386487.1:850790-865192 GCF_001527695.2 Protobothrops mucrosquamatus
TCTTCCATCCAGCCTATCCCTCGCCTCCGCCGGGCCGCCAGGCCGCCAGGCCGCCAGGCCGCATCCGGGCAGCCGGGCCGCATCCTCCGCCCGTTCTTCGCCCAGCTGCCAGCAAGCCCAGCGCCCTCGGTACCCTCGGCACCAGCCGCCAGCGAGGTCGCCAACACCCTCCACATCCTCAGCGCCCCAAACCTGGGTCGTCGACCCTCAGGAGGCCCCCCGTTTCTGCTGCGGGCTCCATCCCCTCATGGAGCTAACCCCGGTAAGTCCGTCATGGTTGCAATTGGTTAGTTTTCTTCCATCAGCCAGAAATCAATAATTTCTGGGTAGCACCTGGACACCACCTGTGTGGGAGGAAAAGCTGGATGATTGGATTGGGGTGAAACAGGTGACAAACATCATCACTGTAGCCAGATACTTTATAGGGAAGAGTCCCTGTTTAGTGTTCCATATGGAGACGGTCCCACCTCTGGTCACCAGCATCCCCTACAAAAGGATCTCAGATCCTGCAGGGTGGAAAGACCATCACAAGGGCAGTTAAACTGCAGAGCAGTTGTGACCTCTCTACTGCTACATGGGCACTGTAATGTATTGAATTAAAATTAAGAAATTGGGTGCTTAAACTGTGTAGTAACAGTTAGCAGATCACGTGGTCAACAAGCCAGACTTTCTGTCTGGAGACTACTTGTTATGCATTTAAGCGGGAGAATACTGTGATCTGATTGGTTGCCGCCTCCAAAGCTGAATGTATAAATAGGGGTGGAACATGTGCTTTTCAGTTTCGGTTTTGCATTTGCAATAGAGTTGTGTTTCACCTGCTGCCTCTTCAATGCCGCAACAAACAGCAAACATAACATTGGCGACGAAGGTGAGATCGTGCTGCCGCAACCCGAAGAGCTGGGTGACTACAGGCGTTAAGCCTAGCAGATGCTTGGTCAGAACGGCATTCCACCCCCTCACTCTATCCTGCCATATGGAAATGCTAGAGGAGAGTGCTTCAAAGGATCTGCCCTGGAAGTCCCATGGAAGCCTGCGCAGCACAAGGCATTGAAAAGGCCATGAAAAACTCATCATGGCGAAGATCAGGAGACTCTCCAAATTTGACGTCGCTCATCCAGAGAGATGGAGCTCCTACGTCGCGAGAGTTGAAAATTACCTTCGGGTTAACCAAGTTCGAGATGACGGATTGAAGGCCATGATGCTGCTGTGTGTTTGCAGTCAAGCAACCTTTGACATCGCAGGGAACTTGGTAGCACCAGCACCGCTTGAGTCCATTGCTTCTTAAGTACTCAGAACTTAAGAAGATGCTCAAAGAACATTTTGAGCCCAAGCTTTCGGTCATCGCCTGGCGGCATGCCTTCGAACAACAAGATCAACGTCCCGGCGAATCTGCTGCTGAATTCATAGCCGCCCTTTGTCAAGCAGCCCATCTATGTGAATTCAAAGACCTTGAGGAAAGACTGCGGGACCATTTAGTTTGTGGTCTAAGGAGTCGGGAGCTGCAACAGAAGATCTTTGCAAAAGAGACTATCTCATTCCAAGATGCGTTGAGAGAGATTACGGCTGAAGAAGCAGCGGGCGGAGCTGTTAAGGCCTTGTGGCTCTCCAAGAACCCTCCTTGCCCAGAGACCGTCCACCAAAAAGACGCCGAGTCGAAGACTCCAAATCAGACCACGAAGTCGATAGGCTACAACAACCTCCTGAAAGAAGGCCTCAGCGTCCATTTGATAAAGCAGTCCCTTCCTCTCGATGCGTCGGGTGTGGAGGCTGACACAAGCGGGCGGATTGTCGGTTCCGCACAGCAACTTGCCAAGTGTGTGGCAAGCAAGGCCACATCGCTGGTGTTTGTATGGGTCACAGGAAAGAACACTCGTCAGAAGAGTTGCCTCAGAAAGGTACCGAGGTCCCCGGACAAAACAGGGTGGGCTATTGTGCTAGTAGAAGGAGCGTGTTTAGGACAGGTGCCCATCACCCATTAAAGGAGAAATTGCATTTCAAAGTCAAGTTGCAAGGGGTTCCTTCTGACATGAAGTTGGACACAGGGTCCGCCTTATTAATAATTTCCCAAAGGACACTCCAGCAAATTTGTAGTCAAAGCGGCAAGCGAGTTAAGCTCAGGCCGTCGAACCTCGTCCTAACCGATTTCCAAAACTCCCGTGTGAAAGTCAAGGGGGAGGCCACACTCGGGGTGCAGTTTAGAAACTTCGAGGGTCCCCTGGAAGTCATAGTAGTTGAGGGCAACTGCACTAGCCTCATCGGACTTGATTGGTTTGATCTGTTGGGAATTCAAGTGACCGGGTTAAATAGTTTGCAGACTTCAAGCCTCTCGGCAGTTTGTAAAGAGTTTGCTGGTTTTCAGCTCTGAGTTAGGGGAATACAAAGGTTCCCCAATTGTCCTCCAGCTTGATCCTACAATAGCTCCAATAAGGATAAAGCCTCGTTGGGTGCCTTTTGCCCTGAAGCAGAGAATCAATGCAGAGCTGGACAAACTGTTGCAGCAAGGCATTTTGGAACCAATGGATAGCAGTCCATGGGAAACTCCCATAGTTACACCACTTAAGGCCAACGGGGGAGTCCGATTTGTGCTGACTATAAATGCACGCTAAATAAAGCTCTCCAGCATCACTCCTATCCGATGCCTGTAGTCAGCCACATTTTGGCTTCACTACAGGGAGGTTGCATTTTCGCCAAATTAGATTTGGCCCAGGCCTATCAGCAGCTGCCGGTGGACCACGCCACAGCTGAGGCCCAGACCACAGTAACCCACAGGGGAGCTTTCAAGGTGCGGCGATTACAGTTCAGGGTTAGTGTAGCCCCGGACATTTTTCAGAGTGTAATTGAGCGCACACTCTGCAACATTCCAGGTGTGTGCCTGTATTTCGATGATGTCCTCATAGCTGGGGAATCAGTCGAAAACCTCACTGACTATCTCAGGGCAGTTTTGCAGCAGTTCCACAAAGCGGGGCTGAAGCTCAAGCAGGAAAAATGTAAAATTGGGGTTACTTCCACAGAATTCCTGGGGTTTCGTATAGATGCTGAGGGCATTCATCCTGCTGAATCCAAGCTCAAGGCAATTCAGCAGGCATCCAGTCCCAAGACAAAAGGAGAACTTCAGGCCTTTTGGGGACTCTTAATTTTTATCATGCCTTCCTTCCTCACAAGACCACAGTGGCAGAGCCATTACACTGGCTCTTGGACAAGAAGGCCCAATGGAAGTGGATGAGTGTCCATGAGAAGAGTTTTGCGGCTGTTAAAGCACTGTTGTCATCAAATGTGGTGTTAACCCATTTCAATGAACAGCTTCCAATCAGCATTGCTTGTGATGCGTCCCCGTACGGGATCGGAGCTGTGTTAAGCCATCTTCAGGCTGATGGAACACAAGTTCCCATAGCCTGTTATTCTAGAACTCTCTCTTCAGCAGAACGCAATTATGCACAGATCGATAGGGAGGCATTGGCCATTGTGGCAGGCATACAAAAGTTCCATGACTATTTGTATGGCCGCCATTTCACGGTCTTCACAGCCACTTCTGGAGTTGTTCACTATGAACAAGCAAATACCCCAGATTATTTCTCCTAGGATGTTGAGGTGGTCAATATTCCTATCAGCTTATGACTATTGTCTGGTGCACAAACCGGGTAAAGAAATGGGCCACGCAGACGGCCTTAGTAGGTTGCCTCTACAGCTATTAGAACCAGATCCAGATCCAGCTAACCACATCCTGGCTATCCAAGATTTGCCAGAGTCTCCCCTTAATGCGGGGGATGTAGCTGCTGAAACAGCTTCAGACAATACATTGAGCCGCGTGTTGAACTGTGTGCTCACAGGATGGCTGGAAACGTGTCCAGGCCCTAACTTTCAGAATTTTTGGAGAAGGAAGAACGAGCTTATAGGGGTTGTGTTTTGTGGGGCAGTAGGGTAGTAATCCCAACCTCACTGAGGGCTAGAATCCTTGATTCTCTGCATGAGGGACATCCAGGAATGAAAGCACTCGTGCGTAGCTACCTTTGGTGGCCTGGGCTCGATAAAGATATTGAGGCCCAGGTCCACAGGTGCCTCATTTGCCAGCAGCCAAGGCCAGAGATGGGAGACCACACAAGCCCCATAGTCGTGGATTCATATTGATTTTGCAGGCCCCTTTCAGGGGCAACTCTTCCTCATTGTTGTGGACAGCCACTTCAAATGGCTAGAGGTCATTCCAGTGTCCACTATGACTACTGCCAGGACCATCCAGGTTCTGGAAGGCATCTTTGCAACGCATGCACTCCCAGATGTCATAGTCTCAGACAATGGGGCTCAATTTACTTCTGCAGAGTTTCAGTCCTTTTTAAGGGCGAATATGATTAGGCATGCCACTTCGGCTCCTTTTCACCCGGCCTCTAACGGCCAAGCAGAGCGCATGGTCAGAACGACCAAGGAATCCTTGAAGAGGATTGCAACTGGCAACTGGCACCATAGGTTGGCAGATTTCTTACTCTGCCAACGCACAACGCCCTGCACTTCTAAGGGCAAAAGCCCAGCTGAGTTAAGATGGGGGCGACGCTTAATCATGAAGCTGGACCGCTTACATCCAGACAGGGTTGCTTCACAAGTGCAGCAGCCTAAGGCACCGAGGCACTTGCAAGTGGGTGACCCAGTGTGGGCATGCAATTATGGGCAAGGGACACTGTGGGTGATAGCTGTGGTTTGCAAGGTGTCAGGGCCGCTCTCATATGAAGTGGCCCTGGAAGACGGTTGTGTGCTTCGCAGGCACATTGACCAGCTGCGACGGAGGATACCAAGCCACTCTTCTGCTCCTGACTCTGCTCTTGGAGGGGGGAGGAGGAACACAATTGCGATCGTGCATCTGAGTCCCCCAGCAAAAGCGGGACATTGCGATTGCTGAACCGGGGTTTTGCAAACGAGGCTGCTCCCAACTCAGGCACTGTGTCCACGGGACAATGCCTTCAATTGGCTTTCCATGCTGATCCGGTGGATTCTACCCCACTGCGGAACACTGGCTCAGGCCTACCAGAACAGGCCAGCCAAAGAGAATTGGACACAGGCTCGGGTCTACCGGGACAGGCCAGCCTCAGCGAATCGGCTCTACCCGTGTCGGATGGGTCACAGAGCCCCAATCTGCTGAGCCTGGCAGGCGAGCTTGCAGATCGGGAGCTAGCAGCAGCTCCGAGACGTTTGGAGCGGGCAAAAGGGCCACTGAAATATTTAAAAGACTACATAAGATTTTTGTCGTTGCAAACTTAAATGCTTATGTATTTTTTTGTAACTTGAATGCTTATGTATTTTCCTTGCAATCTTGAATACTTATGTGTTTCTTGCAAAGTGAAATGCCTAGGTGTTCTTGCTATTGAAACAGTTTAATGTCATGCTTGTGTACCAGTATATGCCATTGTGCCTTTTGAATATCTGTAATCTTTGTACAATTCAACAAGGGTTGTATGTGCCAAAGGTCTAGGGGGAAGGGGTGTAATGTATTGAGTTAAAATTAAGAAATTGGGTGCTTAAACTGTGTAGTAACGGTTAGCAGACCACGTGGTCAACAAGCCAGACTTTCTGTCTGGAGACTACTTGTTATGCATTTAAGTGGGAGTATACTGTGATCTGATTGGTTGCCGCCTCCTAAGCTGAATGTATAAATAGGGGTGGAGCATGTGCTTTTCAGTTTCGGTTTTGCATTTGCAATAAAGAGAGTTGTGTTTCACCTGCTGCCTCTTCAATGCCGCAACGAATAGCAAACATAACAGGCGCCTCCAAGGCAAGACTAGTGTGATGAAAGAGAGTTGATGGGTTTGCTGAAGAACCTCTTCAGATGCAGAAAGGAAAAAGATTTTTGCTTGGTAACTCCCATTCTCACGGTTGGCATGAAGCAAACTTCTCAATCAGCCAAGCCTGGTATCAATACTTGGCATTTGGTCCTCTGAAAGCCTTGGGTCGGTTCCAGCCCCTTATTTCCCCAGTCCGAGCTCAACCAAGACCAGGTCTGGACCAGACTCAGAGAGTTGAAGACCAACAGTTATGTAGACTTGGTTCAAGGCATTTTGACTGGGAGAAAATGCTCCCTTTCTCTGGTTCTTAGAAGTAGCTCTTTTCATGAGGTGGTGATGTTTACTATTTTCTTGTACTGGGCTTAGCTGGAATTGCAAGGCAAATAAACATACCGCTAAACGACTACATGACAGTCATTAAATATTCAACAACCTTTCCTTGTGACATAATTTCAGACCCAACTGGGAGTTGTCACTTGCATGGCCATTAATTCATTCTGGAGGGACTTGTTGCCATCTGGGAGCACAAGGTGTCCTACGTTCTCCTTGCCCAGTTGAGAGGGGCCAGTTTTATCAGATAATAAATCCAGAAAGACCAGCTAGAAAAAGGGCAATGAGGGTGGAGAAAGCTGAGAATGAAAGTAGCATCCATTAGCTCAAAGCCTTCAGCACCACCATAGTTTATTGTCTTGATTAGAGGAGACAGGCCATAAATTCCTCTTATTAAACTTCTTGACTCACAATATGAGACAGAGACTAATGACTTAAAAATAATATGCACAACTGTAGCAGGAATACAGATTGTCTCTTTCAGTTGGCCTGAGGGAAATCAGTGTAATATTCAGCCAAGGGTGAGCCCAGAAGGAACTCGGGAAAAGGGGCTTGTTTGGTGTTTTGATCCTTCCAGCCTCCCTTCAACAAGGATGCCTTTGGGAGTGTTTGGCCCTCTTCCCCTTCACTCCTTGAAGGCTCACACAACTATTTCTTCCTCACTCCAACTAGCTGGTGTCTCAGCTGCTTCCTGGCCAGAGAGGGGAAGATCTGGGCAATCCAGACTGCGCTAGTCGAACTCTCCATTTCTCCCAGCTGTTTGTTTCCAGTGTTGGCTGATCAGAGGCCTCTGGGAAGTCACAGGTCAGGGAAGCAATATGTCAAAAGTGTTGCTCACCTGCTGAACAAATATGTTGACTCCCATTTCAGAGCCATCTCAGCCTGCAGGCACCTGTGGATTTTATTTATTGTATTTTTTTTACAGCCTGCCCAAATCAAAAGACTCTGGTCAGGTTACAACATACTGTATGTTTCATGACAGTAACTTCCACCAATTCATTATCCAGAGAGAGAGAGAGAGAGAGAGAGAGAGAGAGAGAGAGAGAGAGAGAGAGAGAGAGAGAGAGAGAGAGAGACTGTAAAATTAATCCCACACTTAGCAAAATGATTTTGTTGCTTGTCCTAAATCTGAAGCCAGGCAGTTTGTGAGTTATTTTACCACATCTTTCAAAAGGGCTCCAAGCCCTGGAGTGTGTGTATGAGCCCTGGAGGACCACCGGTTCAGAGGCTGTGTTGACTCAGAGTTGCTTTCCTCCACATTTACTCCTGGAGAAGCCCCCCCCCCCCCAGGGACGCACAGTGGGCCTCACCTTCTGCCATCCGTGCTCTTCTCTTAAGAGTGACGCCAGCTGTTCTCAGGTTATACAAACTTGGGGTTGTGCTATATCAGCTTTGTTCTATTGATTTTCCTTTGAGTTGCAGGTTTTATGCTGTATTACATTTTATGGTTCCATTTTCTGTTATTTCGTTGTATTTATTGTTGTGCTTGTATGGTTTTATTCTGTATTTGTCCCTCTTCGCTTTTTCTACAAGCCAGCCAGGGACTCCTGATTAGCATTCTTGATGCTTCTTGGTTGACCAGCACTGGAAGCAGAACTTGGGGCCGGGGCCCAACCGGAGGAGCCCACTTGACTTCTGAACTCGAGGACCAAGTCCAGTGTGGGGTGGGGCTCCATCTGTGACTTGCCTCCTTGGTCTCCTGGTATGGGGCTCTGGAAGGAGAGGAGGGCAGGCACACCAGTGGGAAAGTTCCCTTGAATGAGAAAAAAGGAGGAGGATGTTCTCTCTTCTATTTTTCTTACTATTAACTGGAATTAAAGTTTAAATGTGAGCTCAAAACAATAAAGGCATGAAAAATCTCAGAAATAACTTAATTAAGTTTTTAAAGATTTCCATGCTTGAATAAATTAGCCTTCCTGAAAATGTCACAACAGTCAGAAAAAAAATTGCAATCAATGGAGTGTAATGTGATTCTGCTCTTTATTTAAATGAAAACTCCAGCCGTGCAGCTCTTTTGGGGGGGCACAGAAGGGAGAGAGAGAGAGAGAGAGAGAGAGAGAGAGAGAGAGAGAGAGAGAGAGAGAGAGAGAGAGAGAGAGAGAGAGAGAGAGAGAGAGAGAGAGAGAGAGAGAGAGAGAGAGAGAGAGAGAGAGAGAGAGAGTTAAAAACCCAAAACATCAGCAGGTTTCTTTTTTCCTGTTGCTGAAATAAATCTATAGAGATTTTGCTGCTACTTCTGAACATGCTTGTTTAACAAACCTGGATCTTCAGCCGCAGCTCTGCAGGTAAAACTGGCCAGCAGAGAAGAGGTGAAGAGAATAGAAAAGGGTCTGGAGCAAGTCTATTATGTAGACCCAAAGAGTTGGGGAATGATCAATAGAGGGACATTTTTATTTTCTTTTTTTAAGAAAGAAAGCTACACACTGTTCTTCAATAAGAAATTATCTGAACAGAGATGAGGAGAGCATTCTAACCCCTCTGAATCCTTAGTGCGTTCTCTCTCTCACCCGCCCACCCTCTCCAGGAATACTAATAGCATTGTGCTGGCACACTTTGGACAGACCGTAGCTTTAATTGTGTTGGATGTCACGAAAAGGCTAGCCATAAATCGCGCTGTGAAATACAGAGGAGAACAGCACAGAAATCATGGAATATCCCCACTGGGTAGTTTTGTCGTGTGGATGCTTCACTTAAGAGTTAATGAAAAGAGGAGAGCACTGGGTCTATGCCTCTCTCCCCACTGTTATGGGCCTGTGTCCCTCCACCCTACAAAATGCTCTTTTGTATCTATCTATCTATCTATCTATCTATCTATCTATCTATCTATCTATCTATCTATCTATCTATCTATCTATCTACCTACCTACCTACCTACCTACCTACCTACCGTGTCTGTCTGTCTGTCTGTCTGTCTGTCTATCTGTTTTCCTGTCTGTCTATTTAATCTGTATGGCCGATCAACTCCATAATGCCTCTGGGCAGTGCACAGTAATAAAGCAAATTAATAGCAACATGGGCACCACAACAAAGAAGGGCCACTTCCTGGGTCACTCAGATGACGCTGTTTGATTGATGGGACCCAAAGCATGCCAACTCTATCAGCTCCAAGAGGGAAGGCGGACACTGCAGGGATGCAGATAGGCCCTCCATCATAGCTGATCACCTGCATTTTGAATTGCCTCTAGAAACTTACTGGTAGCCTATACAGCTGACAGAGCAGCCGTGTTACGTGGGCATACCGTGGAGGGCCCATAACAGCCCAGCCCACTGCATTCTACACCAGCTGTAGCTTCAAGAGCAGCTCCGTGCAGAGTGCACTGCAATAGCCCACAATAGAGATCAAAGTAGGACTGACTGCTGGGGTTGAAATGGAGTTTGTTCCTCTTTATCCAGCAGCATCCAGACAGAGGACTCTGCTGTCTGCATCTACCACATATTCTGAGAACTATTAGAACTGAACTGCCTCTGGAATAAACTTCTCCCTCCAGAGAATCCATCCCATTGTAGTCCTTTATGGCAGTAGGGATATAAGGTGAATTCTATAAACCAGATATTTTGCTTCAAGGGGGAGGGAGAGTTTCCTTCCTTCCTTCCTTCCTTCCTTCCTTCCTTCCTTCCTTCCTTCCTTCCTTCCTTCCGGTACATTCAAAGGCAGACCTGGTCATGCCTTGCATACCAATGGTGATCCTTATCCAACAGAAGGGGTCACCTGTAAAGCTCTAATATTGATCTTGTCCTGATGACAAAGGTTTCAGATGCCCAGCAGGAGAGTTTTGTTGTGTACAGAGCTTACAATAAGACAGCTGCTTCTGTAGCCAAAACCCTGATAATCAGCAGAGAGAACATTTATCCAGGGTTGTTTGGAGTGCCCCACAGAAATCTGGGCCTGGGCACGGAAGCCCCTCCTGGAATCGACCCTGGAAGCAGCTGGCAAAAGGAAAACTGGGGAGCAGCAATTTCTTCTGCAAATCAACCCATCAGGTTTTTCAAGCCAGTAAAAGTGAAGGACAAACCCTGTGACTGATGGTGGTTGTCACCATTCCTATTACTGTGGCTGGTAGGATGTGGCCGTTTCATGGGGAGAAATTGGGACAAATGTCTAAACGGAATAAAAGATCCAAGAAAATCAAAGTGGAAGAGACCCAGACAGGCACTGTCCACTGGAGAAACCAGGTTCCCTCTTTTTCCAATGGGATCCTGCATTCTTTAGCATTTGCATCGCTTCTTTTAAAAGTGTGGCTGTGTACACATTTCTAACTAGAGCAGCTCTAAGTTGATATCTGTGCAAGTTCAAGTGCCAAGACCGAGTCTTGTTGCCTGGAAGTGTTAAGCTAAAAAGAAAAGAGAAACTCAGTTGCCCAATCTTGGCAGAGAAAAAAATTATAAATGTAAACAGCATCAACTAGACCAGATCAGAAAGGATGAACCAGGGTGGGCAGTTTTGTTGCTGGCTTCTCATTACCAAAATCACAACTTTTGCCACTTAATGTATTATTTAGCTTCTGAAGAAAGCACTGATCTCCACAAAAAAGGAACTGTGGGAAGAGAATACTTACAAGGAATTCAACCAGGTCAATGGAATTAAAGTAGTGATGTAAATTCTAGCACGTGTGGCATTTTTTCAGCCATTCTCTATTATGGATTTGTAGTCTTCAAGCATTTATTTTGTTGTTTAATTTTATAAGAATTATTAAATCTCACTTTTCATTTTCTTATCCAGTCGTAGCACAAAGAATGAGGAACATAAAGATTTTAAGTACCTTTCTGTATCACAACTTGGTTGTGTGAATCGTTCCCCTGGTGGATGAACAGAAAACAGATGGTGCTGCTAACTGGGACTTGCAGGATGAGCCCTTTTTCCTGGCCAAACCCTGCTTGGCTAGGATGTGCGGTCACCCTTAGCAACCAGGGCGTCATTCAGGGTTGAATCAAATGCACCATCATATCAAGCATTCCAAATTTCATTTGGACCCTTCCAGCTATTTTCAAACTTTTGATGACTTTCTTGTCTATAAGATTGCACAGTCCACACAAACCATTGTGTGTGCGTGCATGTGGGTGGGTATAGAGACCAACACTGGGGAAATAAGAACTACGTTTATTTAAGCCTTTCTTTCATTTTGTAAAAGCCAAACTAACGTCTGCAACAACAAAAACAAACATCAATTATGAAAGCCATTCTGGTTGTTTTGAACCTGTCCCAGATACTGCGATTACTTCTTCAGAAGGAAGGGATTGCCAATCCTGAACAGATGGGGAAATGACCAACTGATTATTTGGTAAATAATTTAGTGATTGTTTGGTAAGTTCTTCCAGTTGCGTGGAAGCGCATGATTGTTTTAGCAACATCTAACTCAACTTTTGAGGCTACAAGCTGCTGGCCCGAGATCTCACCTTGTCACCGATCATTGAGGTGAGGGGGAGGATGATGGGGCCACCTTGCCCAACTCCCAATTCCACCTTGGGGCAGTGCCATGCAAGGCACTCTAGAGGTGTGGCTTCCACAGTATGTTTGCAGCAGGGGGCATTGCAGGAAGGAAACCCCCAGTTGAAGCAGGCTGTCCACCCTCAGCAGGTTGGCATCCTTAGAGGAACCCTTCGATTGCCAGTGCAGGTATTTGAGACTGGGGAAAACACACTGATCTATCTTAAATGTTCAAGAAACAGTGTGTGTGTGTGTGTGTGTGTGTGCGTGTGAGCACTGCGTATGATACACTTGGAAGACTCTCTTCTATTGGGGCATTTTGAAGACTCTAGAACACTTCTGGAGTGCTTTCCTCTCCTTAGTTGACTCTGGAAACAGAGGCTCAGCATTACAACTGCCCATATAGGAGAGTCGTTGTTCTGTTCTTCATTTTCACAAGAACACACGGAGTGACCCTCTCCCCACAGTGGCTAGGAAGACGTTTCCAGGAAGCCCCGGACCACATACCTTCCTTCCCTCTTGTTGTTCACCAACCAGGAAGCCATTTCCAGGGTGTGGCTTGTCTCCATTGTCCCTCGGAGGCAGAGCCACTGCTACCTGCTTCTCTCCCTCTCTGCTCCAAAGCCATCTCTGCCAATCACCGTCATGGTTCTCCAATAAATTTACAACAGGCCATATTTGCATTCTTGTTGACTCACGCTCATTCTGGCCACAGGGCGATGCAAAGTCTCTAATGCCCATGCATGTCTTTCCTCATTTCTGCAATCCTGCTCCAGGCAGAGCAAACCAATTTATTTATATACTGTCTGTTCCTGAGGAATTTCAAGTGACACAGATGCAGGGAACTACCCTCCTTTTATCCCCACAAAAACACTCCTAAGAGAGAGACGGTCGTAACAAATCTTGATTAGCCCAAAGGCATCAGGGAGTTCCTTGATCCAAGGTGGGACTTGAACCCCATTCAAGGGTTGAACTCTGCACTCTAATTGCAAATAACTGCTGTCATAATTTGTCTTTTCAGTTACAAGTGTTTGCATTTTGAAAAAATGTGAATTAAGGTGGTAACATTTTGTAGACTCATAAATTGGGTACTTGTGATTAAAGAGGGGGGAAATCATCAACATCTCGTGTTTAAAACCATGGAAAGTTGGGTTCACTTCTGGGCTCAGCTGAAAAAATGAACTGTGTGAATCTGATGATTAGAAAGGGTATATCATGGAAAGAAGGACATTATGATGTAATCTTAGAGAGGTTAAAATATAAATGTATTTATAACTACTGTTAAGAAGATCAAAAGCTACTTCTTTATTCTTTCTCTTAATTTTCAATGTTTTTACTTTAGTTCTTTTCTATTTCCTCGTTACTTTTCCTTATTGTTTTCCTCTGCAGTTCAAAATTTGCCATATTTTATTCTGTTAAAAACTTCTTTAATAAAAGATATGCACTGTACTAAGTACGTGTTTATTATGGAAATTATAGAAATAGATTTTGCCTACTGGAAGATCAATATATCTCTGGGGTAAATCTCAGTAGGGCTACATGAACCTTTTTCATTTCCTGCTCAGGGCTCTCCCTAAAGGGTAGGCTTTGCCTGGACACAAAGCTTGCTACACTCTGGCAGCTGCACTCTTCCTGGCAATCCTATTCAAACCATTTACCCACTTCCCTTGTCTTTCATGCTCTTTATCTTAAATTGTATCAAAAAGATGTAGAACTTAGAGGTAAAGCCTCAGTTTAAGAAACATAAGCAAAAGAATCCATTCTTTCACCTTGTCTGGCTACCCTGGGCCTGATAGGCAATGTGTCCAAATCTTTTTCTTAAAAAATAAAATAAAATCTATAGTTTAAAACATTATTCAGAAAATGCACTAAAATCAGTTGACGTTCATGCATTAAACATGACATGTAGATTAATGCTGAATTACAGACATGAAAGTAAATCTATTAAAACCATTTCCATTGGCACAAGCTCAGCATTTATTGGGACTCCTTGCAATGCAGTCGATGAAAGTTGCAAGGTTTTTGCACTTTTGCATTGTATAGTGCTTTGGTTCCTGCCCGGGAAGAGTGATCCCAAAGTACAAAGCTTTGGGGATTCCTGCTTCCCTGGAGACCATTCCAAGATGCTCAGCCACTCCTCACTCAGATGGTGACAAATCTGCCTTCCCATAGGAGAAGCTAGAAGAACAAAGTTCTCCCTATCAAGGAAACCAGAACAAGGCAGGTAGGAGCTACTCTTGTGATTCAAAATATGGGACGAGAGCTGCATATGCTGAAGGTATGTTGGATGCCGACTGATTGGGGGACCTTCAGCTTCTTAGCTTCATCCTTTCTAATATTCACAGTAGGTCCGTTTCCCTGGTAGCATTCCAGCTATGGATTTCTGCACCCTTGTCCGGAAGGATGCTTTGTCTATTGCCCACACAAATATCCTTCCAGTAGCAGAAGGAAATATTCATTTTAATCCTTGTGGATCTGCTTTTTTTTTTTTTTTTAAAGATTTTTATTATTTTTCAACATAAAAAAGAACATCACAAGTGTTACACAATGCTATATAAAAAACCCCCCACCCCCCCGGACTTCCCAAACCTAATCCCAGGATAATATTCAAATATAAGTAAACAGGTATTGATATCTCTAACTCCACAAAGTATATTATTCTACATGAGTAGGTAAAATATTTAAAAAAAAAGAACAAATTTACTAAAAACCTAAATTATATTCCACCACTCTATGCTTATTTTAAATATAAACAATCCATCTTCTCCATATTAATAAAAATTATCATTCAAGTAGTTCTTCAAGTAAGCCGAGATCTTTGCCATTTCAGCAAAGTACGAAACTTCAATCTCCAGTCTTCCATTGTAAGTATCTATAATTTC
>NW_015386487.1:866844-875075 GCF_001527695.2 Protobothrops mucrosquamatus
AGTTCTCACCTACATCGTCCACATGGGACGACTCGGGAACTCAACTCCTACCCCGGGCAGCTCACCTATCCCCTTATGCCCAGGGGAAGGGTACAAGCCGTTTGACAGCTGATGCTAGCTGTCAGAACGGCTTTTACGCTGAAACAGGCGGGAGGCAGCAAACAGCTGCGTCCGACGAGGTCGCCTGCCACCGGAAGTCGCCCTTGTGGATCTGCTTTGTTTGGATGTTCCTGTTCTCTAATTTTTATGTCAAACTTCTTTTAATGCATATCGTATTCTGCTGTTTTCAATATTTATTACAAACAATTGAATATAGCTGAAAAGCAAGATATAAATCTATATCTAAATAAATAACCAGACAAAAATAAAGCCTCCAAGACAACGCATAAAATAAATTATGCAAAATATACAAATATTCTTGATTTGCATAATGCTCAGTATTTGTAGCTATTCTTGGTCTGTTCTCTGAAGAATGAAGTCTGTCCACTGGACAACATCTGAGATAGTTTGGGAAGGTCCTTGTTAGCGCTATTCATGAGCGTGACTCCCTGTCACTTAGCCTTTGCCAGATTATTATTATTATTAAAATGCATGTGCTACCCAACTCTCAGTGACTCTGAGCAGCGCATTCCCTCCCCTCTGAAACTTCAAAAGGAAAGAACCAAATAAAATTGTGGCAGATCTTCACGCTGCCCTTCTTTCTTCAACCACGTTCTTTAGTGTGGCCCAAGGCCTAAGACCACACAGGAATAAACTAGAGATGCCATATTTTAGACTTTGCACTACAGTTTGACAATCAGTTTTTAAAAGGAGGGCAGCACACAGAGTGGCAAAATAAAGTTTTCAAAGCAGTGACATCTAATATTCTTCAAGATTTGGTGTGTGCCTTATTTCAGACAAAACAAAGTGGGTGGGGCAGGACAATTGTCCCCAAACAGCCTTTCCATGAAATGACCTTTAAGCAAACTTCCCAAGCCAATGGGCCTAGTTGATCTCAGTTTAGGTAGCAAGTTCTTAAACGTGTTTTTAGTTCAGAATCATACAGAAAGTTGTCACAATTTGCCATTTTTCTAATAGCTTCATAATATTAAGAGGTGCTATCTTGCAGTGGGACCGTAAGGCTGAAGTCCTGGGAGACCCCCCCTAGCCAGCAGCATGAAACCACAGAAGATTGGCACTGCAGTCAAATGCCAGGAGGTCTTTCAGAATTAAAAGTTTGTGTGTAAGGGGGGGAGGATTCTCTAGGCACCCACAATCTGCCAGTTGTCACTGTTAACACCACAGCTACCATCAGATTTGAGAGAGCCCATTCTTTCCCTATCTCTTCTTCAGCCCAGATTGTAAGCAGAGCCTTGGAGTCCTTCAGATGATCCATCATTCAGGAAACTCATCTCCAGGATGTCCCCAAGTAGTTAACTGAGCTCCAGACTCCTCAGAGAACCTCATCATCTGACCTAAAGGAGCTTTGTATTGACAATGAAAATCTAAAACCAGTCAAAGCTTAAGCCATGGCTTAGATTCCCACCTTATGCTTCACTGGACTGAATTTGCTGAATAATTATGCCATGAACTGGATGAATCCAAACAGTGAACTACACAAAAGCCAACAAGCCACATTGTGGCTTAGGATGATGAACCCAATGGTTGGATGTGGTCGTGGAACTGTCCAAGGGAGAGTTCCAGACTAGGCGGTGGGGATGAAGCCCTCGGTGAGCCAAAGTGGGGAGGCCAAGTATGGTTCGGGGTGGCTCTTAATGCTTGGCTGCTGGGCAGGAGGAGACAAGGATTGGCAGGCAGGTCTCTTGGCCAAGGAACAACCCACATATTTCAGCTTGTTAAGCTGAGGTGTCCAACTCATATTTAGTTAGAAGCCATAAACCAAAATTTAAAACCCCAAGGGTGAGGGGGAAGGGATAAAATAAACTTCCTGATAATATAAAAGAACAAACGTTCTGTAATGCTGTAGTAGATTGCATTGGGGCAGATCGTTTTCTGCTGTGCTTAAGAAATGTATCTGCATTTGAGAATGAACATCAACACAACACTTTTCTGTTTCTGCCTCCTGCCTTCTTCCATCCCTTTTGCTAAATCCTGGCTCTGTTGGTGGAGCTTTAACCTAGTTTATGTTTCAAACCTTTCCAGCATTTATTTTCCCAGTATAAATATTGGGCTGGATGGATGTGTTGATGTCTGTCCTTAAGCACTGTCAATTTATGAAATCGGCACTTCAGCTGGATTGATTTTTAAACACCAATGTGGACAGGAGAAGCCCAGCCTGGTAGCATTTCCAGAATTTTTCTCTCCAGCATTTTATTTTTCATCCGCAATGGACACAGGCACACTGTTGCACTGGAATGTTTGCCGTCTTCTGCGCTTGGTGGCTGCAGGGCCTGCCAAGAAAGGAAAAGAATGATCAGTTATAAAACGGAGCGATGTTCATGCTGTGTGTTAGGCAAGCAGCCCCTGAGCTGGTGGGATTCACAATAAAATATTACCTTAATAATGTACTCAGGGAAACCAACATGTAAATGGGAACAGCTGCTTCTGCGATGACCAGATTACAAATGGGTACAACCGGCATCATTAATATTGCATTGGGACAATAATATCTTGATTTGCCGAAAGAGCTACAGCCAGGCATTATTTCTCCAAATGGGAATTGGCCTGTCTTTGCTCCTCTTTAAGGGATGTTGGTCACATGGCTGCTTTATTTCTCCCATCACACATTCGGTGGCAAAGGAAAATGAAGCCCTCCCCAAAAGCACAGAGGGGAATCTGCAAGAGGCTTGGGGTCGGGCTCAGTGGGGAAGGAAGGCAGGACAAGGCGCTTCCTCCCTCTGAGACCAGAGGCCTCCATTTCTGGCTGGACTCAACAGGCCTGGGCTGCACTGGGAGACCCTGTGGGAACTTCAACCCTAGCAGTTGAAAGGGTGTTCTTCTGTGGAGGGCTTGGCTTGGCCTAAGAGGTGACCGCTGTCAGCCCTGGGAGTTAAGACAAAAGATCAGAAGGCTGGCAAGTGGCAAGGAAGAAGTTACGGTCCAGTGGAACCACTGAGGCTCTATGCAATGGTAGATCAACCTTCAAGGGAATGAAGAGATGGATTAAAAACTGCTGTTCTGAAGAGGTGGAGAGAAAGACAGAGGATTTAAATCCTGGCTCTCTTACACACACACACAGAAAGGAAGAAATGTCACATGGTAGCACTACTACTAGTAGTAGCGTTTCAGTTTTATTATAGTCACCCTCTTCCCATGGACTCTGGGGAGGATAGAAAACCCAAAACTCATGATAAAACCACACAGACAGTCCAGACTAAAATGCTCTTAAAAATAATACCAATCAAGCCAAACAGCCCCTCTACATTAGTGTAAAACTTTAATCCCAAGCCTTATATGTGATAACATCACCTATAATCCTAGGGCTCTACAGAAGGCTGATTGTCTGATCACACCCAACTGTTGTACCTACAACAAAAACTGCTGAGCTCACAAGGTCGGGTCCTCAAAGCTTTTGCCACTGGGCAGCAGGTCAGTCTCTGAAAAGAGGGGCCTGGGTGAAGCCTGGTGGGTCCTGCCTGGTCTGCTCTCCCCCCATATTATCCCACCATCTCTCCCCTTGGCTGGTCGGATCTGGCGGACAAGTCCACCGAGGCCAGGAGGAGGCTGGTCTTTCCTTGCTCTGGGAAGAGAAGAAAAGGCATCTGCTGAGCCCTGTTGCGCTTCATCTCGGCTCCACAGCTCCACCTTGGAGATGCCAAATGAGCATCTCTGGCCCCATTTAGAGGAGCCATCAGAGTTCCTCCAAAACTCCAAAACAGCTGCTGGATTGTCATTTTTAAGGAGAAAGGAATGGGAAAGCATTGGTGTATGGGGACCAATTATTTTGCTCCATTCGGTTAATTTAACTTATTTAAAAAGTAACAGTCAACTCTCTGAGTTACGCTTGACTCCCAGTGACCTTAAAGACACTCAGTTTAGTTTTCTTGGGAAGAACATGGGAGGACTTTGGCACTGTCTTCTTCAGGGATTGACTTGCAGTCTGATTCCCTGGAAGTTTTTCATCCAAGGGCTGGAATGACCAACCCTACTTAGCCTCACAGGCCAGGAATTAACCTGATTAACCCAAGATTAACCTGTTGAAATACATTAAGCATTGCAGTTATTAAATTATATTTTCATCCAGGTTCATCTCTTCTCTTCTTTTCTCTTTTTTCTTTTTCTTTTCTTTTGCATGCCACTCAGCAGTGAAAGATGGCCTTGAGTCAATCTAGAGTTGGTCTTCTAGCCTGTCTGGAAACAGCTCTCCAAGATTTCAGACAGACCCACTTCCGACCTTCCCTGGAATTCCCAGGGACAGATTTCTCTTCAGAATGCATAAATACAGCAACATCTCAATATTTTCCATCTCAAAAGGTAGGTATTAAACCAGTTCAAATATTTCATATCACTAAACATCAACCTCAAAAGATAGCCATCTTCTAGAGGGTCAAACTATGGCCCATCAAGCCCAGGACATTTTAGTGGAAGCTGCTGTCCACCACTTCAGGCAATTATTTTTCTAGCCCCCACACCCAACTGGAAAGGCTGCCAAAAATGATAGAACCAGGCCCAAAGATCTTCTGCAAGCCTGGCTGGAACTCAGCCATTATCTGTGGGCTGGTTTCTTTGGTTTCTTCCTCAAGAGATGCTGGTTTAATTCTTGCCTGCTTGGATGGAAGGTCTTGACTTTCAGAAAACTGGATCCACAGATAAAAAAAAAAACACCAAAGCCAATTCACTTTGAATCCTTTTTCTGTTCTAAAAACATTTTCTCCTTCCTGCAGCAGTTCCAGCATGGGCAAAATGGGTCCACCCATGGTGTTGGCCTTCAGACACATCGGGCTCTTCCCAAGAACCTGGGATGTTGTAATATATCAGTGCTGTACATGAGCAAAATCAAGCCGTATGGTCTTTTGCAATTGACAGATGGCAATTTTGTCAATGCACAGATTTTCTAAGTGCTGTCCAAGAATTTTGGGATTAGTATCCGATGTGCCCATATTATTATTATCATTACTTTGCTCAAGGCATTCAACTACCTGCTCTCCCAAGCCTTTTAGATCATGAAACACTTTAAAAGCATTTCTCCCAGCCAGCTGGGTAATGTTTTGTTTTTCAGGAATGTGACTTGCAGAGGGGTGGCAGAGGGCAGAGGCAGCTGAACTCCTTGCTGGTTTGTTTATTTGCTTTTGTATTTTCCCTTAATGAACAGCGATATTCATTATCAATGGTGTTTGCTCCTCTGAGCGATACACGGCCGGGAATTTGGTCTCCAGCTTGTTGTTTTCCTGGGTACCACCAATGCTTTGTAATTGGAGCTCATAAATGCCTTGGAGAGGATTGCCATGGAAAATAACTCCTAGCTGTAAATCTTCATAATAAAAACCACCAGACCTTTTCTTTTCTATTTGGACACAGCGCCCTGGAGAAAACAGCGGAGAGAAGGCCTGGCTTTTAGCACCGCTCCAGCCCAGTCCAAGATGGAGGGTTCTGGGGGCTGACTGGGGAGGTGACCCAGGGACTTGGAGATGCTGCTGCTGCTGCTGCTGCTGCTGCTGCTGCTGCTGCTGCTGCTGCTGCTGCTGCTGCTGCTGAACACAGAGAGCTGCCCAAGGACCTTCCTCTGTCTGGACCAAAAGCCACCTGTGGCCACCAATTTATTCTACAGCTCCAGCTTGAGGAAGCATCTCTTGAGCTGAGCATCAGTTTTTAGAAGCTGGAGGGATTCAGTTTGATGAGAAGGATCAGAGGCTGCAGCTGCTCCCATCTGCCCACCCACTCCCCCTTGTTTGAGCTCCTGTGTGGGTCTCAAGCCACCTGTGCCGCTCTTCTGACTCTCAGATCCAGGCACTCAGGACACGGGAGGACAGTCGATTCTCCTGCTTCCAGGGCTCCACATTGGGCATCCAGGAAAGGGCAACTGGGAGCTTTCCTTCCTCTGCAGGGAGAGAGGATTGGGGGCATGCTGAAGCCGGTTGAAAAAGCACCCCCCATCCACATCCTCTCTTGCAAGTGACTGTGAGGACTTGAGTTGGGTTTGGAGGATGCAGGGACTGGAAGCGGAAGTTCTCCCCTCTCCCATCATTGGAAATCCTCCACGGAGAGGTGAGAGTTTACATTACAAGCCACTCTGCCTCTCTGTGCCCCTTTCAGCTCTTGAAAATAGCCTGAAAACCACATGCACACACAGAGAGAGAAGAGAGAGAAAGAGAGAGAGATACACATAGACTTAGCCTGCCATGTCTGCAGTCCTCCATTCCTGTACCAGTTCAGCCCACCGCTTGGTATTGTATTTCTCAGTGGCTCTAAGCACTCCCTCAAGGGAGTCTGCTGCAAACAGGTAGAAGGAGAGCTGCCCCTAGGTCAGCCGTAGGCAACCTTGGCTCTTTTATGACTCATAGCTGGCTCAGGAATTCTGGGAGTTGAAGTCCATGAGTCATAAAAGAGCCAAGGTTGCCTACCCCTGACCTAGGTTGTCCCCTGCCCACAAAGCTGTTCAACTGGGCCCCCTCAAGCAGGTGGGGCATCTTCCACAGCTCCCAACAGCCCTTGCTAGAATCTCCCTCTCTCTTCATCTTTCATGACTGACAGTTTGTCCTACTAAAATATGTAGATGTTGGAAGGGCAGAAAGCAGAAAATGTCCACCAAGGCAAGTATAAGGAAACTCCTGATCAAAGAAGTTCCTCATGCCCAAAAAGACAGCCTGCCAGACATCCAAGTTGCCTCTTCTGATTATATGTAATGTGGCGCAGAACATGTTATCATGATGATCCCAGAACTCTGGTATGAGTGGGGGAAGGGAGATTGTCAAGTCCTATGTGGGAATGAGTGATGACTTGACAATGGGCACCTTATCACCCATACAGGTGCAGTTCCTCAAATTCCCATAGAAGATTACAGGGGTCTAAGAATGTAATGGCAAAAGCAGTCAATAATTCAAGAGTTATTGATTGAAGCCAGCTCTATTCTTCTTTTTTAATTTATATTTTATCCAATTTTTTTCTCCATGTGTTTTATTTTTTTATTCATCTGAAGACTTGAGAGTTTTCTGCCCTGACAAAGGCAGCTGCTGGAGAAGATTGGATCCTATTCAACTTATTATTTTTTCTCTTTTCTTTAAATTGCCAGAGTAATTTATATAGTGGTTATGAAAGTGCAGGAGAGAAGGTGACAGAAAGAGAAAGAAAAAAGTTGAGGGAAGAAGAGAAGTTCTGCAAAGCAGTTGCAGCTGATACCTCACCCTGCATCCTTCAAACCCCCCAAGCAGCTCCTGGGACCAGAGGAGAGTTTTCTGGATGCCTGTTCTGCACAAAGTCACAAGTGAGTAAGGGTATTCTGGAGGGTTGGTGTCCTGGAATCTAGACATCCTGCTTGGAATACACTTTTTCTCCTGTACGGCCGTCCTGTTCCCACACCCTTTAACAGAGGAATCATTCTGAGCAGAGGAACTATGTTCAATACTGTCCCTCACAGTTTAAATATATTGGGGAAGATTCAGAAAACAGCAGCAAAACTCTTTGGAGTATGGGAGGACAGCACCACCACCACCCAGAGAAAGTAATATTTGGGGGAATATTAAAAAGCAGAATATTATATTTCCAAAAGGAATACAGTAATGGAGAAAGAAAATCTTAAAAGACAGAAACCAGCCCCCAGAAACCAGCCCCAGCCCCTCTTCCCCAGGCAGGTCTGTAGAAATGCAGATTTGACAATCCTATTCAGAAAGGTTGGAGACAGGAAACTAGAAGCTGATGAGATTAGAAAGACAAAGACCCCTGAAATCTACATACCCTACCAAAACTCTAAAGACATGACCGTTAGGACATAATAGGATTAACCCACCACCAGAATACCAAATGGATACACTGAACCTCAGGTCAAAGTTCATGCCACAGGAACAGGAACTCCAAACACAAAAGCCCAAGAAGGTATAAAAATCCACCACTCCCTGCAATATGTGGTCAGCTTTCCCAGAGCCACATTTCTGTCTGGCTGTGGTTGCACAGCAATTCCCTCGGCACCTGGATGAAACAGTCTATCTAGACCCATACCAGTCGGGCTTCAGGCCGGGGCACAGCACGGAAACGGCATTGGTCGCGTTGGTCAATGATCTCTGGAGGGCCCGGGACAGAGGTTACTCCTCTGTCCTTGTTCTTTTGGACCTCTCAGCGGCTTTTGATACCGTAGACCA
>NW_015386487.1:875936-894558 GCF_001527695.2 Protobothrops mucrosquamatus
GGGCCTGGCCTAGGGAGGATTTTAAATCGGGTTTATCTTAAGAGTAATTTTAAATAGCACAGCTTTAAATATTCGGTTTTAATTGGTTTTACTTGGGTGGGGTTGTAAATGTGTTTATGTTTTTTAATATGTTGTGAGCCGCCCTGAGTCCCGTTGGGAGAAGGGCGGGATATAAATCAAATAAAATAAATAAAATAAAAATAAATAAAGCAGTCTCCATTTTGTTTATTCCCAGCTTGGACTGGACCCTGATGAAGATTTTTCATTCAACAGGAGCAACCCCAAATCAGGAACTATGGAGATTCTCAGTCATCCAGGTCATGGTTGTCCCAAAGGTGCTTCTTCAAAAGGCAACTGGACTTTGTTTTTCCTTGAAAACCTTTTGCTTCTAATCCAGAAAGCTTCTTCAGTTCTGAAGAAACTTCTTGGATGAGAAGCAAAACATCTTCAAGGAAAAACAAAGTCAGTTGCCTTTTGAAAAAGCTACTTTGGGACACCCAAATCAGGGTATTTTGAAGCTTGGGCATCACTGCAGGGTTTCCACTTCAACTGGGGAAGGCTCTTGTCAAAAGGAGCCAAGTAAGCAGGTTGATGAATCTGGACAAGAGACTCTCAACTCTTCTTCAAAGTAATTAGAGCTATAAAGATCGAGATGGGAAAAAATTGGATGCAGATTTTAACAGATGGTAAATATTGGTGTTTTACAGGAAAGACAAGTTCCTTTGAATAAGAAACAGTCCCAGTATTTAATTTCAGCAGAAACCAAATGGCCTGCTATACTCAGTTTCTCTTTTTTTACATAACTAGTAACCCTATGCTCTTCTATGGCAGAAATGGCTGGTTTAACCCTGAGGTTTCTCATACCCAAAGCAGATGCTTTGTCCCTCAGCCCTTCATCATCACTCAGAGGCCATGTTGCTATGGAAGCACTCTTTAGAGAGCTAGGATAGGCAGAAGTGCCCACCTGAGCATTGTGTCCATGGCCAGGTGGGCTTGTAGGCTCAGCATGGAAGGAGTGGTCCTCTGCCACTGAGTCCTCCTTGCCTTTAGAGCCCTACAGAGTCCTCCCAAACAGACAAGAGGAGGGGCTCCTGCTTTCCCAAAGCCTTGATTGACAATTAAAAGACTTCTGCTTCTAAAAATGTGGTCCTATTCTATTCCTGTTCTGGGCCCACACAACCTAGAATTGCCAAGGTTGAAAAGCACTGCTCTAGAACCTAGGAGAAGGTTTCCTCTGCATTGCCTGGGAGGCAGAGTGTGTCAAAGCCAATTAAAACTAGGACAGAGTGTGTCAAAGCCAACCACAGGCCTTTTCTGCTGTGGCTCCTACATTCTGGAATCTTCTCTCCCTGTGATGAAGTTGGCTTCATCCCTTCTGGGCTTCCAAAGATCCCTCAAGACCTGGTGATGCCAGAGGACTGGGGGGGGGGGGGNGGGGGGGGGGGGGCAGAGGATAGGCAAACTAGTCAGATGGCTCTGTTATTAATAACATCCCTTCGTCTGCTATTTCGTTTTCCCTCTATTTGTAATGTTTTTGGCAATTAATGATAATGGTTTTAGGTATCTATTAATTGTTTTAGTTTTGTTGTACACCACCCAGAATTGCCTCTTTTGTGAGATGGGTGGCTATAAAAATTAGACAAAGAAATAAAAATAAGTGTAATCGAAAAAAAGGCTGAATTTAATATAACTGGGACCCAGAAATCTTTCTTGCTCCAGGTTCGCCAATCCCAGAGGTCCTCGGCAGGGTTTACTGACTTCTAAGCAGGTTTCAGGCTGCAACTGGGACCACCATCTGCCAGCCACTTGCCCAAGGAGCTCTCTTGGCCCAGCGCTTCCCCACTTCTCCTGCCAGTTCCAGCCAAGAACGCAAAGCCCGCCTTCAGGTGCCAGCCTTTTTTCTTCATGCAATCTATTCTGGTTACTGATTCTCAAGTTTTATTTCACAAAATCCTGGCTCTCTTTGTTGTGTGTTGGGGGAGGTGGTGGCCAGCCAGCACGGAACAGCCTTCCTTGTGCCCAGCCTCTGCCAGCTGGCACCTTCCCCGATCGACTCGCCGCTCCAATCCGATGGGCGATGGGGTTGGCGGCAGGTTGAGCCAAGCGTTTGCTTGCCTCCGAGACTGGCTGCGTCGTTGGAATTCCTGCCGAACACTTCTCCTTCTTGTTCCTTTTGTGGCGTTTAATTAAATATCTGTTTGTCTAGAGTCAAACACTGACAGCTCTGAAACCTCCAATGATTTATCAATAAACACAATGAGATAATTGCTCCAATGCTCATCTGACCTTTCCACAGTGCGGAGAAAATGGAAGAGGACCATTCTCTCCAGCTTTCCTCTTTCTGCTGAAGCTTCTTAGCTCTGATTGATGCCTTCTCATTAAATATATTAAAAGATGGTGAAATATCACTGGGTAGTTCAACGGCCTTTAAAAGACCATGCTCTCTCCCTCTCTGGATACCTGCAATGGCAGAAGAGAGATGAGGTCAGGGTTTAATGACCTCATGCGGATTAAACAGAGAAGTCAAACTCCTCGGTCTGTTTTCCTCTGCGTGACCTTGGAACAGGGAGTCCAGGGGTGTTAGCTTTTCCACCGATTGATTTTTACCGCCACTCCCATGTGTTTCTCTGCTCTGCAAAATGGTTTCAATCAAGACCTGCGCAAAGGCCATTTTGCTGCCCAGGCCTGGGTTTCACTGTTGGACAAACAACTGGTCAGAGGTCAAGCACTTCACTTAGATGTCTGGCCCACCATGTCCCAGAGATCCAAGGCCTATAACACCTGTTCAATCAATAAACTTACAACCAGTATGGACAGAAAGTTAAAAGGTGGTTCCATAGCAGTGTTATTCAACCTTGGCAACTTTAGGATGTGTAGACTTCAACTCTCATAATTCCCCAGCCAGCTATGGGAGTTGGGAGCTGAAGTCCACACATCTTAAAATTGTCAAGATTAAGAAACACCACTCCATACCATACTGATAGTCTGAATGTACATATTTATGCAAAGGGTCCATTGGCTATTATTTCAGCATCCTCTATGAGCACCTTGTAAGGCTGAATAAGTAATGGATGGCTGTTGAGGACCTGCACAGAATAAAGGTTGACTCTAATAACCTTCTGCTGCCCGTCTCCCTCAGTTAGCTGCTCCCCAGCATCGGGGTCGTTACCACAATAGATCCCTTCGTTATAAAAACGCTGGGCATGCATCTCAATATGCTACAAGTCGGTCCCCTGCTGCAAATATCCCCTACAACCTTAGTAAGTAATTTCCTCATTGCAATGTGTAGTTTCCTGTTGTTTTCGCAGGGAAATTAGTACTGAATTCCCCCTCCTGCCCCCCCAAAATCTCAGTTTCTGGAATACTGTTATTTTGCAGTCCAGCAAAGAAAGTAAAAGATGATGAAAGGAAAGCAGTACAGGTGGTCCTCAACTTACGACCACAATCGAGCCCAATATTTGCTATGTTGTTAAGTGAGACATTTGTCAAATGAGTTTTGCCCCATTTTACGATCTTTCTTGCCTCAGTTGTTAAGTGAATCACTGCAGTTGTCAAGTTAGCAACATCGTTGTTAAATGAATCCAGCTTCTCCCCATTGACTTGGCTTGTCAGAAGGTCGCAAAAGGGGATCACATGACCCCTCTGGGACACAGCAGCCATCATAAATAGGAGTCAGTTGCTAAAGCATCCAAATTTTGATCACGTGACTCTGGGGGTACTGCAAAGGTCATAACTGTGAAAAACCATCATAAGTCACTTTTTTCAGTGCCATTGTAACTTTGAATGGTCACTAAATGAACTGTTGTAAGTCGGGGACTACCTGTAATGAAGGCCTTTCTATGGGGAAAAATAAAGGGTCAGTAGAGGAGACGTGCCAAGGTCATGCATCACTAATGCTTTTGTCACACTGAGCAGGGAGCAAAAAGGGGGCAGAATCTCTGGCGAGAAGATGCTTGCATTATCGAGACGCTTGCATTATCCCTTTGCCTGTGATGCCTCTGCAACTCATGCAGGCGTCCCAACGGTCTGAGACACTGCCGTGCAGTGTCCTGTCAGAGAAGCCCTCTGGCTTTTTCACAGAAAAGGAAAGCAAAGTGGCATCCGTGTGGCTGTTAACTCCGTGCAGCAGTAAAGAACATCTGCTGGAGCTCAGGTAGCAGGACTGGTTACCACGGGTGCTTTGAAGCTGCAGGAGGTGTAGCCCAACACCTGGAAGAGGCCAGAACCAGCTGCTCTAAAGTGTACCCAGTCTGTGTTGTGGCTTCAGCAGCAAGAGGCAGCCTCTAGAAAGGGCCCTTACCCGGGACGCCCTTCTCCTCTTGTGCTGTTCTGGAGACACCTGAATGGGCTGCCATGGCTATAAAAAGGGCAGAGCAAAAGCCAAACGCTGGGATCCCTCGTCCTTCTTTCTTCTGAAAAGGAGAATTGGCTCGTTCTGTTAAAGACCGAGAGGGGCAGAACTACTTGCCAAGGATTGGAGACCCTCCTTTCCTGCTTGAGATGCAGAATGTCAGAAACGTCATGTACCAAAATTCTGCTTCTTCAATCAAAATTGGCATCTTTTATTCTAAGTTTATGTTGAGAATAAATAAATATAGCTTAAAATCTTGCTGGCACCACAACAAAACGATAAACATGGAGTTCTAGTACTGAGTCGGCTTTATTTTATGCCACTACATTCCCCAACGCCTCCTGGTGATGTGTGGGCATTCACCTTGCAATAAAAGACAGAGTAAGAATTACACAGCAATATCTTAAATTATTATGTTAACATGGGGTGTCTTCCACCATGCAGTTTTGTTTTTACTGCCTTGCAAAATGTTGGGAGGGAAAGAGAATAGGGTCTGCCACAGAGAAGCATTGAGGGGTGAACCCTTCAAGTTTCAAACGTCAAGCATTTAACCCCAGTTTATACCCAAGGACACTAATTGATATGTATACATTAGATTTCAAGGGTAAAATTTAGCATATTGGTCTCTGCACATTTCAATTTTGTTATGCAACTGAGTTATCCCCAGAAGCTGACCCACACTCAGTTCTTGCACACTAAAACAATTGTGTTCTCATGGACCATTTCTAGTCCAGGGTTATTCTGGGTCTGGCTGACGTATGAAGCTGCTCTCAGGAACTGCCTCAGGACTGAGAAAAGATCCAGATATATGAAATTACTTACAGAATGATAGCACTAATGAAGATGAGTGGAACATTGTTTCCAACACGGGAACTCCGAGAGCTTTATTACTTATAAATAAATAATTTATCACCTCTCTTACTGGCTCTTCTCCCGTGGTGCCTGCTGCATGTGAAGCACAGGAGGGGCCTAAAAGTACTTAGCAGACTCCTGGATTATAAACAATTAAAACTTTATTGATTTATTGATGTATTGGCTTGCTTGTTTACATTACGTACAACCCACCCAAATTCTAATGGAGACCTGGTAACATATCAAAAGGGCGGTGGTAAGGAACTGCAGCAATAAATAGCTGAATCAAAATCACATTGCGCGAACAAATAAACTGGGCTACACAAGTTGTTTCCAATTAGAAGGTACAAAATTCTACACTTATTTACAGGATGGCAGTTTAGTTTACACAAAACTCCTTTCTTTTTTCCTACTTTCTTGTCTTTCCTGCACCCACCAACTTTCTCTTCTGCTTGCTTCTCTCTGTTTTTTAATTTTTTGCCCCACCTGCCTTCTAAGAAAGTGCCCGTGAATCTTTCTCTCACTGCAGCAAAAGACAGGTTATCTCCACTTCCCATTTGTGGTGAAAGCCCGACACATCTTTGCCTGGACTGGTGACTTCTAAAGGGATGGGGCCAAGGACAGTCCAAAGTCGGGGGGCCAATATCCAGGCACAGGACTCTTTCTGCATGGAGAGTGAGGTGCATAACTTTGCTTCCTGGGAGACCGGAGACTAGGGCTGACACAACCCCAGGATCGGCCACAGACATTGCAAGGAAGCCCGGCTTCCTCCTTTAATGGAGCCCTGCCCCACCAATTAGCACAGGGCTGGCTCTCAGTATTAATTCTGTCCATGGAACCAAAGGCTTTGCTGGCAGTTATGGCCCCTTCCAAAGCGAAGAATCTGTGAAGGATCTGTGCAACTTGATGTATCATGTCTAGAGAAGGGAAAGAGAATAATGAAATAGGCCAAGAAAAGGGCTGCTTTCCCGTTTCAAATCATGACATCATCTTCATTTTTAAAAATTATTTCAGCTGTAGTGGCGACAACGCTAGAAAAGCATACATTTGATCAATTGTTGTTGATTGTAAATCTAAATAGCCTTTAAAGTAGGAGAGAGAACAAAGAGAGGACATCTTGTGAAGTTGGAATGCATCTAGCTCAAACTCCAGGGCTGTCCTTTGTTATCAGGAGTGTTCTCGACTTCAATCATCTGAATGTTGAAAAACCCTTTACAAGTCAGAAATGCCTTTTGATGCATGTTAGATTTAAGCTGCCTCCATTCACAACCGGAGTCTGGCAGAAATGTGGAGTAGGAGGTGTGGAAGATGGACGTCTTTGTGTCTTCTGTTACTTCCTGCTTTCCACAAAAGCTTCAACCCAAGGGGTTTCATGCAAAAGCCGGTTTGCATGAACAAAAATAGCCATCCTCCGAAGCAGATCCAGCAGGGAGGGATGAACTCAAGGCTACGTGGGGAGACCAGTCACCTCCTAACCCCCATTGGTCCCCTCAGAGACTGTGAGGATGGAGCTTTCTCTGCAGGGACTCCTGGTCAGCCCCTTTCTCTGCAAGAGAGGATTGCAGGTGGGACAGCACCCCAGGCAACCCAAAAGTCTTTGGAAAACTTTCTCTTTTCTGCCTCTTTTTTGGCTATTAATCTTTTCTTTCCCTCCTAGGATAGCGTCTGCCTCTGTTAATTGTTTCTAGGTTCATAATATAATGAAAAACAGTCTTCTGTGCCCAAGGCACCTTTTAATTATACAACAGAGCAGGTGAAACCACTTGATACGTCCCCTCTCACTCTTAGCCTACCTGGTAATTAAGGAAGACCAGGCTTTTTTTCTAGAGGATGCGGTCAAATTCACTGTTGCCAAACAAGCAAGTGGAGCCTGAGTGTGATATCGCCATCATTTCTCGAAGGGACAACAGGAAGGGGGGCTAATTCAAGTGACAGGTACCCAGAGCACCTGTGCCAATAAAGTCAGAAAGTGAGATAGCTGCACAGGACCATCCTGAAAGGAACATCCCTGAAGGAATACAGAATGTCAGAGAGAGCGATTAGAGAACGGGATCAAGGGGTGATCATTTTGGATCCAGGAAAGGGTCCAAGACACCCCTAGCATCTCCTCAATCAAATCTCCCCATCCCATGCAGAAAACACTTAAGGTTGTCTCATGTTCTCCAGCCACCTGGAATGAGTGAGAGGGACATTTCTCCTGGCTGCATCTGTGAAATGTTGGTGTGTTGCTCATGCTATTTACTTATTATTACTATCAAAAGACTGTCTCTTGGCACTGATTACAATTACTGTACAATTTGAAATGTGCATTCTACATTTTTAAGAAACCTCCTCCTGTTCTTTTCCACCAGTTGGTCCACCTGTTGGTATTGTTTCAAGTTTACGAACATGGTGTGCCGAGGGCATGAATAAAGGAGACAGAAAATCAAAGTGGGAAGGCCCAAACCTGCCAAGCACGTCAGAGCAGAAGACCTGCTGGGCAGCCTCTCCTGGAAAGAGCCCTGCCTGGAATCTCAGGAGCCACAGGGCCCGACCATTGGTGGGCCGAGTTCAGCTCTGGGCTGAAGGGGCAGTCACCTCATTCTGCAGGAGGACCCTTCCCAACTCCCTTCTGCCTGTGGGAAAGGCTGCTGAGAGGGATTCCACACCAGAGAGAAAGTGGACCAAGGTGGCCAAGTGGGTGGCCACAAAAAAATCTATGGCGGTAGCCCCAGCAACCAAGGCATTGGTGGCATGAGAAATCTCCTCCCATTCAACCCCTTTCAGTGGCCCTGAAGGCATCTTTCTGACAAACATCCCTCATAACTGACAGCAGATTTTTTTTTGTCTTGTGGACACAAGCACAGGAACTGAAAACCTCTTTCTAGAGCTTAATTAGTAGAAGGCTGGTGAGATGCTTCCCCTCCCTCACCTGGCCCCCTCTTTTCCAATCTGTCTTATTGATATAAACCCTCCAAGTGAATGGCCTAGAAGAAAAACAGCAAGGGTGGATCTATATAGGCCTATCCAGAGTCTTGTGAAACATATTTTTAGAGGAGGAGGAGGAGGAGGTGGAGGAGGAGGAGGACACTAGCACTATTACTGACAAGGTGTGGTGTCACCAGCTCCCTGCCTGATCATCACCAACTGTCGATTTCTGCTTCATTTTCCACCCTGGCCAAATCAATAACCAAAACTATTCCAAGTACTTGGTTTTGCTTGAAAATTTCCATTTGGCTTGTACATTCATTCAAAATAAAATATTTAGAGGACAGAAGACCTGCAGAGCTCAACTTAGGTGTTCTGGGTTTTGTGTGAATAATTAGACACCACAGCCTTCCTCTGGGCTCTAGTTAGAGCGGTTCCTTGCTTCCCTCCCTCGGCCCCAGCACAGCTCCAATGAAGCTAAGCATGTCTTACAAATTGTCTGGGTTGCACTCTGAAGTTGCTGGTGTTCAAAGAAATTTTTCCCAGAAGATATTGCAGGGGAAGAAGGGGTTAATGCCTGCATTCACGTTTTCTTCTAGACTTGAAATCCATGATGCAAAGATGGAGCCATGTGCAAGAACACCCACAGAGAGCAAGAGCCCACTTTTAAGAGTTGGTGGAGTGAGGGTCGTTCAGAGCTTCCCCTTTTGTGGTGAACTGAACACTGAAAAGCTGCCCGTGTTTGTCAGACCTGCCCCAGTCCGATCCCTCCCAAAGGAAGAAAAACCTTTGACTCCATTTGGTTGAAATAAAGGTAGTTTTACTAAGAGATGCTGGTTGCAGTAAAGTCAGGTGGAGTTTCCCATACAAGAAGACACAAACTATCTCCTTCCATCCCATCCCTCCCCCCATGACCAGTCCAAACCCAGCCAATGCGATGCCACCTGGATGTTTTGGGAACACTGAGGTGTTTCAGCTGGTAACTTTCCACACTCAGGGTAAATGGCCTTGATGACGCCTTGGCACAATGGGTCCCACAGTGATCTGCTTTTCCTGAGCTGCCACCCACCTCCCGAATTCCCACACACAAAAATGCATACAGGTTTATTGCTGCCCATTTGGTCCTCCCTCCCCCCTAGCCCTTTGATGGCAGGACACCAGCACGGCATCAGGCCAAAGATGGTAGCCCTGACAGTGTTCCTTCCCCAAACTAGCCAGCTCCACCACATTCCATATTCAACATGAGGGGATTTGTTCTTTTCTGTCTTAACTTGATGCCTGACCTATGATGATGCATGAACATGGCATACAGTGGCATAGTCCACTCATTCACCCCATTAGTTCAGCAAAGCATGGCTTAGTGCAGAGGTCTCCAAACTTGGCAACTTTAAGACTTGTGGACTGCAACATGCTGGCTGGGGAATTCTGGGAGTTGAAGTCCACAAGTCTTAAAGTTGCCAAGTTCAGAGAGCCCTGTCTTGGTTCAAAGTAGGCACCTCACCCACTGGGCTTTCCTACCCAAATAGTTCCAGGTCCACAGATTTTCCTGACCTCATAAGATTGTAGGAAAAGCGACTCGACAGGTGATGGGTGAGGACCTTCTTCTCTGTCCTCAGGATGTGTTGTCTCTACTCATTCTCTGCCAGGAGGTTCCCCACCCAAAGGCAGGATCTCAGCATGGTTCCAGTGGCACACCTGGCTATTTATTGTGCAGAAATCCCCTGGGAACCTGGCAGCTTTTCCAGGTGCATCGTTCTTCCTCCACCCACAGGCTACAAAACAACAAAGGCTCAATATGGACGGGCAAGAGGACAATCACCTGGGCCTCCCTTTCTCCTCCTCTGACGTGCTTCTTTCTGATGCCCAATAGATTTGCATGGGTGTCGGAAAGCATTTTCTGCTGATAATAGTGATGTGGACAAACTCTTCCCTGCAACCCACTTAGTCAGTGCATCAGTTCCACAAAGATGTGATTAAAATAATAATAAATTAACTAAAAAAGCCACCAACAACACCCATTTCAGGTGTGAAACAGCTTTAAGATAACTAATTATTTACACAGCTTGGTGCTGCATCTGCGGCTGTATTTCTGATAAATATTTTGAGCGTGTTTGAGCTTGGAAATTAACAGGAACCTTAGCGATGCCACGTTAGAATTCTACATCGATATTCACTTTTCAAGATTGTTGCCCTGTCAGCTCTGGATGGCTGGAAGTGGCAGCAGAGGGCAGAAGAGGAACAAATGCCATTCTGGTGCACAGTGAGTTTATTGCTGAATTGCCTGTTTTCACACTGAGACACATACAAGGCTAACCCTTCTTTGCAGTAAAGCCTTAACTTTGCTACTTGGCTGGATCACCTGCTGGCCTGGCCTGGCACTAATAAAAAATCCAGGGAGATCCTCTTCCACAAGGCCCAACCTCAGGTTGCTCACAAATATCAAGTGCAGGAAATCAAGAAGTCCAGGCAGGTCAAATGAATATTTAGGGTAAGTTTATTGCATGCTGAGGCTCTCTACAAGCATCTGAACTACTAGTGGTCAAGGCAAACTGGCGGTAGATAAGAGTCAACGGAGCTGAAAGTATGCTGGACTTAGGTCTCATGTGGGCAGGAAGGGACTCAAGAGTGATGACGTGCTTGACCCCTCCCTCAGCCTGGTCATCTCCTACACAAATTTGGAATTGTGTCAGTGGGCCCACCATCGGGACTGACAAACAATTTTCCTTGGTCTCCTGGGACTATAACTTTGGGTTCATGGTTTATATTTTTAGGCATCCCTAAGCTTTGAGCCATCTCTTTTTTTCAGGAGCTGACTAATGCCTTCAGGGTTATTCCCACAATGACAACCCTATGAAATAGGTTGGAATGAGAGAGAATGACTGTGGCTGAGGATGCATCTGAATCTGGTTCTCCTCAGCCCCAGTTTGACATGTTAAGCCTTACCACATCCCTTCACTAAGCCTCTTCCTTATAAAAGAATCTGAGATTTTTAAGAAACTGCAGACAGAAAGTTTTTTTCCATGGCTGGAGGGCAGACTTGCTAAGTTTCTCTCTGCTACCAAACCAGGAAAGGCTCAACATGACAGATCAATTCCCCCATTGCTTGCTGGGGAGCAAGGCTAAGGCAAGCTCTGAGACATCTCCTTGCCAAATAAATGTGGGTGTGCGAGAACTTTGCCCCGCTTTGGCCTACAGCTTTCCTTCTTGCCAACCCCTGGCTCAACCAGCAGTCCCAAGTCCTTCGCTAAACTCAGCGAGGCTGGAGGCGAAGGCTCTGGATCTCCGATACTTAATAACTCCGGCTAGCGAGCATCTCACTTGGCTCTTTCTTGGCTGTTCAGAACCATTCTTCTCCCATTGTTAATGCAACTGCCATACCCTGCATCTGCACTGAGTGAAAGCTAATTATAATAATTAACAGAGAACTCGTGAACTTGTCAAACTGGTAATTATAAACCGCAGGGACTTTTATCATTAATAGACAGTGCTCAGAGTAAAACAATGAAATAGAACCAAGGCGTAAATGTTGCTTTTGATCAAAATTGCATTGAGTGGGACTGTCAGCGCTGGCCATTGGTCATCATGCAGCGGGGTCATCCTACCTATTGTCTCCAGGCCCAGAGGAAGGCAAATCAGCAAGGCAAAAAGAGCCATTATGGAAAGGACAGAGCAGGTTTTCTGGTTTCTTGGTAATGACCAACCTGTAGTTCAACTGGCCCTGAACTGGCATCCTTCCCCACACAGGTGAAGTCAGTCTCTGGGTCTGGGCGAGGCACACAGAGAGAGTGGCAGAGAGACCCAAGCCTGGAAAATGGAACTTCTTGGTTCATCAAGGCTGTGCAAAGGAGGAGGTGATGGGGTTTCCCGAAAGGCTAAAATGGATGTCCTAGATCAGTTTAGAGAGACAAGATAGCATTGATGAAAGTCATTCCACATTAAAAGGGGAAAAAGTAACTTTCCTGTTTTTCCATGTCCATCCTGGGGGGTAATTCCTTCCCCTTTTCTCCCTTTCCCTGAGAAGGTCCCCTCCTCTGCAGGCATGTAGAAACCCAGAACAAGGAAGCCCTCGGATAGAACCAGGCATTAGAACTGGGCAGCCAGCAATGGTGTGGTGGGTACAGGAGAGCCAGAGGTGATGTCCGCTTCCCTCCCTGGAGGACAGAGGCAGTTCAGGCATCCTGGACCTCCTCAACTCTATTTGGATGGAGGGCATTCACCAACCTCCAAGCTGCAGGGTGTTTTTCTTAGACTCCTGCCACCTTCTGTCTATGGAAGAGGAAGGAAAGGTCCATGACAGTGTTTGCTTCAGGGAGGAAACATCCATGAAGGTGTTTATTTGTGGCAACGCTGTCCAAAATGCATCCATTTCAACCTCTGAAAAGGACACAGCCTCACTCAGTATGAGGGTGAGAGGGTAGCCATGAACCCCCCAATATCTGAGGGCTTTCTGAAAGCCAAGCACCAACCCCTCTGAGCTCCGAAGCCTGATTCCTGCAGGGGCTCTTTCCCCTCGCTATGAAAGAGAAACCTCTGACTTTTCTCAGGGATATGGAGGCATTCCTTTTCAAAACCCACCCATCAGCAGAGATGTCATTATTCTTCAACTTTCCCTGCTCACATTGTAAGCTTTCTCTCCTGGATGGTAAACAACAAATGGTTCTTTTCACCCAAGAGATAAGATTGTTTGTCTTCCAAAGTCACCGCAGTATGTATGGGAAGCCTGGGATTGTTTGAATAATGAGTCTCCCGTAGAACGTATGTTTCTTTTTGTGTGTCCTTCTGGTAACAAAGATCTGAGATTTCCCAAGGCAGTTGCGGCTTCACCTACCAAGGAGGCTGTTTCTGAAGGGCAGGCGAGGGCCGTGCCGGAGGAAGGGAGCTTGTCCTGCCTCTCCGCTATCGAGGCAGAGAGCAAACTCTTTCTGTCCACATCCCCACCAGGAACAGAGCGAACCGAGCAGGCCACCATCCTGTCTTCACTCCAACCACTGCAGCAGATGAGGTATTGATTTGCAGGCTTAAAAATAAGAAATATGAATCTTGGAGCTGCTATTTTAAGCTTTCCCCAGGTTCAGGTTGAGCTTTTCTCAACAGGGGTTGATGTTATGGTAAGCTAAAAGCATAAAGCTGAAATTAAGCCAGGCCCTCCGCCCAGGATTAGACAAGCCTTGAACTTTAGTATGTAAAAATTTAGAAATATTCTAAAAGCCACAAAATCAACCTTATTTTAGACTTGAGGAGAAATGCTGGGCTGTAACATTGCTCAGCTTGGACTGACAGTTGATCAGAAAGCCACCTTATCACTCACCAGAAGGCGGGCACACCACAAGGCCTCCGCGGGAAAGCTGAGGAGGGGGCAGACATGGAAGGAGGTCTCCACTAGGACAGCTGCCTACCTATAAGCCCCCAAAGGGAGGAAGTGAGAAGGTGCTGACCAGGCAGAGGGTCCTGGGGGAAGTTGTGGGGCTCTGTTTCTTCTTCTGAGGCCAGTTAAGGGAGCAAAAATAACCCACGAAAGGGGCACCTACCCCTTCCACATCACAGCAATAGAAAGGCTGAGCCATCATTCTAATCATCCCTTATTCAACATTTTGCATACAACAAAAACATCAAAACTGGGACTGTCTTAATTTTTTAAAAGTAATGTGGCAGAGGTGAACACACATATAATTAATATTTATAAAATGAATGTGAAAAAGCCCGTACAATTTGGTGTCCAAATGGACAAAGGGGCTAAGGACTTCCTGAAATGCAGCCATTTGTTTCATCACTGCAGTTAATCCCACCCGTTTTGCCATTTCAGCTGTCCTGAAACTTTAGCCAGCCCCTCTTTTAAGGCAGGAGGTCTGTTGCATTATCATTTGTTCCCCACAAGGCTTCCTTATCCTTGTTATGTTCAAAACATGAGGGAATATTTCTTGATATTCAAACACATAGCTTTTTTCAAGCAACTTGGCACAATGAGCAGTGGCTTTGTCATGCACCATATTCAGTCATGAATCTGAGATTATTAAGAACTTCCTTCTAAGGAAAACACAATCTTAGGTTAGCAACAAAAGAGGGCGATGCTTGAGATCATAAAGTGCCAACCTCGGAAAATTCAGATCTTGAAATGTCAGCATAAGAGGTTTCCAGATCAGAATGTTTCAACCTCAAAACATTTATTTCATTTAAAGCATGTTACCCTGTTCTTTAGTGCAAAGAATCCTACAGCAGATCAGAGATGTGCATTCGCACACCCCCACACAGACACACACGCACACACCCGGCACATCAGCTGGAGGTGGAATGTAATATAAGAGAAGAATTTATCTTTGGACTTGGATATTCACCTACGATTCTTTCTATCTACCAAAGCCTAAACTAAGCAAAGTTGAATAGGGAAGAAAGATTTCATCTAGAATTTTTCGGTGAGGGTCTCCCTGCACAGGTTGTCTAGGATTTGGAGGAACAGATCCAGGAATCTATTTAGGGAGCTGAAAGAATGCTAGGCTTAAATAAAGAATATACTTATTAGTAGAGCTACATAATAAGGACTTTTTCTAAATTTCAATAGTGTTATTTGTACTGATGCTTTTGCCATTGGAAACTGTTTTTATTCTTGATAAGCTTTGTGGATTCTAAAATCTGAACTGTTTCTGCTGATCTACTAGAGCTTCTCTAGCAGATCTTTTTCTTCCCCTTCTGTTCTAGTTTGAAACTCCTGGAGATTAGCGGGGAGGACGTCCTTCACATGGTGCTCCATCACACGTTGGGCTTCATCGGCTTTGTCCACTTTGCTGCAGTCCCCTGAGCCCTTGTCAGTGGGATGCTTGTAAGCCACAGAAGCAGCTGCGCTTTGGAAGCCCCTGCAGGTTGGGTGGAGAGGGCTACTTTCCAAAGGGAGAACCAGAGCACCAGGACATTTAAAATGCATTAAAGGATTCCAGCTTTGAAGTGAGAAACATTCTGGCTAATCAGAGAAACAACTTTTCAAAGGATTTGTGGAAAGGGTCTTTACCTTCAAGCTGGCTAGTTTCTCCCGTGGATAGTTCTATGAATAAAACATCCATCTCCCAATTAAATCTTGATTTAATTTTTCTCTTTTTTTTCTAAAACTGATGAACTTGACTGGTTTCACAAAAGACAATGAACATTAGTATTCTTTTGTATCGCAGAATCCTGGAGGATTCTGCTTGGTCCTCTCACCCAAACCTCCTGAACTCTCTGATGATTTGCAGGATTAAAGGGGCGATGGAGACAGACAGTCTCCTGGCCCTCAGACCGTGACTTTGGCCAGCCTCTCAGCTTGGAGAGGTGGAGGCATCATGAAGAAATCTGGAAACAAATGCCCCCATGATTAGCCAGAATTATTATATAAAGATCGTTTTCATTGTCCAGCTGGTCCATATCAAGTTGCCGCATATTCGGAGCCACAGTCGCTCTCGTTCCAAGGGCCCTTGCGATATATTCGGAAGGCCAACTCGTACCTGTGCATCAAGAGATTTCTCCTCCTGTCGCAGCTGTGAAATGAGTCCAACCAGGGAAGTTCCCAAGCAGAACCTCTTTGGCCAAAACCGAGGACCATCAAAGCAACTTTCTTCAGCAGCACAGTCAGGCTCTGAGGTTCATTTCATTTTCCACAGAAGTGATTTTACCAAAATGAGAGTTTTCCAAACTCTCATTTTTTTTGTGATATGGTGACCAAAATTGGCTGCAGTATTCCAGTTACTCTTTTAGTCGCTTAACTGACCAAAGCGGCTGACCAAATTGTTAAAAACCTATGTAGTTTAATGAGGCAAAGTTACTTACTCAAGGTTTAATTAGATCTAGCAAAACTGCAGGCTAAGCTGAAGGAATCTAAAAAAATACACAATTAGGAATCTAAAAAATATATACAATTAAAAATGAAGATTTATCTACAATAATGTTTCAATTACCGTTTATGGAAAAAATAATATTTTGAAAGGAAGGATGGGTCATTGTACTTCCCAACTCTTTTACTTGGTTTTTATTTGTTTACTTACTTAGCAAATTTATATAGGTACCATCTAATAAGAAGTAATTATTAATCTCAATTACATTACCAAATTACAATGGTAAGAATTCTTTCACACATTATAAGAGTTCAGATATAACTGTCTCTTCTTTGTGAACTGATTGGAAGCTGTCCTCCATCATTTTTTTTGAGGTTCCACCCCAAACCAGTAAATCCGAGGCTGCCTCTCCATTGCAATTGTCTTCCAGAGCAGGGTTTGTTGTCCTGCAGACAAATCCAGCAGAAGACGTCTCTTGCCGCATCAACCAAGACTACTGTCCTATTGCTGGCAAAGGTCTTCCAGGGATGCAAGCCATGCTCTCGCTCTCTCTCTCCATTCCCTTATTGCCAGAGATGCAAGGGATGAAGCCAATTTCTTCTCATGTGATTGGAAGTACAGGAGACTTCCAAGGCTTCATCCACAGATGATACCCTCCACAAGAATGTTCCTCCTTCAAGTCTTCCTTATAGAAACTTATTATAGGAGAAGGACTGGCAGAGCCAGGGGGAGGAGTGAAAAGAGGGGTCATTTTAAAGTTGTTGTAGTGACAAGTCCACCCTCCCCCCCTTGAATGCCATTGACCCTTATCTAACTCTAACCAGGCACTGACCATTAGCTGAGAAGATTCCTGTGTGTAGGCTTTTAGCAATAAATCAGTTCATTTGAACCTTCAGGTGTGGACCTGGCTTTTCCCTCCTATGAATCATATCCTTGGTCTGTCTCATTAGCTTGACTGGGAGTGCAAGCAGATAAAGAGTCATCCATGAACAGGAGATCTGAGGACCTTCTGCAGTGACTCATTCTTGGGGACCAGCTCAAAACCAGTTAACTTTCCTGCTGCCATGAGAAAGACATGCCTGGCGGAGAAGCACTCTGATGGGTTTGCCTGCCTCTCTCACTGGGATGTTAAGCCACCAGCTGCTTCTATAGGATGGAAATGCTGTGAAATTTTTTAAAAAATAAAAGCCTCTGATCTTGGTATCAAACATTTTATTCCTTTCACCTTAACTTCACACCCATCCTTTTCCCAGATTCCCCAGTGTCAGATATAAACCTTTTGCTTGTTTCCAGTTTTACCTCCATCTGTCTGCCATAAAAGGACTGGAAGATTTATAATCTGGCATGATTGATAAGCATTTCTGATGCCTGATTTATAAGAGGTAGCTGGTGATTTCGGATGGAAAGATTTAGGTGTGATTTGATTTTGATTGATGGAATTTGCTCTTATGAATGCAGAGTCTCATCAATGCCCAATTTAAAGTTAACGGCCATGTGATGGTCCTACAAATGTGCAAGGCTTTGGCAGCTTCAGATTAGAAAACTGGACTATTCTAATGTTTGGGAACAATCATGTTGCATCCAAAAAAGAAAAAGAAAAATGCAGACCTGGGGGGAGGGAGGATAAATGGAACCAATCTTTAATCATAATTGGGAGACTTCAAATGTAATTTCCTTTTCTTTGAGCCAGCAGAAAAGTCTCCAGTTACAAATAAAGTCAAGAGCTAAAGTAGATATCATATGCAAATACATGTCACCTTCTTCAGAGGTTTTCAAAATGAAAAACAGCCTTGAAGATTCTAAAACTTACTTCAGAGGAGTTCTATATGACCTGCTAAAATGTGCGGGACCTGGGTTTCAGTCGGGAAACATTTGCAAGGTTGTATTTGTGCGAAGTGTTGTTTCCTGTTGAATCACATTAGTTTGTAAAGTAGAAGCCAAAACTCAAAGGCTACCCTCCGCCACCCACAATGGCCTCAAAGACAGAATCCACAACACTTTGCCACCTACCAATTTTGACTATGGTGGAAGTTAACTCCCTTTTTGTTCACTCCTAATGAGAAACCACAAGTTCCTTAAAAACTGCTTTTATTATTTCAATCTGGATATGAAAGTGTCTCTTAAGCAGAGGAAGCCATTCCAGCACAACTGGAAGAAGGACGCAGATGTTTCCTCCCTGTTTAGTCCTGGGAGTGAGAAGGTTTGGGGGGGGCTCTTACACAGACACAAGATTCATTCTCAAAAGGTGATAATTACGTGGAATATAGAAATGGCCTCAGATAAACAGACCACCCGTGGCTGCCTCCTATCTTCTGCTGAATCCATTCTGGATGAGATGTTTCAAGTGGGCTTGCAAATAGAAGCAGGACATTCACTCACCTATTTGCTCCATAACACTCCAGAATAAAATGACATCTGCAAATGGCATAAATTGCCATGTGGGAAATACCTCTTAAACTTTCCCTCCTTTTCTGCGCCAAAATTCAGGTTCAGAGAAAATTCAGCCCAAAATATTGTATAATCAAAATTACCAACTCGGGAGCCCACAGATCCCTCCTTTTCTTTGTACCCAAATCCCGTTTTGGATAAATGAGATTTATTTTCTAGATCAGGAATGAAATCTGGGTTGGCTTGAACTGCACCTGCTGCATGTTTGCAATGAAGCTCCTATTCTGTTAAAAGAGAATGGTTCCTCATTTCCCTAATGAAAAGATGC
>NW_015386487.1:897670-901370 GCF_001527695.2 Protobothrops mucrosquamatus
AGGAATGGACAAAAGATGTATTTCTAGGAGTAACAGCCACAGCATGAATGCAAGTAATCTTTCTCATTAAGAATATGTTTTTTGTTATAAAATCATTTCTACTGAGTTATCTATCTGATTTGATTTATAAAGCATTTTAAATCAAGACCAGAATAGTAAAAGGATGTTCAAAGTTCATATCAACTTTATAAAGCAAATAGTAAATTGATAGATTATTTCTCCTCTGATCTCCTGCAAAGTAAAGTCAGTGTATCTGTGTGGCAGACAGCGTTTCAAGAAGGTGTGATTCAGATGCATTGTATTGTTAATTCGCTGTTAACTATGCAAGTCAAACTCTGCATGCTAGCTAACACCACAAAGTAAAGATTACAAAGTACCTGTGATCATTTGGATGCTTCTGCTGAATTTGCCATCTATCTCAGGAAAGGCTTAGCCTGCTTCAGCCACCTTCTTGAGGCAATGAGGAGATGGTTTCAAAGGATTGTCTGTGAATTCAACTCAGTTTGTCTCGATGTCTTGGAATGAGTGAGACTGACCCTTTAAATGAACATAGCAGGATGAAAAGGCTTTCTTGCTAACTTTGGCAAATTTCTGTTGACTTTGTTCGATGCTAAGAAAGGGTGATTTTTCCCCACTTTTCTGGCCCTAACACAAACATTAAGACCATTTGTCCCCTTGACAACCAGAGCACATTCCTCGTCGATAAGGAAAGCAATTAAGCAATTAAGCTGCTCTCACAGACACAGCACCGGTGGAAAAGCTAATCCCCCCTCCCTTAGGAATGCCTGGAATTTCAACCAGTGTCAATGGAATAAGGAGGTATTTGGTCTCAGAGGCAAAACCAACCCCAATAGCAATGCAGTAGCGACCCCTGGTGGCCAATTTGTTTTTTCCTTCAGCAATCTTCTTGCAATTAATGTGGGAACTTGATAATTAATTTAACACATAGCAGGCTTATACTAAGCCAAGCTAAAAGCACCCCATAGAGGGAAAGAAGGTACTTCACTGCACGCATCACTGACTACACAGAGTGAATGTTAGTTAAAGTGCAAGTTACTTAAATTTATCCCAAGCTACCAACATCCCCTAAAGGGCACAGAGTGAATTTCACCAAAGTATTCACTCACTCAAGCAGAAGACCAAGTTGTTCCAATTTGAGGGAAATTAAGGAGAAGGAGGCAGCAATTATCCTTGCTTATTATCACAAGCTGAAGACCAAGGGGTTCCAGCCTGCAACTTAACGACCAGGTGGGAGTTTTGTAGCTCTACATTCTCTCAGTGGCCACTAGCAGTAACATGGTAATAGGAAGAAGTTGGCTGGCCTTTCTTCAGACGCCCCCTAGTGGTTAAAGGAGGAGCTACATGCAAGCCTTTAATCACGCCCAGAGAAAGCCCTTTAGTGGACAAAGGGTGTACCTCGAAGGAAGAGCACCCCGGTAGCTGACCCACAGGAAGGGACCTCTAGTGGTAAAGGGGTGAACTGCACTGAAGTACCCACAAATGCAGGAGAACGCACCCAGTGGCGCCTCCACCCACAGACAGCACCCCAGCAGCTGATCTGCAAGCAGCGACCCCTAGTGGTCAAAAATAGAAATTCATCTAATTTGCTTCTAAATAGCTAGGAAGTGTACTGAACCTGTCCTAGCCATGGCAGAGTGTCCCACTGATTTAGATGAAGGGGTTCAACCAACCAGCCTAGTTGAGACACCCCAACCAGCCGGTCAAGGAGAAATGCTGCAAACAACCAACCTTGACCCGCACACAGAGGCTGAAGCTCAAGCCTCAGCAAGGCCAAAGATGTCTCAGGGTCACTATGATCTGAGACAACAAAGAAAGACTACAGAAGCCATGCATGCACACCTGTTGGAGAAATGGGATGCCGTTTACAAGCGCCATGAAAGAGGCTGGGAGAGATGGCACAAACTCTACCAAGAGCAAAAAGAGGATCTCTCCCCCGAACGTGCGCACGCAGTGGAAGGAGATAAGGAAGACGCCTTCGCGCAATGGATGGACTCCGAACAGCAACTCAAGGTCATTCAGGAGCAATTAGGAGATTCAACTATCGATAGAGAGATGCGAAGCCTCAAGCTACTAAACGAGGAACGTAAGAAGCTTCTGGAGAGCTCACAATGCCCCCCAGAGCCAGAGCCTCACACCAGAGACAGACCGGTCGACAGGGCCGAGTCTGAAGTTTACTGCCATTCACATGCACCATCTCAACAGTGGCATGCGGCTCCATCCCACGTATCTGGAAAGGCCTCATCTTTCCGCCACATATCCAAGGCGCATTCCAGCGTGTCACAACAATCTAACATCACAGGCGCCTCCCGCAATTTGAAAGCATCTTCTTGTCACAGCCGAACTTCCCAAATTTCACATGCAGAGCAAGCAATCATCGATGCTGAAGCTGCCGAAGCAGTCTTTGAAGTGGCACAAGAAGAGCAGCAAAAAAAGAAGGAATTGGAAGCGATGGAAATAGAAGAAGCTCAACTGAAGGCCAAACTAAAGGTTGAAGCAGCTCAAAGAGAACCTGAAGCAGAAGCTGAAGCAGATATAAGGAAGGCCAAAAGGAAGACCGTTCAAGATGAACTTGAGCTCATACGAAGCCGACGAGATGTAGCAGACAAAGTGGCAAAAGCAAAAGGCCTTCAGAGAACATTCCAGAACACCATTTTCCTGCCCAATAGGGAACAACTGGAAAATGAAGATCATTGTAGCCGCGTGCAAGCCTACATGGACAACCAAAGTGCGTTTCAGCGTGAGGAGGTGAGAGCGCCACAGCCAACCACAAGCCCCCCAAGACCGAGTAGATGAACAGAAGAATCTCAATGACCAGATGCGCCGGTCAGCCACAGAGTTGATGTCGCGACACCTAGGTCACAAGATCTTCACACCGTTGCTGCCCCATTGAACCCGCCGAACCACACCACTGATGGCAACCGGATGGGTCCACCAGCACCAGCAATGGCTACACAGCGGGGAGCGTAACAAGATCTTTCCACCATTGTTGCCCCACAGAACCCGCCAAACCACACCACTGATGGCAATCAGATGGGTCCACCTGCAGCGCCAACGGCCCCACAGCAGAACCAGCCATCGCTCAGGGATGAGATTGAAAGAGCTCGAGCCACACTAGAGTCCCTGCTGCGCCAACAGGAGGTAGTGTCCCAAGGAACCACCACCAGACCTGACCACAGCAGAGAGTCTCGAACACCAGCTGTGCCAGCCTACCAAGGAACCAGCTACACTCCACCAGAAAGACGAGAGACCCTCCAACAAGTGAGCACCCAGGAACTTAGCTCCCCTCAGCTCAACGCCAGGGCAGAGGAGTTCAGACCAAGCCAACAAGGTCCCTCGCATGTGACATGGCAAAATACCCTCAACCAACAATACGCCAAAAGAAGTTACCAGCTAGCCATGGTGCATGCCCCCGCTCCCAGAAGCAATGCACCACCTCCACCAAGCTACAGCCCACACACAGAATTGATGCATTCCCCAATGTACATTGGAAGAAGGTTGGACTTGGCAGCCAGAGGAGTACGAAGATTCTCTGACAAACCTGGAAAAGACTACTTATTGTGGAAGCATATCTTCAAGCATGCCATCAACCAGGAAAGGGCTGGGCCAGATGAAGAACTTGTCCAGCTGACAGCCTGGCTAGGCCCAAAATCCGTAATCACAGTGAACAACATCTTCGCAT
>NW_015386487.1:902225-926333 GCF_001527695.2 Protobothrops mucrosquamatus
TACATTGGAAGAAGGTTGGACTTGGCAGCCAGAGGAGTACGAAGATTCTCTGACAAACCTGGAAAAGACTACTTATTGTGGAAGCATATCTTCAAGCATGCCATCAACCAGGAAAGGGCTGGGCCAGATGAAGAACTTGTCCAGCTGACAGCCTGGCTAGGCCCAAAATCCGTAATCACAGTGAACAACATCTTCGCATTCCATTTGGGTGATCCTGACATCGGCCTTGTAAAGACTTGGGCCGCACTTGACAAGGACTACGGTGAACCTACAGTGACGGAGTCCTGGCTCCTGGACCATGTTCTCAGTTTCCCTAACATGAGAATCAATGAACGTGAGCAGCTGAAGACATTCTCGTCACTCATTACTCAACTACAGACAGCACAACAGGATCCTACCTTGCTGGGATTAGCTTGCCTTGACTTGTTCAGGACACAAAACCCTACTATCCAAAAACTACCACGGTTGATAGGTGAACAATGGATCGAGTTTTCTCGGGCTCACAGGAAAAGCAACCAAAACAAAATCCCCCCCTTTACGCTTCTCGCTGATTTTATCAGTGACCAGGCTGACCTCTACAATGACCCCCTATACCTCTCCATCAGAGAAGCACACTCTCCAACGACCAAGCAAAGCAGTCAAAACGCTGATGTTGTCAAGCGCCCCGTCCAAGCTACGAAGGACAGAAACACCTTTTCAGTGTACAAAACGGACATCACGCCTCTCCCAAAGAAGTCTCCAGATGAACAAATACCGAAAAGTGTTCATTCGAACCCTCGCCCAACTAAAAAAGGCCTGACTTGTCCAATTCACAAGTTCTCACACTCTCTAAACGATTGCAGAGAATTTAGGAAAAAATCACTAGATGACCGAAAGACCCTACTCAAAGAAAGTAAGATATGTTTCAAATGCTGTGACTCCATGGAGCACATGGCCAAAGATTGCACAGCTAGAGTGAAATGCCACCTGTGTGACAGTAACAAGCATCCAGCAGCCTTACATCTAGAAACTAAGAAGCCCTCTGAGGGGACACAACAAGTGACTTCAACGACGAAGACTCAAACTGACTCCGAAGAGTAGCCAAAACAGTACAGGACGTACTACACAGCTATAAGCGGCGATTCATCATGCCCTCCTTTATGCTCACCCATCTGTCTTGCAAAGGTCTACCCCGACGGGCAACCTGAAAAGGCAGTAAAGATGTACACCATACTAGACCCACACAGCAAAATTACTATAGCTAAGCCCGCCTTTTTTGACCTCTTTGACCTCCCGAGTGAACTGAAGCATTTTGCAATAAATACGTGCACATTACCAATGCGCACGGTGGGGAGGAAAATCACTGGTCTACGCATAGAAGCGATAGATGGAAGTTCACATTTCCAGTTACCATCAGTGTTAGAATGGGATACGAATGGTCTACAAGCGTCGCTTTAGAGTTGTGGTCTCCGCCGTTCTTTTTATGGAGTGAATCGTGTGTATCGACTAAATTAGGGAGGAGATCTAGGACTTCGACTTTAGGATGAGTACCACCCTTCTCTGCGGGGTCTCAGGTAACCGAGGCTACTCTCTTAGTTTCCAGGTGGTCCTTGGGGTCATCGGTAATTCTCGAAACTCGGATGGGCCATAGGAGGGACAGTTTGTGTTGATCGACCGCAAACCCCAACCCAAGTGAGCATCTCAAAAACCTCCATTCCCAGTAATGGAACAGCACCTCACCTAAAACCACACCTAGAACACTGTGCGCTTGTGACAACCAGACCTGCTTTGGAAGCAACAGTGTTCCAGACCAGTCAGAATCACAACAACTTAGCCTTGTCCATAGAGGACAAACAAGACAAACAACGTCTGCAAGACCGGGAGTCATGGAGTGTACTTCCAAGATGTCCCAAGAGTATGCAAGTGCAGTGCACGTATGTTTCCAGCTCACCCGCCACAGTGCAAAAGAAAGAATTGTACGCTTCCTTAGATGTGTCAACGAAGGCAAATGCAGCCTTAAGATGCGTCACAGTCTACAGCGGGGAGAGCCACACTTACATCATCTTGTTTGCAACCATAAAATACATCAGAGTCTACAGCGGGGAGAGCTGCAGTCTCGGTGTCTTCTTTGGAAAAGTGAGACTAACAATACAAGAAGGCCACACCGTACCAAGGTTAGAACTATGCGGTACCACTTTGGCTGTAAAGCTCACCAACCTGACAGCAAAGACGTTGTGCCTTGAACTACAGTCTACCACCTTCTATGTAGACAGCAAGGAGATGTCAAGCTACATTTGCAAACAAAGCAGACATTTCTACGTCTATGTAGGCAATAGAATGAAAAGAATTGAAACATCTTTAAGCCCTGAACAATGGCAACATGTGTTAACAGACAAGAACTTTGTGAACTAAGTGAAGTGGCCCAACCTTGCCACACAGTTAATAGAATTGACCTGGCTAGAAAGTCCTGAGTTCTTGGCCTGTCCAAACAGACAAATGCCACAGAGACCAAAACGCTACGTAATTCCAGCTCCAGATCAACGTGCCAACCTTCAACTTCAGGCACCCAGTAAACGTCAACCAATCCGCTTCAAACGCCTGTCTAAGCGGAAGCACCTGAGATTAGGCATAGTTTTGATCATCTTGATCACTTGTCTTAGTATCCCAAGAATTTACCTTAAAGAAGCCTGTAAAGACCCACAGACTATTGGAAACATTTGCCATGACAAATGTCTGAAAGCCAAAAATTGCCTTCCCCATGCATCTCACATGGGAGAAGCGTGCATAGACAATGCGTGGGAGTGCATGATTGGTGCACCCCACAAGATCATGGACTCTATGTCATTAAAGACACCCACAACCACACATGAAGTCCTCACTACCCTGATGACAACAGTGGCAGCCATCTTCAATACTCCATCTATGGTTCCAGATCCTTTAGTTCTTGAGTATCCTGATTCTTCAGATCCAGCTGTTGTTCCTGATTCTTCAGTTCCAGCTGTTGTTCCCGATTCTTCAGTTCCAGCTGTTGTTTCTGATTCTTCAGTCCCAGCTGTTGTTCCTGATTCTTCAGTTCCAGCTGTTCCTGTGTTTCCAGATCCAGCTGTTCCTGTGTTTCCAGATCCAGCTGTTCCTGAGTTTCCAGATCCAGCCATTCCTGTGTTTCCAGATCCAGCTGTTCTTGTTTTGCCAGGTTCTTCAGTTCCTGAGTATCCTGTGAATCCAGTTCCCTTTGTTCCTGAGAAACTTTGGGTTCCAGTTTTTCTGTTCCACCTTTGGTTCCAGTTTCCTTTACAGGAAAAAGGCCTTGTCTCGCTGAGAGACAAGAACTCATACCAGAACTATTGGCCCATGGGTCTTGCGCACCGGGCCCACCCAGTTGATGAACTACTTTGCCAAGCTGAGGACCAGATCGTGAAGCCACGTGAGTCAGGTCGTGACTCAAAGACACTTGTACCAGGCTGATCACCGATTTGGTCCCGTTGCTGTTGAAGACTGAACCAGAAGATCAAACCTCAAATTATGTATTGTGTTTATGCATTGTTTGATGTTACACTTGTTTCTTTTTTATATATTTGTGCATGTTTTATATTTGCTTTATAGTTATGCATGTTTGATACTGTATTTTACCCATTTAGTCACAAGATAGTTAACAATGAGTATTGCATGCCTTAATGCTATGTTTTTGCTATTTCAGTTAGTTAGTAGTGGAAATTTAAATTTCCAAGCAGGGAGTATTCTGGCCCGTATAGCTCTATGTAACCTCGTATAGCTCTATGTAAACCCAACTAGAGAGCATGAGCCAGTATGTTGGTAATGGGAGGAGTTTCTAGAGGGCTTTGGGAGATTTCCTGGACACAAGCCAGATTGGAATGTCTTTGTCTGAAAGAAGCATGGGCTATCAGAGGGCACCCGATGAGCCTGTGCCGTTATGAAGATGGTATGGAAGAGCATCATCCTTTTACCTGTAGGAATGGACAAAAGATGTATTTCTAGAAGTAACAGCCACAGCATGAATGCAAGTAATCTTTCTCATTAAAAATATATTTTTGTTATAAAATCATTTCTACTGAGTTATCTATCTGATTTGATTTATAAAGCATTTTAAATCAAGACCAGAATAAGGGCCATCCAGAAGAGAGCAACATCTGCTATTCCTCTTTCAAGGTCCACTGAAGTTCCATTAATGTGAACTTTTCAGTGTCCACCAAATGAGTTTATGCTGGAAGAATACACTAAGATGTCAGTGAAGAAGCCACAAAGGGAGACCAACTGTCCTAGCGAGCTCTCCCTTAAGCAGCCCACTGATTGTTTTGGATGAGAGGGGCCCTGCTGCTGAAACTGATGGAGGACATTTGGAGATTGGAGATGCTTGGCCCTTCCAAAACACACTGGAAATATCCTATCTCCAGCTCCTTTTCTAGAATCATCATTCTAAAAGTCATCCATTGCTCTCGATGCAATGTAAAAGGCACCACAGCAGGACAATGATCCAGATCAGTTCAACTCAACCATATGGCAGAGTTGGGAGGGACCTTCACATTGGCCAATCCCTGCCCCATTGTATTATATTTTGCCCATTATGTATGCCACTTTGGCACACCTAACCAGCAAGCATCCCATTGTGAGGACACATTCCCTGGAGAATGTCCTTCTTTTGAAAGGTTTCCACTGAGTTGCTGAAAGAAATTCACGAAAGAGTGCTGGAATTTCTGTCTAGCTTGATCTAAATATTTATAAGCAACTTTTGAGGGTACGTGACCCCCTTGAACCTCTTCTGATGAGCTGCCACTAGAAATAGTGCAAAAGCAGGCCGGGTTCACCAGCGACTGCCACTTGTCTCAGAGGTAGAAGCAAGGAAGAGCCCCCCCAGAATTTTAACGAGAAGACGACTCGGCAATTAGGATGCTAGATGCAAATCCGTCCTATAACCAAGAAGGGGGAAGCATCCAGCCAGCAAAGTTAAATGCAGATTCAATTAGAAATTTCACTGAAATTTCAAATTACAGCTATTTTTTCAAGCGACAGAATTACATTGTATTACAGAAAAAGTGACAGGTAATTTGGGACCCTAAAGATTTCTTGGACTCTCTAGTTAATGGGGAGTTTAGCACCAATTCCACTGTAATTTGCACTTCTGAGAAACTGTGTTATTATAAAGTCAGAAATCTCCGACACTCTCAACTCCAGGATCTGCCAGGCTTAAGATGACCAGGAATTGAGAAGGCCTGAGTTCAAAGGTCAATAATTTCAATATCTGAGCCTGTGCAGCTTCTAAGAGCTGGCATTCCAATTGAAGACTTGAAAATTGGAGGTGACATTCAGAAGTCTCTGAAAATTATAACCCTGACTTTCTCCTTGAAAAGCTTATATGAATCCTAGCTCATCCCTTGATGAGGTTACTGAAAATGCATTCTTTTCGGAAGACTCAAGAAACACCAGGCGATACACAAACCACTCTGTTGCTACATAGAAGGGGAAAACATGGATGGGACCACACGATTCGGGGCACCGGTGATACTGGCTGAAATTAGCCAGACCTCAGCTGCATTGCAACCAACATTCTCCCACTCTGGGTCTTCGCCCCACATCTGCTCAAAAAGGCACCCAGATGTTCCACATCCTCAGCTTTAAAACTCAATAGACACTCAGTGCTGATGAATTTTCACATCATAGAAATTCTGAGTCTGACTCAGAATGAAACGCAGGTGGAGATTTCCTAGTGCACCAGTCTTTGTGATACTAGTCTAAAGCTTCAAGCATGAATCAGGCTCAGCCATTCCAGTTTGCAAGCAATGCTTTATAGCTTAGAAGGTTGTACAATCCCATCAATGGTGGTGCTCTCAACAGACCATGGCTAAGCAAGTCATAAGTATAATGCACAAACCCACTTCTACTTTCCCTGGGAATCAGATGAGCCTGTTTCATGGTGATTTAAGACTTGGTGGGAAACTCTAAGCCTGGAAGAGTCTTGAGGTTGGATTCTTGGAATTGCATTGCCAACTGGAGAGCGGAAAAAGACACACTCCCTGGTCATTCTGTGAGTGCCCACAGACAGATACCCATGAACTAAACCTGCTCAGGAAGGGTTTGGAAGGCTGAGCACTAGGATGCCATTCCTGTCCCCCCCCCCAGGCCTCCATCAACATTAGCAGCTGTCCTGCAGCTTGTAATTGGAGAGGAGAAGAGTTGGGTTGCAGCACTGAGGTCCAGCCTAAAGTTGCTCTCCTTCTTCCTGGGCTGTGATTGGAAATGACAAGCTGAGACACCCCCCCCCCATCCCTGCCCAAGCACGCAGCTTGCCAGCCTGTTTGAAAAGGGCCTCCCACATTTTCCATTTTCTCATTGCTTGAGCTCACACAATGCACTGCATACCACAGGCTTCAGCCCAGCAGATTCCGTAATGTCAGCCTTGTAATATCAAACCTTAGCAAATGCTGGCTACGGAGGCAGATTACTCTGGGTTCTTTCATCCAGAATAAGCTTCCACACACCACCCCAGGATCCATCAAAATGAAGAAGGCTGAAACAAGCCATTTAGGCAGACGAGGGCCCATCCGAGGTGGGCAAAAACGGTCTTGCTGGACACCTGAGCACCTTCAGGGACAGCAGCAAGCTTCTCATTTCACAAACCGCTACGATGGGAGAGGATAGGTCAGGGGAGGAACCTGATAATGCATTATTTTACACTTTAAAATATATTAGAGTAAAATCAGTGTTAATTACTAGGAGAGGAGAGGGCTCCCCTTGAGGTAATAAGGCTATTAATATTGCACAAGAAAACAACTCTTGAAGAAAGCTCACAACTCTTGTTTCATCGCTTGGCTCTTGTCTCACAACACCTTCCTTGCCAAGATACATGCACCCCCTTGTCCCTTTCTGCACAAATCACCAGCAGCACCTCCCGCAAGGACTTGGTCCCCCAGAAAGGAGAAGGGCCAAACCGGGGGGAGGGATTGCTTCATTCCTCCTGGCAAGGAAGCTGCTCTCTCTTTTGCTGGCAGAAAAGGCACTTTGTCAACCTTGCCAAAGCCACCTAACCACCCTCTTCCTTTTCTCCTTCTCCTGCCCGTCTTTTCATTGGTTTCCTTTGAACAAAATTAAGCCAGAAGCTCTTTGCTGGCTAAGCAAGAAGTCTTTAAGCCCACAATTAAATAAATAATTAAAGCAGCCCTGTGAGGCATTTATTGGAAATTTAAAATCAGTTTGATCCATGGACTGTGGAGCCCTCCCAGATGAGAAGGAGAGGTCTATCAATAGCTACAATTTCCCAATGGTGCCCGGAAGCAGGATGGAAGACCTGCCCTCCTGCCCATTTTATAAGGCTTCCCAAGAGGGGGGAGAATTCCTGGGTCTCTCTCAGCAGAGGAGCTCCCCCCCCCATCTATGATTCAGCAAAAATTCTGCTGGCACAAAAGCTGCTGCCTCTTTTGCCAGTCCCAATCTCTGCTTCCGTCTCTGCAGTCACCGGGCTTCTCTTCAAAGTAATGGGTGAAAAAGCCCAAAGTGAGCCTGACTGTGGTAGCACTGGGAGAAGAGGGGAAAATCTGCTGTAAAAGTGGGACAGCCAAGGATGACTTGAGCCGGTCCCACTTGAGGTGCGAAGACAATATAAAAGGGCACAACGGAATAGACACAGCCAGCTATATTTGTGTCTTGACAAGGGCAGAAAGACTCTCTGGGAACAAGGAAAGATTCCTTGATAGAAGATGGCAGCTCCAGACACCCCCAACCCAACCTTATTAGTATCCCCCTCAAAAGCCCAAGAGGCAAAGAAGCAGCGAGTTGGGCAGGATCAATAAAGAGGAGCTTCACTGCAAATGGCAGGAACTCCGCTGGGGGCTTCAGGTGCTCCTGAGGGAGATGAAGAAGGTCCTGCTTGTGAGTCAGCCCCAATTCATAAGGAGTTCTACTTTGGCTCCCCTGGTGGGCTTCCTTCTTCATGCTGTTAATTGAGTTTGTGAAAGACTCTTCTTCAAAGTCCAGCAAAAGCCGAGAGTTTTACTCCTGCAAGATTTTGCCCTTGGGCATTCTCAGCCTACGGGGCTTTACCTAGATGGCCAGGGAATCATCTGGCTCCCTTATACCACAATCACAAGTATATTTGATCCCACAGCCACCGGCCACCTCTTTAAGCGAAACTCTGCGTTAACTCTGTCTCTCATGATCAGCCAAACTCAAGGCTGGCATATCTGGGCTGCAGAACCAAGGCAACCACTAGATGGCAATCAGGGACATAGACAGCTCCACCTCATTGCTGCCATCTATTGGCTACATAGAGGTTTCCAGCTCAAATATGGTAGGCCTAAGGCAGTGATGGCAAAACTTTTAGAGAGTGCCCAAACTGCAACCCAAAACCCACTTATTTATCGCTGGGTGCCAGGTGGGCATTGCCTACTGGGTGGGCATGGCTGTGGTGGTCATGGCAGATTGGGTGGGAGTGGCCAAGGTGGGCGTGATCACTTCGATGTTGCTTGTGGGGAGGGACGCCTGTGGGGCAGGGTTGGGGGAGATCCAGGGGGTCTCCGCCAGGTGGGGTGGTGGGCAGGAGGCTCGTCCTGTGGGGTGAGGCGACGCAAGACGAGGCAGGGCGGGGGTGCCATTGTTACAGGGCAAGGTGTGGCAGGGGCAGGTGCGGCTGCTGCCTGACACCATTGACCTCTGCACACAGAGGCCAGCGAGCGCATGGGTGCTGGAATGCATCCGGCCATGTGGGACCTTGGCGAGTTAGTGGGCGGCTGGTTGAAGAGGGACGGTTGCCATCTCCAGGGCATGGCCTGTGTCCCCACAGAGAGGGCTCTGAGTGCCGCCTCTGGCACACATGCCATAGATTCACCCCACTGGCCTAAGACTAGGCAATCTGGTGGGTGGAGGCACCCATGAGCAAAGGTGAGAGCCTTAAGAAACTAAGGGAGAAAGCACATTGTAGAAAACTTGGGGTTTGGGAACACTGAGTGTGACTGAATCTGTCCAGTCCATCCAGCCTGTTAGGAGGTGGAAGATGGAATATACAAACATAAGAGAGGACATGTTTGTTTGTTTGTTTGTTTGTTTGTTTGTTTGTTTGTTTGTTTGTTTGTCTGCACCCTAAACAGCCCCCTCAGTTGCCAAGCTGACTTGTTTATCTCCCTGAGCAAATGCTGGGGAAGCACACAGTGGAAGCCCTTTTATGTTGAAGAGGCAGGTCTGCCTGCCAAATCCTTTATTTCATATCCACCTGTTGTTGGCTCCCCACTTCCATTGCTCCACAACTAAAACATGGTAATTGTTCCTTGGCGCACAGTCCCATTCTTCCACCAGCCCCTTCAGCATTCCACTCCTGCACAGAGAAAAAGATTAGCTGCTCAGTTAGTTTGAGTGCTTTACATGAAAGGGATTGTAATGGCATAAAATTAACCGTGAATGACCCAGGTGTTTGGGGAAAAGTGGAGGGCAACATTAAAATTTCAGAGCAGAGGGTGTCAACTTGGTTAATGTGCCCTCCAGGAAAAGAGGGTAGAACAATTTCCAAAATTCTGGCAAAAAAGGCAAATATTTGGGATGAAGACAGAACTGCAAGAGGGAGCCTGTTCACCTGGGCTGCTGCTTGAAATGACAAGTGACACCAGAACCAATGCAGCCACCTCTTGGCCACATTTTGGGGGCTGCAAAGATAGCCACTCCATTCTCTGAAGGAAGTCTCTGATGATGCTCCAGGAGGCTGGTTTCCACAAAGTCCTCCTAGAGGCCCAAATCTTAATGCCAGGGTAAATAGAGAACTGTACTGCTGCTGCTCTGATGACCTTCGAGTGCCCTCAGTCCATCTAATGGACCCACTCCCTTTGTGTGCTTCGGTTGGGATTCATCTTGTCAGATGCTGCCAGGGCTTCCAGCAAGTCAGTGTTGGTTCCTTGACTGTGACCATTGTTCATTCAGTTGCCCAACAGTGGCACTCCAAGATTTCAGCCCAACTTGGAGCTGAACTGAGAGGAACAGAGGAAATACTCAGACACTATATTAAGCCCTTCCCCCAAACCCACCCTTTCCTGACCAGACTCGACCAGCCTCCACAGTGCCCTCTGTATCTCCTGAGCAGCATCTGAGCCTGGATTGCGAATCCTCCAACTTCCAGCTGGGCAACCTCAAGCAAGCAGCAGGCCCTGGTCCCTTTGCTATGTGTTGCTCTGCTGCCAGGAGAGGAGACAAGGCAAGGCGGGGACAGACTGTCATGGAAGAGGCCCTTTTCTCATACCTTTGCAGCATCTCCTGCACTTCTTTCCAGCACTGGTGAAGCTCCTTCTATTTTCTGAAAGACTTAGAGTCTCTGGCCAGTTTCTTCCTCTCCCTTCTTGCTGACTCCAATCAGCTTTCCTGAACTGGAGTGGGGAAGAAGCTGACCCCCATCAGTTGGGGTTGGCTGGTTGGCAGCCAGGGAGCTGATCCTATTAACCCTTTGCAGAACCAGAACCAGTGCAAACCCTCCCCTTTTATATCCCTGTTGAGGAGGGGAGATGTACATGAACGCTGCTGAGACAGGCTCTGGCAAAGTTGAAAGGGGGGGGCGCGATGCAATGATCTCTTGATGAAGAAAGCAGAGGAAATGATGAATCTGCAAGGATCAGGGGTTAGGAAAACATTCTGGAAGTTCCCCTTGACAAGCTGCCATATTTAATAAATCTCTCTCTGTGGCCTCTCAGCCACACATGCTCCAGTTCGCTGACTTCTCATAGTGCGGCTGCCAGGCCACAGGAGCCCAGGAAGAGGGAAATGTAGACTGCTTGGGGGGATTCCTTGAAAGCCCCCATCCCGTCTAGCTTTGCAGTCACAGAGCCCCACTTTGGTGGACCCTCAAACAGAAGAATTCATTAGTCAGCACAAAGCAATCAATAGCCTGTTCTGGCAATTGGATCCGTTTGCCCACCGGGCTCTCCAGATAGGTTTTGAAATAACTCCATTGGTGTTCAGTCATGCCAGGCAGTTAGGGCACAATCCCATTATAAAGACGAGGCCTTTGCTTGGCAGAGCTTCCAAGCGGTCCTGGGGCTCCATTCACAAGGACCTCTCCTCTCCAGACCCTTTGAGTCCCTTCAGACCATGCAAGGGAGCAGGAAGCATCCTCAGAAAGAGGATCAGACCAAACCAAGCGCAGTGTGCTTAAGCCGACTTATCCCAGGCCGTTTGTCAGAGACATGTTTTGTCTTCTAGTGACTCCGTCCAGCTATCATCTTTGCAGCAACAGTATGAGGAATGTGCTCCTCACTTCTTAGCCTTGCCTTTTGTCTTGGATTTTCCAAGAACCAGAGCAGGCTTCACTTCCAGCCCTATAGTTTTATCTTCTGGATGCATCTCCTACAACATCTACTAATAGCCAGTTCCTGCCTTGGAAGACATTAATAGAATAGTTCAGACAGAATACATTTTGGGATGCAGAATGTGAATAATGGCTTGGATACAGAGAGAAATCATTAAATCAATAAATAGGAGAGAGTGACCACTGCAATTTCTAATATCCCACAGCAGACAGGAGTGTTATATCATGACTGCAGTGTGTTTTGGGTCTGCAGGAACACAAATATAATCTTGTGTACAATGTTTGTTGCCTCATACTCAGCATGAAATAGGCAAGATCAGGATTGGGAAAGGAAGAACTGACTGGTGAGTTTAGGTTGAGACATTCCATCAGCCCATGTATTCTTCCTCTTCCTCTTCTTCAGCTGCTGAGCCAGTAGCTGAGTCTTTCTGAAGAGGCTACTCAGGCCAGAGCCTGCCAAGGTCATCTTGGCTGCCCTCCCCCCCCAGTGGAAATCCCTCCCTCCTTGCTGGGGGAGGCAAAGTGAAGATGGCCTCCTTCTTCCCATTTCAGGCAGAAGGCTCTGCTGGTGGTGGGGTGGATTCCATGCCCTCCACACACGGGTGTCAGGAAGGGTCAATGCCTGGATTCGGGGAGAAGAACCCTGTTTCTTATTACCTGCAGGGAAGGCTGCCTGGCCAGCAAAGCGTTCTTTTGTCCCAACTGCCCCACCCTCCTGCCCCTGCCCCCCAAGCTGCTCCACTTCCACCCACCAGGCTCTGCTGGGCCCTTTGCCTGGACTCTGCAGCCTCCCTATGGTCCTCCAGCACTTCTCCCATCTGCAAGCCCAGATATAACCGGAGGGAATCAGGTTAGGGAAGGAGCTGCAGAAGGTGAGCACCAGATGAAGCAAACATCTGGCTCACATTGGGCCATAAATGACTTGAGCAGTTTTTTTAAAAAAAATTGTTCTATTGAATTGGTCATATATTGCACATACCCCGGAAATGGTATACAAAGTTTGATTAAACCAATAACCACCTCTGAGGAAGGGTGTCGGAGGCTTCTAATTTCTAGTGTGCGTGAGCACAAAGTTGTGGCATGACACTTAGAAGCTTGTTTCATAGCCTGCAGCTGCTGAATTATCTTCTGAGCGGATGATAACACCTTGGGAAACAATTATATTTTTTACACCGTATTGCAAAGAATGACGGCGCCCTTGTGGATTCTGATTCAAGGGAAGGCAGTTGTGCTGAGATGGAACTGCAGCCACTGATCCTTTGAGTAAGAAATTGGCCCCTGCAACATGTCCCATGTTTTGCCAGTCAGGTGGGCAACAGAGCCTCTGACCAGGTTTGCTCGTCTCTCTTTCAATTGTGCAGGCCCCCTTCCATGGTTTTTGATGTCCTTCTACAGCTATTTCTGAGGACCTTCCAGGTCTTTCTGTAGCACTGCAGCAACCCAACAATTCTTTCCAACCTAAGCTCCAGCTGCGCCAGGGTCACAAACCACATCTGGTTGGCTGGACACAGCATACAATGACAAAACCAAACAGGCCACCTTTGGGCTTAATGCCATGCTGAGCCCAGCCTGTGTGACTGAGAGATGAGTAGAATCTCCCCACTAGCTTTTGTAAGATATCAGAACTGCTGCAAGCAGAGAAGAGACATGCCTAGGTCATCCCATTAAATTGTGGGCCATGACCAACTAGTATCTCTGTAGTAGAACCAGCTGAGTATCTCTGGTTTAGCTAGACCAGATGGGTCAGTTTAGGGAAAACAGAACTGCCTTGGCCTGTGATTCTCTGTTGGATGAAAGGTGGGCCCAGAAAAGATCGGAACAGGTGGTCGAGAGCCCACTCCCTCTTCTTCTGATGTTGATCTGGGTCAGACTTGTCACCTCCACTTGGAAAGGAGGAGGGTTGGAAGTCTCCAGCCTTTCCAGCAGGTCTGCAAGTTTGATTAGTGGAAGCTCCGGCACACCCTGCCCCGTTTCTCCCCTTTCACGCCATCTGCTCTTTCCATGACCTGCCTCCAACTTTGCTTGCAGAACCCTAGACGAGAGTCAGATGTTTTCCAAACTCCTGGGAACATTTAGATCGAGTTCATCTTTCTTCTAGCTGCCAGTCAAACTGTTGGGGACAGGAGATGAGAAAAAAGCAAGGGAGGAGGGACCCTTTGAGTCCATTCCCTGTCATTCCACCCATAACTGCATTTTGCACCTGCATTTCTCCTATTGTTAAATTTGTTCTCTTGCTATGAGAATGCCTTGAGGGAAATGCCCTCCCTGCTTGTATTCTATAGGTCAGAAAGTAACTAGTTTAAACAAATCATGGCAGTAAACAATGGTCCGTTTTAATCTTGGCCTGTTTTCTAAATGACCATTGGCTGAGCTTGCTCAATATGCTAAACCAGTTAACAAGGCTCTTTGGGCTCATCCTATACTTAATGGCTTAGAAGGCTGCTTTGACTGGATTAATCTACTGTAAGTTAGTGATTCTGAGCTGCCCCCTCCCTCTGGGTTTGTTTGTTTGTTTTTTGGCTTTCGTCTCTCACAAAGTCAGACTTTTCAAACAAGCTCAAGAACATTTCCACTAAAACAGAATCCAGATGATCAAACCCTACAAAGCTCTTACTTCTCTCAGTCTCACTGTAGCAGAAGGGCTCCTGCTAGGGTTAGCATAATGAACTTTGATTGAGTCGTTCTTTACTTGGTTATGATGACTGCTCTGTTGGTATTATATCGCTATTGACTTCCACTCCTGTCATTTATGGGGCTGATGCCTTAAATGAGATGCTATTCTATCATTTGTAATGTGCTTTGTGAAGACTTTCTTCTAAAATTGCTTAAATAAACCAACCAATAAGAATTTCCCATTCTCATTAGGAATTTCTTTCAATTCCCAGTAGGAATGGAGAAAAAGGCCCTGCCTCTATCATCATTATCTCATCAGAAGGCAGGCTGGACCTAGTCAGATTCAACATAATTATACACCACACCAATTAGAGGGAGGGCAGAGGAAGGTCCCTTAGTTGTACCCTTCAGTTAACCATTGGCATATAGTTTGCAATCCTTGTTCACTGTTTCCATTGCTGCTTGTTGTTTTAACAAATAATAATAAATATATAATGATCAATGATGGATTAAGCTGTGGATTCATGAATCTCAATTCCTGTCTTTTTCTCTGTGTCTCTGTCTGGCTACAATTCCCACAAGCTACCAAAACTTCACAGATGTTCATTTTATTAATGTTCTCATTTGATAAGCTCCATGTTCCATTTGCCAGGTTGGCACAAATACAGCCACTCTCGCTCAGAAAATGGGTCTGCTGCTGCTGCTCTCTGCAGTGATGGGGGCCAATGAGCAGTTATTGGCACAAATATTTGCGTGGTCCCGCAACGTAAAAGGCCCCAGTCAGTTGCAAACTCAAAACCAATTCCAAGAAGATGCGATGTGGCAGCACAAATACCCAAGGACATCACCCCGTTGAGTTGAGTTGTGACCACCCAGCACCTCAGGAAATAACTGGGTTCCTCTTTTATTTGAAATCCTTTCAAGAAACGTTTTGCAGTAACGCTGCCATTGGATGGAATGGCCAGACAGGTAGAAGGAGGGGCCATCTCTTCAAAGGTGAAGGTCCCATTGCTCCACTCTTGAAGAGTCCCTGGGCTTTTGGGGATACAAGACTCAGCTTTGTTTTTTTCCATGCAAGCAGCTGTCCCAATACATCCAAAGAAAGTTGAGGACAATCTGTGAAGGAAATGTGTGACCTCCGTAGCCTAATTTGTATTTTATGGCCACTTTTGATAGTGGTGGTTCTGGTTGTGGTGGCACCATAGAATATACAGCACTAAAAAGCAGGGGACACCCGGCATCACCTGGCCCTGATGGCCGAGGCTTTCAGAGACTGATGTCCCAGTGGAGGAAGGAAGGCTTTCCAGTCCTCTCGTTGGCAGGATAACATCAAGAGGCCGTTAACATAACAGATACTACTATTAGTGTAGTACCCAGAGAAACGTAACGGAAACTTCTCGGTTTGTCGGTAAGTGAGGGGTAGCTCTCGGGTAACGACGTACCCTGTCAGTCTGTCGACTCCAAGGGTGACGGTGGAGACACTAAACGTTGTTAAAAGAAGTTCGTCTGGCCCCCGTTAGTATTAGTGACGAAATCCAGAGGTATAGAGACAGAGAGGCCAGGTGGGGAGGCCTGAAGAATTGAAGCTTGCTTTAATTTGGGGGTGGACAGTTTTGCCCAGGTTTCCACTTTCATCCCTTCCCGTCTGGAGTTTCTTCTGTCCAGCTCTGCACATCTACTGATTTCAAAAATGAAACCCCACATGAAAATTCATAGGTGTCATTTGAATTTCTCCTAATCCACCCATTTTGCAAGCAATTTTGACTATTAAGGACACTTTTGTATGCAGGTTTTCCTGTTACATATTTTTGGCTAGCCAGAGAACTAATAGCATTGCTTTTTGCACATGATACGTTTGTCTCTAAACTAAACCTTTTTGCCTAAATATGCCACATTTAGAAAGCCAAGGCTGGGAAAAGCAAAGCCTGTGATCGGCTGCAGTTGGGCAGGGAGGGGCAACTGACCTTTCCTTGAAAAACAGACTGAAGGCTTTTCTTCCCCATCCTGGTTAACGGCTCTTATTTTGCCTTTCGGCAGGAGCCAGGAGCGTATCAACTTCAGACTGCAAGATGGGGAGGAGGAAGGGCAATGGGGCTGACATTTTCTTTCCCCATAGCCTGATTGGTCAGGGGCCGAAATAGCAGCTGCTGTTGCTAAGCAGCTGTTAATGTCATTCACACCAGGAGCTGTCCTTCACCCCCCCCCCAGGTCAGGCAGGTACCAAGCTGAGGCTGCCTGGTGAAAGTGGACTGGAGAGACAAAAGGGGTCTTTTCTCCCCCTTCCTGACCTCTGCAAAGAAGAAGAGCAAAGCTGGGGGTTGCTTTTTGCAAATGCTGGCCTGACCTTTTTTCCATCCATGAGCCAATCCTAGTTGTCTTCTCCTGTGACTTCAAAATCACAGCCTCCCCTTTTATCTTTAGGAAAACAGCATTATTTGCCAGCTTAGTCATTCTTCAGCCTTGATCATTTCCAGAACTCCCAATTTCTGGGTGGGGAATAGATGCATTTTGTTCCTAATGCATATGCAAATAAGTCTGTGCATGTGAGAAGAGCAAGAAGCTCTGTGGTGGGCAGTGTGTACGAGGTGTGTGCGATGTCGTTGAGTGAGAAGACTTAAGTATGATCTTCTAATATCCAATTTCGATGAAAGGAGTATATTGAAATTTGGTTCTTCGTTGTAAAGGATCCCTCTCGTCGAGACAGGATCTTATTTATCCGACCTACATATTCTCTTCCAAGATCGTTCCACAATACGTCTCTTACTCTTTCGTAAACAGTGTGGTTGGTTTGCCTGTGTTGAAGAACATGAGAAACATGCTTAGATCCAATTGCATCACTGGAACATTGAAAGGCAGGTACAATGTTCCTCAAAAGATCCTCCAGTTCCTCATTTCCACACTAAGCAGTGCTGCCCCCAAATCCAGAAAGGTGACCACCCGTCCCAACCAGGGAACCTGTCTCCCTCCTTCTGTGTTATCAGCAATTGTCTCTGGGATCAGGAAATAATCACCTCCTGGGAAAATTCATTAAAGGCGGCAACAAGGTCTATTGTGCGGTGACCTTTAGGAGTCTCAAACTAATGATCAGGTTAATGGCAGAATTAGAGAAAGCTCATCCCTCAAAATCCTTGAGCTAGTGCTATCTAACCCTAGAAAGTGTAGGGTTAACATTTGGCAATCAATCACTCCACTGGTAATTGTCCTCTGGAGGGGCCCCCCTCCTCCAGTTAGAAGCTCCCAATCCAATGAATACATGATCCAAGGGAAGTAGGTTGGCCATGGGTCACCTGCAATGGTTGAGATAGAAGAAAAAAGCTTTGTCAGCCTGGGGCAAATCAGAGTATCTACACAGCACAGAAAACATTGTTGGTTTTCCAAAGAGGGCAGTAGGAAGTGTTCTGCCTATAAGGAAGCCATTTCCCTTGTCCCTCGACTTAAAAGAAGCTAATTAGCCAATGTTTTAAGTAAAGAGATGGTAATTATTCCACCCAGATTCTTGAGCAAAATGCCATGACAAGCAAGGCCAAGAATGGCCCAGAAGGCTCAAACACTCCTTCACGATAAAAGCTGCTGAAGGCAGGAAGGGCTGGACGGGCAGTCCAGATGTTAGCAAAGGAATAAACCAGTGATAGGATCAATTCTTGGCACATATGGACTCACTTTTTCCTGGATCTTTGGCTAGCATCTTGGGGAGAGTGCTGAAGAGATTTGAATAGGCGCAGAATTCCCCAGGGTGCACTGGTGATTGATCATCTGACACCCCCTCTGTAGAACTGGCAGAGGAGGTCATGTCCAAGCCCTGGAGGTTCCAAGAGATGCCACAATGGAACACCTGGCCTGGGGCTGGTGAAAGTGATGGAATCAAAGGAAAACATTGGGCAACACTGCCCCTACTCTTCCTCTCTGAAAGGACAGGATTTAGGCTACCCCGCAATTTATTAGACGTCTCCATCCTCAGGGGAAGAATGTTGGCGTGTGGCTGACTGGGAGTGTGAGTACTGGGGTGTCTCTGAATTGAGCAAAGTCACCTGTTGCCGCAAGGATGTGGAGACCATGGGTGGTTCTCCCTCAGTGACAGCTTTGGTCAAACCACATCTGTGTGCAGAACGGAGCTTCACTGAAAAATGCTAGATTGAAGAAGTCACACATGTGCAGAAATCCTTTTGCTCAAGCGAAGCAGCTCGTCCTCTTGGATCATCTCTGCGTCAATGCTTGGGTGGCGGGGAGTGAAGCACCACGTCAAGTCAACGTTTGACCCTCCAGAGCAAGGGGCCTCATCAGGTTGGACAGCTGCAGATCCATCCTACCCACCACCCACCACCACCCACCACACTGGTGCTAAAGAACCAGACTGGGCAGATGGAAAGTGGGTGCAGGTCATGCCCTTCCTTAAAAAAGGAAGTGGCCTTCTGAGTTTGTTGGGGTTTTGGTGAGATGCAGGCTTCCTCCTCTGTCAGTCGATCATTACCAGCTGCTGGGCCTCTCCTGACTCTTCCTGAACTGCCCAGGGACTTGAAAGAGGCTTGAGTGCATTCAAGAAGCTTCCATTTTTGGAACTGCCAGAGAAGACCTGGAAAAAATGAAGCACCTTCAAAGTTCTGGGGCCCCCCAAGTAGAGCTCAGCTCCTGGGACGATCTGGGTACAGCCACGTGGTTTCCTTGAAGGCAATAGAGAATTAATACCTCTGCTTTTCCCCAGATTTTTCTTTTACTCTCCAGACTACTGACAGCCCTGCTGTTCCCTGGCAAGTAGCCCCCTGTCCCCCCCCCCCCAGAGGAACCGGCCAAACATCTTTAGCTTTTACCGGGTAGTAACTCAGGGCTGCCACCTGCTGAGGCCTTAATGGCAAGGCATGATTCAAAGGCAGTTAAGAAGGGCAGCCAGCTGTCCATTTTCTATTTCAACCCCCCACCTCCAAAACCTACTCTTTAGAAGTGAATTGCCTTTGTGTATCAAAACGCCATTTGCTGCAGCTCAGGCTAATGGATATGGCTAATCAATATCTCCATTCACTGCAAAGTCCTCCGGTTCCATTGTCCACCACCAGCAACTCCTGGGGCAGAGATCTGATCGGAGAACTTCAAGGTCTGTTGCCTGGGCAGAAAAGCTCCTGTCACTGAGTGACTGGCTCAGGAGCACCCTGGGAACCAGCCAGTCCAAGCTGGAATCCGGGAAGAGTTTATAATCCAGCAGTTTTAAATTAGCCCCAAAATCATTATGGTATCAAAATAGATGGGAATCAGAGAAAGAATTCAGTAAAAATGCAGACTGGCAACAGGCTGGTAAATTATTTGTTTGGATAAGAAAGAGAAGCATTCAGAATATGACATTGCAAATTCTTTAAATTATAGAAAATTTGTCCGTGACATGGCTACTGAGTGGCTTCCCTACTTGCTTTCCTATATTATCATTGGAAGAATACTTATTTTATTTTATTCACGATTAAATGTATTCACTGCCCATCTGCCTGTCATGCAACCCTGGCCAACTAATATAAATATATTTTGAACTAAGGAATAGAAGGCCACCTCCAGTATAGTTCAGGTCCTGCACTGTGATATCTCCAGTTGTGTTTGAAAACGTGTGAATATTAACATGCTACTTGGGGACACCATCCCCACTTCTGGTGAAACACACAACCAAGCGCTGGGTGCAACTTTGCATCAATGCTTCTGCTGGAGACAGGTGAAGAAAACACACAAAATGACCCTTCCTTCCTTCCTTCCTTCCTTCCTTCCTTCCTTCCTTCCTTCCTTCCTTCCTTCCTTCCTTCCTTCCTTCCTTCCTTCCTCTGTATTGGAGAGAATTCTCTGTCTTTCTCTATTAGTGGCCGAATTCCAACTATTCTTTTCTGCAAGGAGGCTTGGTTCACAGGGAAGACCAAGCAACGTCCTCACGAAGAGAGGAGCATCTTCACCCCATTTTCCTTGGCTCTTTAGAACTTGGCAGCCAACGCAGCTCTGCTGCAGGCCAAAGAGCACCAGGCCCAAATGGGACCCCAAACAGACCCACAGGAAAGATCCCAGTCAGCGCTGCTGCTGGCAGAGAGGACCGTCTGGGGCCAGCCTTCTGCCACCTTGAATCATTGTTGCCGACAGCATTTTCTGCACTGCACTTCTCTGGGAAAACATTTTTCCCTGCCATAAATCCATTCAGCTGTACTGGAAATGCAGGCACTTTATAGAAAATCTTTAACGGCACCAGTACAAATGGATATGTCTCATTTCCTCTGCGCAGTGTGAAGATTTGCAAAGGCATCAGTGTGAACGTTTGCCAAGGAAACAGGGGAAATGGGCAGAAGCGGGATCCATCACCAGGCCCCCACTGGGACTCCCGCAGCTGCAGTAGGGACAGGCTTGTCATCAGAAGATCTGTGCGGGCACACACAAGCACACTTTCAGACAGAGGGGCATGCATGTCTGTGCATGGAGGATGCACTGATAGGTATGCAAGTGATTGAAAGACCTCCTCTGCTTTCTCCTCCCTCCCTTTCTCTCCCTGGGTGTATGCTTACTTTATCTTTTAGCTCAATTCAGAAGACATTAAGAGCTGATTTGCAAAACTACAAAGGAGCAGAAAACCCAACAAAGGAGAGTATTTGTAGCTGGGGTTGAAATGAGAGGTCCTTGGTGGTCTCTGAATTTGATGGTTTTCTTGCAGACATTTCATGACTCAACTAGGGAACATCATCAGTGGGGTTTGTGGATAGGAGGAGGAGGACTGTGAGGTCTGGTGCTCTCTGAACTTGCTTGTTTTCTTTCAGACTTTGCATGACCCAACTAGGTAACATGATCAGTGCTAGTCAATCAATGCTAGCACTGACTACATTACTTAGTTTGGGTAATGAAACGTCTGCAAGGGGGAAAAGCCAAGCTCAGAGAACACCAAGGAGTAGAAAAGTGGTTGGTTGGTGGTGAGTAGATAGTTGGAAAGTCATGAGTGGAGAAGAAAGCCCTGTGGAAAGCACCACAATGAAGCAGCCACCCAGTTGACCTCTCCTCCCTGCTACCACCCTTAACAGGAACTGCCCTCCCCAAAAGAAAGGAGCCATTGCTAAAGAAGGCTTCAGACTCCAAGATGCAGGGCAGCCCAGAATGTCACCATGGCCAATGATAGAGTAGATCCAGAAGGACTGAGAAGAACATCCTCCCTCCCAGCCAGGTCCCCATTAAGTCAACCACCAGCATATGCCCTGGCCTGCATCTTGGCCCAAAGGAGCAAAACAATCCACTTCCTCTAGAGCAGAGGGTCTCTCCCTCAATAGAAGTGGGGGAGGCTGGTCCTCATCCACCTGGGCAAGGGAATATACATCGGTCATCTTTATCACTGGGCTGGACTGGCTCCCCTCCAAGGTAACCATAAAATGTCACAGGGCTGTGATGAAGATGGGGCCGAAGCTTCTGCCCCAGAGCCCCTGGTGGTTCTGTGGCTGTTCTCTGATGGAACAGGCAACAAACTAAAGCCCCAGATGAGAGGAAGAGGGAGCCCCTTTCTTCCCTCCATCTTTCCCAAATAAATTGCTGTAGGCCTCCAGCTGTGTATGTTTTCTTTATTCATGCAATTGGTGTATTCTACAGGGTGCCAATAGCTCAATTTTTATGCTCGCCATTTATTTTCATTGTGTTTGTTAAGGTGGAGTTTTGAAGCTGCCCAGATCATGCCAGCCAAAGAGAGATTCTGGGCACTCGCTTGGAGTTGGACGAGAATCAACACAGAATGGCAACAACATTTCCCTTTTCATCCTTCCCATCTGTAATCGAGCTGAAAGTGACCTTATTGTTTGCAAATTATTGGCCTCTGGAGATGGGATGGATACCAGAAGATTAGTTGAGTAAGAGAGAGAGAGAGACCAATTTGTCTCCAAGAACACTGAAGCATTGATTATGTTTTCCAGGCCACCCTCTGAACCACCACCCTAGCCAAGCCGTGCCTCCTCTAAAAACTAGAGAAAAAGCATATTTGAGGGCTTGCTTAGCTCATGTTCATTAAAAAGCTCAGAGTGAATGCAGCTGGCTCAGGGCTGGGCCCCTGGTTTGCTCTTTGTCCCCTGTTGTTTGTGCCATGCCTGCAGCGAGAGACGCCATTCCACAATTGTCTTATCCCCATGTCAGCCACTGAGGTTTCACCTACAAAGCCGGAGGACCTCAGAAACATGCTCCATTTAGTGCCCACCCATTCTTCTTGCAGGTTTAAGGCATTTCTAGGCCATGGTCTAAAGATGCTCAGTTTCCCTCCCATAAAATTTCAGTCCCCAGAGGTTCCCCAAGAAAAGCAAAGGGTCAGGGCTACAGCCAAATCTCTCCTAGGGGTTCCACATTTGTTCACTTCTTGCATGGCAGCTCCCTGCAAACTTTGTGGTGAAGAGGTGGAAAAGAGGCAAGCTGTCTTAGACCAGTGCAGGACATTTGTCTGTCCAAACCAGCCTGGGTGGTCAGACCGTTCGACACCTGGCCCCAGGTAGAAAGGTGCCTTTTCCTTCACCTGTTCTGGATCCTTTTAGGCTGGAGACAGAAGAGCTGGAGATTTCCTGCATGCCAAGCAGGTGCTTTGCCCCTGAGTGACAGACCCGCCAAATGCCTTCATGGTGCCCTCTGCCCATGTTTGAAGCAGACTGACATCCACACCATATTTATGTCTTGTAGATCACAGCAAGCTGAAGAAAGATGAGGAAGAGAAGAGCTTTTGTCTGGGGATGAGAGAAGACAGAGCGGCCTTAGGTGACCCAGAGGCTGCCCCAGGTGGCCCCAAGTCCTCCTCCACCTTCCCCGGTTCCCATCCCATCACTTTGTTCTGCTCCTCCTCTGCCAGCCTCACCTCTGTTCCTTGCTAAGGCTTCACATCTTCAAGGCGCCCTTTTATTCTCCCTCCCTGGAGAGCCCCTCACCACTGCAGAAAGCAAATGAACAATAGGCGGACTGCAGATGGAGATGGCAAGAAGCCGCATTATGGGAGGAAAACTTTCCACAAACAGCAAGTTTTTGCTACTTCTCCTTCGCCAAGCAGCTCTTTGCTTCTGCATCTCTCAGGCAAGGCAGAGGCTGCAGGACCAAAAATGGAGATGACACAGCTGTCCAAAGCCTTTTCATGAAGCCATTCCACACCAGCTCCTGATTCCACAAGTGGGAGAATTCAGCAGGCCCTGATCTATCCGTGCTTACAAGAAACAATGTGAAATATAATCATGTGAGAATCTATGTTGAAATGCTTCTAGTCTTGGTCACATAAGTGGAAGGCTTGGAGCTAGGAAGAGGTCCTACTATGGTCTCTTAGAGTGACAAATGCCCCAGTGATGAGGATGGGTCTCAGGCTGTCCCTGGACATTCCCACCCCCATTTACTTGAACCCCACAGTTAAGCTCCATGGCCCTCTTCCTCCTGTAAGGTTTCAGGAACTGCCCATGCCAGGATTCAGACCTAGGCAGCTGCCATCAGAAGGATTCCTCCATTTGGTGGATTTGCTGATGAATCCACTCTCAACCAGGCACTGTGACCAATCACACTTCAGAAACAACCATCCCTCCATAAAATCTCAAGTGTGAACCTTTCAGCTTGTTCTATTCACACTTTAACAGATTTCTCCAAGTCGCCAAAGTGTTAAAGTCCAAGTACACTAAGAAACGTGAAGTGTAAAGTGGCCCTTAGACCGGAGGCCTCTGTGTGGAAGAGGAACCTGGGTGTGATTAACTGGGCGCCTGAAATAGCTGGTCCCCACGGGCCCTTTTCTGGTAGCAAACGAGGGCAGCCTTCCTTGGCCCTTCTCTCGCAGGAGCCGTGGGGCAGGCAACAGAAGGAGGCTTACAACTGTAGAGATGAGCTCCCATTCACTCCTTCCTTCCCTCATTCAAAGAATTTTTAAAATAGGGTTTTTATATTTATTTATTTATTTATTTATTATTTATATTTTTACCCCGCCCTTCTCCCTACGGACTCAGGGCGGCTTACAGCCTTTTAAAAACAAATACATAAATACAAAAAATACTAAAGTTAAAATGTTAATTAAAATGAAATATTATTAGGCCTTTGTTATTTTTTAAAAATTGTTATAAAACCCAGCTAAAAAATAACCCTTAGGCCAGTCCTGCCAGCTTAAATAACCATGTCTTGAGGGCGCGGCGGAAGGAAGGGAGATCCGGGATCACCCGGATCTCTGGGGGTAGTTCGTTCCATAGGGTGGGAGCTCCCACCGAGAAGGCCCTCCCCCTGGGGGTCGCCAGCCGGCACTGTCT
>NW_015386487.1:927560-949504 GCF_001527695.2 Protobothrops mucrosquamatus
GATCCAGTAAACATGTGGTTGCATTCAGCCTCCCCAGGATCCTGTCCACATCCTCGGGAGCCACAGAGTCAAACTCCTCCCATATAATAGTCTCAAGACCTGCTCCCGTCTCCTCCCCCGGGGCCACCCAGTCAGAGTCCAAACCCTCTCGGATCTGAGTGACTTTGTCATACAGATATTGAGCAAAGTCCTCAGCCCTTCCCACCAGGGGATCCTCCCCCCCCTCAACTGAAGGAGAGAGCGGGTCACCCTGAAGAGGGTGGCTGGGCGATTATCTGATGACGCAATGAGGGTGGAGTAGTAATTAGACCTCGCCACCCTCATTGCCACAAGGTAGGATCTAACATGCATCCTTGCCTGTGCTCGGTCGGATTCGGTTCGGGTAGCCCTCCAACTGCTCTCTAGGCATCTTTTCCGGCGCTTCATCTCTCTCAGCTCCTCGGTGAACCAGGGAGCTAGTTGAGATCTGCGTCGGGTCAGAGGCCGCAACGGCACGACTCGGTCCAGTGCTACGGCAGCGGCCACATCCCAGGCCGCCGCCAGATTTTCAGCCGAGTCGTGAACTAGATCCTCCGGATATGGCCCAAGCTCCGTCAGGAACCTCTCCGGGTCCATCAGGCGCCTGGGACGGAACCATCTATGCGGTTCCATCTCCCTGCGGCGGGGGGGAGCGGTCCGGAAGTCCATCCTAAGGAGTGAATGATCTGACCATGACAGGGGCTCTATAACCACCTCCCCCCTTTCCAGATCATTCTGCCACTGGCCAGAGACAAAAATTAGATATAGTGTATGTCCTCCCGTGTGAGTGGGGGCATGAACTAATTGGGTCAAGTCCAAGGCCGTCATGGAAGCCAAGAACTCCCGAGCTGCCGCCGACATTTCGCCCGCCGATGGCAGATTGAGATCCCCCATGACTATAAGTCTGGGGGTCTCAACTGCCACCCCGGCTATTACGTCAGCCAGCTCAGGCAGGGCCGTTGATACATAGCAGGGGGCCATGTATATAATCAACAGGCCCACTTGTACCCCTTGCCCCCACTTCACAAGGAGGGACTCTCCACCGTCTATCTGAGGCACAGTGGTCTCCCTCGGACATAGGCTCTCCCTTATAATGACCGCTACCCCACCGCCCCTACCCCGGGTCCTCGGCTGATGGAATACCTGGAAACCTGGCGGGCAAATATCAACGAGGGGCACTCCCCCTTCCATGCCCAGCCAGGTCTCGGTGATACCTGCCAGGTCCGCACCCCCCTCTTGAATAAGATCTTGAATGAGGGGGGCCTTATTTACCACGGACCTGGCATTGCATAACATCAGCTGGTGATCCCGGGCCCGAGGATCTGAGATCCCTGGAAGCCGAGTAGAGCCCTGAGGATCGGAGCACCCACAAGCTTGTAAGCAGCGTGTGCATGCTCCCAAAACCCGATATGGTCCTCTGCTCCCGCCATATCTGCCCCTCCCACTGACCGTACTAATCACACCACCCTCCCTTAACCCCCCAGTCTCCTCCCTCACCGTTCTAATACCGCGCCCCTCAGACAGGTCTGGCCTTGGCCTCAGAGAGGCCTCCCCCATGCCCCCCCTGGCCAACCCCGAACCCCCTAAAAATNGTCCTGGGGTACATTCCGGTCCTCAACAGGAAGTCCAGCAGCAGAGGAGGGGGGGGGAAAGTCCTCATGATGGTTAGTCTAGATCAGGGGCCTGAGGTGGATGAAAAGAATAGCAGCAGCAGTTTGTCGTTGTCGTTGTCCTTATATATTTTTAACATGTGATTGGCAGGCAACTCTGGTTACACAGCTACAGGTGCAGAGACTGGGCAGTTTCCTTTCCAGAAGATTCTCTTCATCCATCACATACTTCAAAGCTGTAAGAAGGATTTGAGATTTCTTCTCTATGAAAGTGGCTAAAGAGTAAAGAGTTTAAAAAATATTGTCAGGGTTGTGAGATTTCAACATCTAGCAGAGCATCTGCACAATGTTATCAGTGCAGAAAATGAAGCTCATTTCTCTTATAAGGCAAGAACTCTGGGTTTATGATAGAACTGATGGTCAACAGAAACAGCACAAGTAAAAGAAAAAGTTCATGTCCACCCAGAGAGCAGAGAATTTAATTTGAAGGCTTCTCTGATCTAGGATGTGGTCATTAGCTTACTTTTTTATGGTGATGAGAGAGGAGGAAGAGGAGGCACAGGGCACAGGGCACACAGGGCACACACAGGCTATTATCCTGACCGCTTCAATAAATCCTCTGGCACATGAGGAGGTGGGGCTACTCTGCTTTCTTCCCCACATCAGCCAGGCAGGCACAGGAAAATGCAACTCCCTTGTGGGGTCTCCAGCATAATTTGGAGGGTGACTGTTATAGAGGAGTAGAGGCTGGAAGAGTGGAAGTTGGGGATCCCCTGAGGTCACCACCAAAGTTCACAGGAACATGTGCATGGGGAGGGTCCCTGGGGCCATGTAATATAATCCCCTCGGTGCAAGAATTCCAGTTAGACTATCCTAATGCTCACAGATGGTGCCAGCCCCACTACGAAGACCAGACTGTGAAGTCAATTCCACAGAGTTTCTACAATGACTTGTCTACAGTCACAGAATCAGAATAACAAGCCTGTTTGTGTTCCACCTCCTCTTCCTTCTTCTAGTTCAGTGAATGAGAGAGACATCTGTCTGAACCACTTCCAAACATTATCTTCTGGATGTTCTGGACTTTAAAAATGTTTTAGCATCTGTTGCCATGGCAACATAGTCTGCATATTTCCAACATCTTCCTGACTCTACAGATGGAAACCCACCTTTCTCTTCCTAGGGATTCTCTCGCACAAGTGTTCTAGAAAGCCCAAGGAGCCATCTGACAGCAGGAGATGACATCAGAAAACCTCAGCAAAGGCTGCCTGGTTTATCAGATGGAATATTTCCTTCCTTAGACCACATGAATCAAGGGCAGCTCTACAAATATTTCTCCAGTTTCTTCCTTGACTGTGGTTCTCTGGTTGTCAGCCATGTCCCTCCCTGCTTTTCACAGGGGAAGGCAATGTGGAGAAACTTAGAGGCTGCGTTCTGACAGGTCCTCCTGCAGCTCCAGCAGCTTCCTTTGAGGTCCCATCTACCAGGCCTTTCCTTTGTGCATCAAGCCTAAGGGTGCCCTAAAGGGAAGGATGCCTGCCTTCCTCCTTCTTGGCAGCACCCTGTGGCGTTGTCCCTGCTCCCCCTTGAGAAACGGCTTTGATATTAAATCCATTCCCTTCTGCATAGTTGCTGTAGTGTCTCCACACTCACTAGTTCTCATATACATACATATTGTATGAATGCAGACTAGTGCAGAATTCTCACAGAAGGACCCGTATGCTTGGGGCAGGCAACAGACCCAGGAATCTGACTTATGATGATGGTCCAGAAGCCTGAAACCAACTGAAAAGAATCTGCAGCCCAAATCTGATCAGTGTGTTGATCCTTTTTGCCTTTTTACCCACGTCTTGGCCCCGTCGCTCAGTCTTTCCTCCAGTCAGTTCTTCCCTTCTGTCCCCCAAAGGGAAGGGAGCCACCTCTAAGCCAATTTCAGGTGGGCAAGGAATGACACTGGAGGCAAGGCAGGCAATCACCATGGTATGTGGTGGCCCCATCTTTTGGCCAGCTGCCTGGGAGTGGTCCTCCATCTCCTAGAAATGCATTCCCCCCCACTCATCCACTCTCTACCTCTGCATTGTGACAGGTATTATGGACCAAAATAACAAAGGATTTTTTGTTCCTATTCAGGACAATAATAAGTGAGCCTGGTAATAGCCAGCTCTGGAAAAGCAGACAAAGCTGGTCTTTGCTAGACCTGTGGGTTAATAGATGGAGAATTGTGCTCTTGGAAAACCAGTTTGCCCTCTGAGCATTATCTGAACAATTGCAAAGCCTCTCATCTCAGCTAAGCCGGCTGTGGGCAAAGCTGGGGAGGGAAGTGCATGGAGAGATGCGTTTTCTGACAGGGAGAAGGTCAGGCAGACTGAGCACTGGGACAGGAGCGGCCCCCGTCTTGACATTTCATTGTCTGGCATGGATTCCCAATCTTGGTCTGGCTGCGCCATTAGAAGGAGCAACTCCAAATAAACACTATTCTTTTTCGGGGGGGAGTGTAAAAATGTATCCCTAGTTAAATCTTCCCTCCCCACTGAAAACCACTCACAGGTGCCAGCAGCCGTCTTTTAAAAATTCTGTTCAGCGTCACCACCATTTTTTCCCCTAGAATAGTAAAGAGTTGGAATAAATGGGCAATTTTCTCAAGGATCTGTGTTAGGATTGGTGCTTTTTAACTTGATCTTGACTTAAGAGTAAGCACTGAGCTGATTAAGTCTGTGGATGATACCAAACGATATTCAGGATGTAAAATGCAACGGCAGCTGTGAAGAGCTTCAGAAGGAGCTCTCGGGATGATTGCCTAATCAAATGACAAATGTGGTTCCATTTGAAAGTATAAAATGCTACCCATTGGGGCACGCTCCCTAACTTCACATATACTCTGGTAGGTTGTTTGGGAACTAACAAGGAAAACGATCTTGGGGGTCAGAATGGACAGGGCAGTGAAGACTGAGTCAATGGGTGGTAGCTGTGAAGAAAAAAAAGATTTTGGTGCTTGAGACCATTAGGGAGGGATTAAAACTGAAAATGCCAAGATAATCATGTCTTTATATAAATCTACTTCTGGAAGTCCTTCTAGCCACCATTTTTGAAACAGGATATAGTGGGGCTATGCTTTTCTTTTTGTGGTCCAAGAACCCGTGTTTATACTCTCCAGGGAGATGGCTTGTTATAGTTAAAACCAAGTAATGCTGAGGCACTTTCAGAACCAGCATATTTAGACTTGGTTTAGACAACATGCTAAGAAGGTAGTTTGTCTGTTTTGCCTTAACTATGGTATTATGATGTGTAAATCATGCTTTATAGCTTGAAGTGTGTGAGAGCCCACACGTAAATTACACATGAAATATGGGTTGGGGTGTTGCACGAACTCAGTTGCAATTCTAAGTCCATGAATTGTAGCCCACATCCACAGCTGCAGCTACACAACATTCATGGGTGCCTTCTTTGGGTTCATCTCTACTCATAGTGGGTGAGGAGCTTTAGATAACACTTGATAGAGTCCGTCCGGAGGACAAGTGTTGAAAGTAATCTGGGCGTCTGTTGGTTGCCCCCCTTCCCTGCTTCTACAGTCTTCAGAAAGTGGACGACATCTTCCGTTCCTTCCTTGGGCCTTCCATAACTTTGTTACATAGCAATCAATGGGGAGTCACTCTAGGAGGGAGATGGGTGGCTTCGAAATGTGACATAAATAAATAGAAACAAACAAGCACCTCCTCTCCCATAAGCTGAAAATATGCACGCCAAACATCTGCTTATTGTGATACAGTTTAAAATGATTTTAGCTTCATCATGGCAAAATGAGGTCCTCAGCTCCCTGCCTCCATATCATGGTGCATCATAGGTCCTCTTCAACCTGCTTCCAGCTGATGGTTTTCTGGACAAACTCTTCCCTTGGAGTCCCATCTCCTGCCTCTCCTTCCACTAAACCCATGGGCAGGCCCCAGTGCTTGGATTAATCTGCTGGTGCATCCCAGGCCAGGGAGAGGCAAGTGGTGAACCTGGAAACAGAGAAAGGAGCCTTTTGAGCAGAATTTGTCTGTCTTCCCCTGCATTTCTTTAAAGATAAACAAACAGATTTCTGAGTGCCATTGAGTTGCAATGCGCACATGTGCCTTTTTGTGTTTGGAGCCTTTTAAAGGCCTTGGGAAGCAATTCCAACATTTTTCTATAGGTGCAGGCAGATAATTGGATGCTTTCAAAGACCACTACCAGGCAGGGAAAGTTCAATTTGGCGTCAGAGTGTTCCCTGCGTTGACCGAGCCTCTTCGTGACTTGGCTGTGGCTCCCCCCCCCCCTTGCGCCTTTCCTCCTGAGTTGAATGACTTGCTCTCTGTTTTTCGTACTTTGGAAAAGCACTTAGATGGCAAAGGAGAAATGATCTCAAAATCGACCAGAACTCTTGCTGGGCCATAAATAAATAAATAAGCAAACAAAAGTGGTGCTTTATTTTGCTAGATATGGCTTTTTTCCTCCTCTTTTCCATTTCTTTCTCTTTTTTTAAAAAAAAACTTACTTCTTCAAAAAAAAGAAAAAAGAAAAATTCAAAGAGAAAGAATCTTTGGCCAGCTGCCACCTCTAACAGACAGGTGGCTTTGATCTCCATAGAATGGTTAAGAAAACCAAGCCAACCGAGGGAAGGAGATCCATAACCAAGCCATTGAGAAGTGTTCCTTCAGGGTCTTCTCACTGCTTCCCCAGCCCACCTGCTGCTCTCTAGATGGAGATACCTTTTCAAGGAGAAGCAGAATGGCAGGCTTATTGTCTTATTTGCCCTTCCAGTCCTTCCTTATGCCATAATTATTTTTGTACCTGGTCCAGCTATCCTTACAGAGTTGCCTGCAGCCAGTCTTCCTCTCCTCCTGGTGGGCTTTCTTCGCCAGCTTATGAAACATCTGAAAGTTTTACAAGGCGAGCAAAGCTATAAAAATAATTTGTATTTCATTTAAATATTCCTTAAGTCATTTCAGTATATTTAAGCCTTAATTCATCTTCTTTTTGTCCCTTCTCAATACATTAATATGACTATTTGACAGAAAGATGAACCATGTTATTAAAGAATGTCTTTGGCAATTTTAATTCTTGAAATCTTGCTCTCCCATCCTTTCCCCTTGTCTCTTTTGAAAGGCCGGACTCCATTCACTCTCTTAATTTTCTGGGTTTATTCTTGAGCTTCTAGATGAAACCACAACTTGTCTACTAAATCTTCTTTGCTACTCAAGTGTGATTTAATCATTTTTGCCAGTTAGTTCACACAGGCAGTGACAGAGCACCGGTGGAGACAGAAACATGTTCCTGTTGCTCACATTTTTTCTCCTTTTGGTAATGTTCCTGTTCTTCAAGTGGAAACTTGAAGATGGAGAAAATATTTATCAGGCTTTTCAATGACCTTAACCATATGTTTGAGGATGAGTGTGCACTGTTGTGCTCTCTCTTGCTCTCTCTCTCTTTTTCTCTCTCTTTCTTTCATGCGCACACAGACACAGACACTTAGCCTCAATCTGCTCCTTTCTTTTCATTAGTCTCCGTAAGAGCAACATAAAAATGTTGGAGACAAAATAAGGGAGTTGGGAAGGGAGAGAAGACCCACTCAGGCAGAGTCCCCTTCTCATCTGACCTCCTCGTTCTCCCTAAACTTATCATTGCCAAACCTGCCAGCTCACTTCTGTCCTTTCATCCTCCCCCAATTTCAAAAACTTTACTAGCAAACATTTTCCATGGTGCTCTCTGGAGACCACCTTCTCTACAGCTGGAGAGTTATGTTTCAAACAGAGGCTGGGATTATTAGACCCAGGGGCGTCTGCAGGTTGTGTTTAAAAAATTAAGATGTCTGCCACAGTGGTTCTGTCTGTCTTTTTTTATATGTCCCACCTGTCCTTCAAGTCTTCCAACAGAGTCCGTCCTTCTTGCTGGTGGCCATCTTCCTTTTTTTCATGTCCTTCTACCAGTCCCAGCATTACAAAGATCTCAAGAATAGTTGAGAAGTTGGTCACATTTGCAGAATGTGTCCAAAATATGAAATAGTCTGCTTATTTGTGCCTTAAGAACTCAGGATTGAAACGTTTTATGATCTATTTGTTTGACTGCTTGCAGTATTTTAGGATCCTTCACCAAAGTTCAAAAGGGTCAATACTGTGTGTAATGTTTATCACAGCAAGCAGACCCAAATGGAAGTGTTAATATTCTTTCCGTCTTTCAAACAGAATGTCACACTTTCCCTTCCATAGAGTGTCGTAGAGGGAAAAACTGCTGCCTGGATGATTCCAATCTTTGTAGGTATAAACACATCACAGCATCTGAATATCTTTTCCAAGGTCTTCATTACTACTCTATCAAGTCTCCTCTACAGCATTTTTCTTAACTGCTAGTTCCTTTACTGTTGATAGTCAAATCTAAAAAGCAAAAGGAAATATTGTCTAGGGTATCTTGGATGTTTATATCTCTACTGTACAGAATTTCAGTGTTCTCCTTCCATCTCAGATCTTCTTTGAATCAGTTACTATATGTCCCATTGGGATCCATTCACCTCTTCTAACAACTTTCTGAAATTATTTGTTAAGTTCCTTTCTGAGGCATTTGTCTCTCTTGGCTTTGACTTCTCTTCTCTTCTCTTCTCTTCTCTTCTCTTCTCTTCTCTTCTCTTCATTTCCACAGTTGATTCTAACATCCAATTTGCTTTCTTCTGTTTCTTAATCTTCAACAGTCTCTTCACATTAATCAACAGTTTCTTTGATTTCATTTCACAGTTCCTCTGGGTCCCTATCAATGAGGTTCAAGACTTCAAAGAATTCCTGATATTCTTGAAAATGGTGGCTACAAGCTCAAAATCATATTGGGGAAAGTAGTTGGCTTTCTTCTTCCACAATAGCTTGACTTGGAACTTATGTATGAAGAAGTTCATGATCTGTTCCATAATCAGCCCCTGGTCATTTCTTTGCTTTATCATTGAGCTTTTCTGTCTCCATGCAACAATATAGTCAATTTAATTCCTGCGTATTCCATCTGGGTGTTATCCATATATGTAGAAATTGTTTGATTGAAAAAGCTGAAGGGTTCAAACAAATTCATGAAGAAGGTGCATTTTACTGGTTCTGTGATGGTATCCTAGGAATCATCTGGTTGGCCATTGGAATGGGGCAGAAGCTGGGATGAGTTTGGCCTTTGACTCTTGACAGCTTAATTTGTCATCTGAGATACTGGCAAGGGAGTTGTGCATATATAGCACATTAATGAGGCCACCCATGGGTGCAGACCAGCTTTTTCTGTAGTCCCAAGTCTGATCAATAATCAACAGATGCAAAAAAGGAACTCAGTTTTGAGCAAATTCAATTACTTGTTGATCCCTTTCATCAAGAACCTGAATAAATGTGATCTGAACCAAGGTGAAGGAGCAACCTGGACCACGAAGCTGCCCATTGAAATGGGAAAGGTGAGGCACCAAGGTGCAGGAAGCAATGGCCCTGGCAATCACCCACCTTGCTCCATCTTAGCCTGAGCTCTGTGCAGGATTTCCCATGCAGTACCAGAGGGTTCTGCCCACTGGTTGGCTTCAGTCCCTCTTAAAGCTGTAGGGAACCGGTACTGGATTCCCAGTGTGAGTGCAAGAGGCTAGCTTAGCTGTACTCGGATTTCACTTGATGGGTTCACAGTTACATCCTGCAGGGTGGAGGGGCTGGCCAGGAGAGAAGAAAGCAAGTCAGACTGGCAGGGGTTCACTCCCACTGAACACTCACTGTTTTCTAGGATCTCTTCAGACCCCTCCCCAATTCTGGATAAAATGTAGAAGCTGAAAAGGGAACCACGCTGGCCTGCATAGGCGTGTCTGCTTGTCCAGTTGATAGTGTCACTGTTCTCACTCTTTCAACCACGCACAAAACCCATTCACACCGTACCAATATTTCAAGCTGGGAAAATGTGCCTGCACTGATTCTTTGCTGGCACATGCACTAAACAATGTAGCTTTTAAAAATAGACAAAAATCAGATTTGCCAAACAAAATTCTCCATTGTTCACGCTTTGCCTCAGGGCGAAGAGACGTCTGAAAAGAGAGGGGCTGCTGGCTCTTCATCCTTGCCCCTTCCCAGAGAAAGGGCTCTTCTTCATTCCTTTATTTACTGTTGGTTATTCAGAAACCGGAGAAGTTAATGCAACCACTCGTTCCATTGTGCCTGGAGTTCAAAGAGCAGAATGTTTCCAGGTGAGGCAAAGAGAAAGAATTCTTTGCTGAGATAATAAGCAGAGGCACGAGACTTTTTCAATACACTTGGTTTCAAAATTGCAGAAAAGTGGCTGCTTGCCTTCTCTTCCTTTCTCTAAGCTGCTTTTGACAAAGACCTTGGGCCAGCCCACCCTTTCTTTTCATGAGTTAGTCAGAGCAATGGATTCTCCAGGCAGCCAGAGAGAATCAGTGGGCATCTTCATCATTAAAACTAGCACTGCCAGCCTGATGAACAGTTTTTGCAAAGACCTGCCCATGATGGTTGGGATTTGGCATTTTGCCAAGAGAAGAAGAATGTTGACAAATGTTGATGCCCAATTCCAGGTCAACTGAAACTGACCCAAAGCGCCACAGTCATTCACCACAAGATGACAGCTACAAGCAATCTTGCAGAAGCTCTCAGAGGAAGAGAGCCCGGTGAGTCCAGGGTAACCAAAAATCAGGAGGATTCTGGCAGGACCTTTTCCAATGAACCAATTTTATTCAAAGGCATCAATTTTGGTGAGCTAAACCCCAGTCCATCGCTCCATGCATCTGATAAAGAGAACATGAAAGCTGATGCCTTTGAAAAAAAAATGGTTCATTGGAAAAAGCTCTACCAGAGTCCTCCTGATTTTGGCTGAAAGTCAAATCACTATGATCTCTCCAGAGCTAGTTCTGAGCATAAAAAAGGACTCTGTCAGCTGTCATGATCTTTGCAGTGGTACCATGTCTTACAAGTGATTTATCTGAGTGTTTCCTTCAACCTGACATATCATCCTGTTCTCTTTCCATAGCTAAAAAAAATTGGCAACAGCACCACATGTGAAGGCAGAAAATGACCTTTCTGAGATTATAGGGCAGGTTACAGGGATCTGCATGCCTGGAAAATGCAAAGGAGCTGAGCAAGGTCACCGTGGTGGCTCCAAAAAGCCACTGAGATCTGCTGGGTTGTGGATTCCTAGGTGTTGCTATGGTTGGCACGGGCTCCTTTACATATTCTGAATTGCCCTAAGACAGCCTGACCTGTGGAAACCTGGATTACCTCTCCCTGTGGTTGCTTCAGCTTTCATTGGCCTTTTACAAAGAAGAGAATGTCCTTCTCTCCCCAGCACAGCTCCCCAGTTTATTACTGGGACAAAGCAACAACCAAGGAATGACAAAGGGAGAACCTTGGATTTGAGCCTTTCTCCCCATTTTGGCTGAGAGCAGCAGTCCTGCCTTCCATCTCTGATTCTCCTGAACAAGGAAGGTCCTTCAGAAATTGGAAGACCACATCCAGTCTCCCAGCCTCCTTCCCCTCTCCAGGCTCAGCCTTTCCGGCCCTTCCTGGCTCCTTCTGATCCAGATGCCCAACTCTCACCCAGCTGCTGCCCTCCCTAAAGGAGGAAGGTGCAGCCAGGTGGCAGGCTGATCCACAGACAGGCCCCATTTGGCAGGCTGATTCACAGACAGGCCCCATTTGACGTATGGCTTGGGCGGAAGGCTCGGCCACCTCCTTTCTCCCAGCTGTACTATTTGGCTTCCATGGTTGGCCTGCTAGGTTATTTACAGAGAAAAGCTTCCCTGCGAATTCCACTTGGCCAAGTTTGCACACTTAATTGCATGCCAGCTCAATGCGTTCTGCCTTTTCCCCCCTTGTGAAACTCTATTTTTCAGGTGCCTCCTCCTCCCTCACCCCCCGCCCCCAGTTACTTTGCTGCTTTTAGGTGCCGCTTGAGCTTCTGCTATGTGTTAATTACTATTGGGATGCAGTAATCAGCTTGTTGGGTTGTCAGCTTGTCAGAGAGCATGTTAATTTCATTTAAGCTTTGTTAATTTCACTCTCTCTGGTAATTTTCACTTTAGTCACCTCCATTCTTGAGGCCCTGACAGCAGCAACTCTGTTTAAGAAAGGCAGTCCAGCCTAACGGGGTGGGGACCCCTGGAGGGACAGCCTTCCCCTACAATGGCCTCCAGGGAGCAAGACCCCTTGATAAAGGCAGAAGGGCAGAAGGCAGGAAGGCAGGAAACAGCCTTCGATCTTCAAGACCACGCATTGACCTTCCATCCTAAGATATTAGCCATCATCTAAGTCTATGTTAATTCCATCTTCTGTTTCCTTAAATTATACAGTGGCTCACCCAGGATGCTTCCAACCTGAAACAAGAGCTGAAGCAACTGGATTACTTGTGTTTAATGAGTAGCTAGAAGTCTGAAGAAGAACCCCTAGAAAGTGTCCTGATGATTTTGGCAGAGCAAGAATATTTTATAATAGATCTCAGCAGCTGCACAAGCTTCCACTCTTCCTTGTCCCTGGGGGTGAAGGTCCTTTGTTAAGAGCTCCCTCTCCATTCTATTGATGCCCAAGGAACTCCAAAACCAGAAGAGCCTCAAGACAGCCACAGAAGCACCTGTTGTCCTGTCTCCCAAGTAGGTTTCCACATAGGTGCAAAATATTCTCTCTGGTCAAGAGAAGAACCTCATTCAGCAATTCTTCATTCAGAAAGTTTCTTCTTCCATGGCACTGACTTTGACTGGCTCCAAGCAATGTCACGGTGCTCTGGCTTGCAGCTACATATACAGGGAAGTGAAGAAGCTTCAAGAAAGATCCTCCAGAATGACCTATAATTTAACTTGTCTCTAGCTATGTAGAGTTGGGCCATCTAGAGTTCACTGTTCTAAATGTTATGGGAGCTCCAATTGCTCTTTGGCCTGTCCCAGGATAACCCTTCAGATCCATGGCTGTAGTTCCTTATGGACCAGAGGAATCAGCCTGCAGCCTGGGGTCCAAAACCAAGAACCAGAACCAGATCAGAAATCACCATGAATTGTGCCACCACCTCTTCCATCTGGAGGCTAAGAGGTTACCTGAACGTGCCTCTGGGTTGTGCTCTGCCAGCAAGCCAACTGGTTCCCCTCTGGCCATCACTCAAGCCAAGAGGCTGCTTGAAATCCTCCCTCAGGCTGCCCTGGTGAAGAGACCAAAGCCAGGGGCTTCCTCTGGCCTGACTGCCATCAAGCAGAGCTTCCCCAAGAGCCCAAGCAATGGATGAAGTTACCCAGAGAGTATTGATTTTTGCTTTACTTCTCATTTGTTAAAATGGTGCAGATAGAGATTAACTTTCTTTGCTGGACATTTATTGTTTCGCCTGCCCTGAGATGGGAGTAGAAAAACACTCTGATAAATGAACAGAGAGATTTGTCTGGCTTGGACTCCACCAGCATCTTCTGGAATGCTAAAGCGATACCGGAGCCAGCAAGCAAGGGGGCTGCCGGGGTGGAGGCCCTCCCTCCCTTCAGGAGAGCAGCGGATGTGGCTTAAGGGAGCTCTTCCAACCAATCTTGAATTACAACATCCATAATCCCATCCTCTTCTCCACCCAGAAACATGGTCTTTGTGGCTCTTCTAACAACAGCAAGTGGGGGGCATCTGGATCTCGCGGGGGGGGGACTTAGTTCCAGAGGGCAGGTGAGAGAAGGCACAATCTTAATTTTCACAATGGAGTTAAGGAAGGACACATTTTGGCTAGAGGTGAGCTCTATTGGGGGGAAATTAACTTTATCTGCTCAAAAGAGGCAAGAAAGTAGCGGATGTGAGAGGGAGAAGGGAAGGGCATTTGGATCAATCACTACCATAATCCCCTCAATTCTGCAGAGATTATTCTTGGATAAATAAAAAAGATCACATAGGTGATTGATTTATTGGATGTTTATTAGATCTATATCCGGCCTTTCCTTCAGGAGCTGAAGACAGCAAAGATAGTATTCGCCCCTCCTTTTATCCCCAGCAATAAGAACCCCACAAGGTGGATTGGGCTCTCTTTCAGTCACCCAGAAAGCTTCCCCAGTCGTCATTCAACACAGCAGTCACTTTATCATATTGATAAAGAATTTGAGTTTTTATTAATTGGGTTCATTTGAAGTTAGAATCAACTACAGCTCTTTGAGATTGAGGCTTCTTGGCTATTCTCCTGGATGTGCCAAAGTCCTGGACCATTTCCTGCGATTGATCCAGGCTGAAGAGTCACAGGCAGGAACTCAGAAAACCCATCAGTTTCTTGGCTTCTCTTTCAAGATGGCTCCAAAAAGACCATTCAGAGTTTTGCCCCTGCAAACAGCTGAAGGGCTAAATTCATGGCCCATCATATCTGCAGCTGTTCCTCCCCTGGAGTTGGACTTTCTCTCCAGCTGTGTTCCCTCCTCTGAAGTCACCCTGATCCCACTGTGAGCCCCAAGACAAGGAGTTTTTCAGATGGTTTCTGAACCGTCAACTGAAAGACGGCTTCCCCAAGACCCCGTTGATTGCAAAAGCAGCAGAGACGAAAGTGCAGGAAAACAGGACCACGGTTCCCACTCTGCAAGAGTTCATGCATCGGAGTCAAATCATTAGTATCCTAATATCATTTCCACAACGTCCTGGAAGTCACTTGTGGAGAAAAGAACTGCAGCTAATTGATTTGAGCTGCATCTGCCAAGCCACAAGAGCCAGACAGTGTGTCTGATGCATCACAGCAAGGAAAAGAGGAATTACTTTTGACACTGGGCAAAGCTTCATTCGAGCCACTCTTCTTTTTACTATATGTGTTTTCCATAAACGAAAGGCAGAAGAGGGATGCAACAGAGAACCAGGGAATAGTGGGTATAAGCACCCCATAGATTCAGCCCTTTCCAAAGATCATCTGCACCCAAGCTTTGCTGCTGGTGGTGGTTAAATAAAAGGTAGAATAAAGAGATCAGACTTTCCAGGGACAGCACTGACAAACGATTCCTTTGCACCCCCAAGAGCCGGATTTAGCTGCATCTATAACGTCACGCCCCCTCCCAAAAAGCACCTTTGGGACAACCATACCTGGATGACTGAGAATCTCCATAAACGTTTAGCCATGCACTTTGGGATGAACACCCTTCGAATGGTGAGAGAGTATGAATGGATTTCCAGAAAACATTACAAACTGCAGGAACCATTTGCACTTCAGTTTGAGATGCAGACAACACAGACTCATCCCCAATAGCCTGCGCCTGTTTTCAACAGTGAAGGGACACAAGACAGAAAACATCCTGTAGCCAAGAAGGCTCCACACACATTTGCATTACTCAGTTGACCTTGAGGACACAGGTAAGCCTCCAAAATGGCCCCAAGGACTCTCTAAAGGAATGCAAATGACCATCTGTCTGCAAGCAATATAAATCCTTCCACTCCCACCTCCCCCATCTAGTCAGAGCTGAAGAAGCTTCTTGGATGAGAAGCAAAACATCTTCAAAAGAAACACAAGAAAGTCCAGTTGCCTCCTGAAAAAAAAAAGCATCTTTGAGACAACCATACCTGGATGACTGAGAATCTCCATAGACAACCTCACCACTTCCGCATTGCAAAGATGGTGGAATGATAGATCTGGAGGGGACACAGGTGACCAAGCCACTCTCTAACTGATTCAGGGCCCAGAGAAAGTTTCCCCCCCACCACTCGGCTGGCTGCCACCGATTGCTAGAAAACTCACACCAGGGAAGGGATATTAGTTCTGCTGCACGGCCAACGCCTTTCAGCAATCCAATGTGAAGTCCTGCTGGAATATTTTTCCCCATCTCACAGCTTGTTTTTATTTTGCTTTTATAATATGTCAGTTTATACATTAATACCGTCTGCCACATTTTCTATTTAGGGCATTTCTTACTGCTTCAATGTCTTGCCATGAGTATTTGTGCAAAACTAAATTTACAGTGATTTTCCTGGTGCTTCTCCTCCTTCAAAATGCCTTTTATCTTCCCAAGAGGCAGTGTCTCTCAGGAATGCCGTTTCCTCCTTCCCATTCTGCATGAGCTCCTCTCCTCATCAACAATGCCTCCCAGAACAAGGATCTCCAACCCTGGCAACTTTAAGACTTGTGGACTTCTGGGAATAGAAGTCCATCAGTCTTAAAGTTGTCAAATTGGAGAGCCCTGTTCTAGAATGCAGCATTGGCCTCAGGAGTCCCTCGCCTGGGTGCTCAAGTGGGCCTACCTTGCAGGGTGCTGGATGAAGCAGAGGCTTGGTCCGACAAGGCCAAGGCGCATTCTGACTCTGTCTGGGCCTAAGAGAGCACCACACAATATTTAAAGGAATGCAAAAGAGAAACATCTCCAAGTACATACAGAGTGTCTTTCCCTCACCCAGTGAGTAATTGCCTTGTCTTGTTTTATTAAGCTTTTCCAATTGAAGTTAAAATTAGGTGGAATATTAAGTTCTACACAGAACTGTGCCATATTGAGGGGGAGGGGAGGATCTGGCTGCTTTTATAAAGCCATTTCAGTGTGTGTGAAATTAAAGACTTGCTAATCCTTCCCAAATTCCTTCCAGAATTCTAGGTCAAGAGAGCACTTTCTGAAGCAGGTTGGGACACAACCTGTCTTTCTTGATCAAGGGACATGCCATGTCCTGGCTCTAACCCTTCCTCGGCCCCCCTTCCTCCACCCCCCCAACCTGCTACACTGCTTTGGGAGGCCATGTTTTGTGTGTGTGTGTGTGTTGTTTAGGGGGCCCTCCCCCAAAGCTCTTAACCATTCATGAGCTCAGAAGTGCCTTCTTCCCAGCCCATCATTTGCTGGCATCTTGTCTCCCAGGGACACAATGAATTGTTTTGACCTGCTCATCCTGCAAAGCACAGGTCACACAAGAGAAATTGATACCGAACCAGCTCTGCGAGAATCTTTCGGTAACTATAAATTTTGTTAGCGTCAGGAGCAGAACTCTTCACAATGGGGTTAGGGAAGAGCACATTTTGGCTACAGATAAGCTCTTAGAGAAGATTGATGAGAATGAACCTCATCTGCTCAGAAAAGAGGGTTGGGAAATAGCAGATGGGACAGAAAGAAAACAAGGCCATTTGTGTAAATACCCCACCCCCATCTGAGGACATAATCTCTGGGCTGCTCTGGAGGCAATTCCAGAGAAGAGAGCTTGAGGGGGTCAGGCAGGGACGACCAGAAACTGGTGGGCACCTCAATGGACAGCAATTCCACATCCCGGAATCTCCTCCCTCACCTTCTCTCTCTTCTCTAAAGTTTCTCTGACAGTTTTGCCATTTTAAAGGAAAATGTTGGAGAGACAGATTTCCATTTTTCTTTAAACAATGTCAGGCCAAAACCTTATCCTTTAATTTGTGTGTCAAGGTGACAGCCAACTGATTGGCACCTGTCAATCTTATGAATAAAGTGTTCCAACTGCTGGCAGGGAAGCGGGAATTTGGCTTTCATTTGTACTTGAAATGCCCAATCATCTCATCTCGTGTCAAAGAGGTGAAGGTGTTGTTTGATGGTGTGAACATTTGTATAAATCCAGATGAATCTTCACATCCTAACATGACCCTCAGAGCCTCACAGAGGACTGATTTGACTTTGAGCTGACTTTGATCAGCATCCTGGCTGGAGATTTTGGAAGTTGTTCTTCCTCACATCAGGAAGACCCAGAATTAGGGAAGGCTGTTCTCCATTCAGCCCTCCCCAAGGGCGGGGGTGAGTGGGTGAAGGAGGCCTGGCAGGGAGGAGCAGAAAAGGTCCTAAAGCATCAGGAACAAGATGGGAAAAAGGGAAGGGAAGGTCTAGGAGGAAGGTGGTTGGGTTGATTTATTCAACAATGCAAGCCAACTTCAGGTCAATGTCCTTCTTTTATTTTCCTTTCTGGCACATAAAACATCACCAAAGAATATTAATGAGGTTTGCACTTTAGACCGGCTTCTGGTCTTTACATTATCCAAAGTGGGTTTAAGCTTTGCATTCAAGACAACACTCTGTTTCTCTTCTTTTTGCCTTCAAGTTGCTGCCATGCCCAATGCAGGTAGGGCTTGCTCGCCCCCACCCCCAACAGGCCCTTCAGAGCCAGGGCCACCCTGCCTGGAAATCTCTGCCCCACTGCAGAGCAACTTGCTCTGGCTAACTTGCAAATGTCCTGAAGGATATATGAGGAAGGCTAGGGGTTCCCTGAGAAGAGGGGCACAGTGCCACGGCAGAGGACCTGCTTTGAATGGAAGCAGTCTGGGTCTGATCCTTGGCATCTCCTGACTCTAATTAGGCCAGGGTCTCCAGGCTAACTTGCCTGGACTGGGTGCGGCAGCCCACACTTCCTGGCTGCCCTGACCTCTATTAGGCCCAGCATGTCCAGTTTTTGCAGGGAGCTGGATGGTGATGGGGAGGCCCTCTCGGCTGCCTGCAAGCCAAGGGAGCTGTTCAGCTGCAGCCGGACAGGTTTGTTCCAACCATCAGCCCCAGTTAGCAATTGTGTGCCTTCCCTACTAGCTGCCGCTTCCTGTCTTCAAAAGCCTCTCAATCCACACACACACATACACACATACACACACCTGCACATACTAAATGGGGCAGAGGGAGCAGGGGAGAGAACATTAATTATTTTTGCAGTGGCTTCTGCCTGCAGCCCCGAAGAGGACTGAAAGGAGAAAAGCCCAGCGAGAGCATCTCCGGCTCCTTCCTCGCACTGGGCGCTGCACCTTCAGCAAAAGAGCCCCGTTTCTTCCTCGCTTCGGGGGAGGCCAAGGCCGTTCTTGGGACAATCCGTCGGTGCTCCGTTTGTTTCCCTGCCTCTGCCAGGCAGGCATTTTTTAAATGAGACAAAACCCATTCAAGCCACTGGAGCAGCCTGAGATTGAGACAACAAAGAGAAACAGTCTCGCCCTCTGTCTGATCAATCTTGTCAAAACACAATCATTTAATTCCTTATAAATAAAAAGAAGATATGATTTAGAATGTCATCCTTTGGGTCTCCATGCTGGATTCCCATAAATCAATCACTCCAGGTAAACTGCTGTTATTTAGAAGCAGTTTGACAGCAGACAAGTTACAAACATAATTTTAAATGTATGCACCGCATGCTGTTGTGATATATCACATGTTGTTGAGCACAGCCAATTTCTTTGCATTGCTGATAGCTGCTTCTTTCACGTAGGTTCTGCCAGACGCACAAAGGCCATGAGGGAGGCTGTGGGGACACAGGGAGTCCACCAAACCCAGAAGCCCTCCATTCTGGGTGGGGGTGGGGGGGAGACGCAGACAGTCCTGCCTTGGGAGACCCCTTTCCCCAAATGAACATTCACTCTGGGCCTTGCTCTCCTCCATCTGACACAGAGGGGAGTTAAAAAGAGGCCCAAGCATCTGTCCACAGACCTTTTGAGTTAAAATCTTTGCTGAGAAAGTTACCAGAGGCAATTATTACAAACAATAAAATAGCACAAAAGTGAAAGAAAACATCTTAATCAAGGGTGGACAGCACCAGGATGCTAAAAGTAACTGGAGGAAGCCTCCACCTTCAGGGCTCTGGTCAAATTTTAATTAAGACAGCAGGGGAAGTGCCAAGAGTAACATCCTGCCACACGCAGCTCTTTGATGGGGTCACTGCTCCAAGTTAAGATGATTAAGTAGTATCATTTAATATGGTGTCTAGTTTGGTTGAAGTCTGTCCAGGAGATGTGGGGCAAAGCAAAATATTTCATCCTGATTTAGAGATTGCTAAGGATGTAATCCTTCATGGATTACTGCCTTGTCGTGGCGAAGGGGCTTGCGTAATTCAATGAAGCTATGAGCTATGCCGTGCAGGGCCACCCAAGATGGACAGGTCATAGCAGAGAGTTCTGACAAAATGTGATCCACTGGAGAAGGAAATGGCAACCCACTCCAGTATCTTTGCCATGAAAATCCCATGGACAGTAACAAAAGGCAAAAAGATATGACACTGGAAGATGAGCCCCTCAGGTCGGAAGGTGTCCAATATGCTACTGGGGAAGAGCAGAGGGCTAGTACTAGCAGCGCCAGAAAGAGTGAAGCAACCGGGCCAAAGCCGAAAGAATGCTCAGCTGTGGATGCATCTGGTGGTGAAAGGAAAGTCCGATGCTGTAAAGATTTTTTCTCCATAGGAACCTGAAATGTAAGATCCATCCATCAAGGCAAACTGGACGTGGTCAAACAAGAGATGACAAGACTGAACATCGACATCTTGGGAATCAGAGAACTAAAATGGACAGGAATGGGTGAATTTAATTCAGAGGACCATCAGGTATACTACTGCGGGCAAAAATCCCTCAGAAGAAATGGAGTAGCCTTCATAATCAATATAGTCAATCACCAAAATGACAGAATGATCTCAGTGCAAATCCAAGGCAAACCATTCAATATCACAGTAGTCCAAGTCTATGCCACAACCACTGGACATCATTTTTGGTGTTAATTCTATAAGGTGCTGTAGGGCTTCATAGAACCGGTCAATTTTATCCTCTTCAGCACCAGTGATTGTGGCATAGACTTGGACTACTGTGATATTGAATGGTTTGCCTTATATTCGCACTGAGATCATTCTGTCATTTTGGGGATTGTATCCCAGTATTGCTTTTCCTACTTTTTTATTGACTATGAAGGCTACTCCATTTCTTCTGAGGGATTTTTGCCCGCAGTGGTATACCTGATGGTCCTCTGAATTAAATTCACCCATTCCTGTCCATTTTAGTTCGCTGATTCCTAAGATGCCGATGTTCAGTCTTGTCATCTCTTGTTTGACCACGTCCAGTTTGCATTGATTCATGGAGGATTGGAATGCTAAAGTAGGAAGCCAAAAGATAACTGGAATAACAGGCAAGTTTGGCCTTGGAGTACAAAATGAAGCAGGGCACAGGCTTATAGAATTTTGTCATAGCGAACACTCTTTTCCAACAACCCAAGAGACGGCTCTACACATGGACATCACCAGATGGTCAACACAGAAATCAGATTGACTATGTGCTCTGCAGCCAAAGATGGAGAAGCTCTATTCAGTCAGTAAAAACAAGACCAGGAGCTGACTGTGGCTCAGATCATGAGCTTCTCGTTGCAAAATTTAGGCTTAAATTGAAGAAAGTAGAGAAAAGCACTAGGCCACTCAGGTATGAACTAAATCATATCCCTGATGTATATACAGTAGAGGTGACAAATAGATTTAAGGAATTAGATCTGATAGACAGAGTGCCTGAAGAACTATGGATGGAGGTTCACGACATTGTACAAGAGGTAGCAACTAAAACCATCCCAAAGAAAAAGAAATGCAAGAAAGCAGAATGGCTGTCTGAGGAAGCTAGCTGAGGAAAGAAGGGAAGTGAAAGGCAAAGGAGAAAGAGAAAGATACACCCAACTGAATGCAGAATTCCAGAGAATAGCTAGAAGAGATAAGAATGCCTTCTTAAATGAACAGTGCAAAGAAATAGAAGAAGAGGTGGCAAAACTACACAGAAGAACTATATAAGAACAAGCTTAACATCCCAGATAACCATGATGGAGTGGTCACTGACCTCGAGCCAGACATCCTAGAATGTGAAGTGAAATGGGCCTTAGGAAATCTGAGCAACAACAAAGCTAGTGGAGGTGACAGTATTCCAGCTGAGTTATTCAAAATCTTTAAAGATGATGCAGTAAAAGTGCTACACACTCCATTTGCCAGCAAATTTGGAAAACTCAACAGTGGCCACAGGATTGGAAAAGGTCAGTTTACATTCCAATTCCAAAGAAAGGTAATGCCAAAGAATGTTCAAACTATCGCACCATTGCACTCATTTCACATGCTAGTAAAGTTATGCTTAAAATCCTACAAGCTAGACTCCAGCAGTATGTGGATCGAGAACTACCAGAAGTATAGGAAGGATTTCGAAGAGGCAGAGGAACTAGAGATCAAATTGCCAACATACGCTGGATCATGGGGAAAGCTAGGGAGTTCCAGAAAAACATCTACTTCTGCTTCATTGACTATACTAAAGTCTTTGATTGTGTGGATCACAACAAATTGTGGCAAGTTCTTAAAGAGATGGGAGTACCAGACCATCTTATTTGCCTCTTGAGAAACCTATATGCGGGTCAAGAAGCAACAGTGAGAACTGGACACGGAACCACTGATTGGTTCAAAATTGGGAAAGGAGTCCGGCAAGGCTGTATACTGTCGCCCTGCCTATTTAACTTATATGCAGAACACATCATGAGAAAGGCAGGGCTAGATAAATCAAAAGTTGGAATTAAGATTGCCGGGAGAAATATCAACAACCTAAGATATGCAGATGATACCACTCTAATGGCAGAAAGTGAAGAGGAACTAAAGAGCCTCTTGATGCGGGTGAAGAAGGAGAGTGCAAAAGTTGGCTTGAAAC
>NW_015386487.1:950037-971808 GCF_001527695.2 Protobothrops mucrosquamatus
AACATGGGTTTGTCAAAAATAGATCATGCCAGACAAATCTTATTGCATTCTTTGACCAAGTGACAAAATTAGTGGATCAGAGGAATGCTGTGGACATAATTTACTTGGACTTCAGTAAGGCATTTGATAAAGTAGATCACAACCTACTACTTGACAAGATAGAAAAATGTGGGGTAGACAGCATCACCACCAGATGGATTCGTAGCTGGCTGACCGGCCGTACTCAGTGAGTGGTCCTCAATGGAACCGCATCTACATGGAGGGAAGTGTGTAGTGGGGTGCCCCAGGGCTCTGTTCTGGGCCCAGTGCTCTTCAACATCTTCATCAACAATTTGGACGAGGGGATAGATGGGGAACTCATCAAATTTGCAGATGACACCAAGCTGGCAGGAATAGCCAACACTCCAGAAGACAGGCTTAAGATACAGAAGGATCTGGACAGACTTGAACATTGGGCACTATCTAACAAAATGAAATTCAATGGTGAAAAAAGCAAGGTTCTACATTTAGGCAAGAAAAACCAAATGCACAGGTATAGTATAGGGGGTATCTTGCTCAATAGTAGTAACTGAAATAGAGTAACAATGTATTTTTGGAGTAATATTTTTATTTTAGATATGATAATCACTTTGCAATGGAAGGAAAACAAGAAAATGGATTGTGACAATGGAAGACATGGCATTAATAAATAAGTTATTAGAATAAGAAATAGAATATATTTGGGAAATGTAAGAATATGTTTATTTAAGGCTAACTTGGAACATGGCAACTGTAAGTTAGTAAAGCTTAAAAACAGGATTTGGACTTATATAGGTGAAATGTTATTGATAACTCTTTTGATTGATTGAACTTTATTTAGAAATGTATTAATTTGAATATGTTTTATTAATTGAGGGAAATAGAGAGGGAATCTTTAAGGAATTAACCTGAGCCATACATGTACGATTTTGTTTTTGGATGATTGATTACCCCATCACCACGTTGTTTCCTAAGCACCTTGATGTAAAAACTAAAAAACTAATAAAACTTGTTCAAAAAGAAAAAGAAAAAGAAAAAGAAAGGCTGAGTGCCAAAGAATTGAGGCCTTCGAACTCTGGTGCTGGAGAAGACTCCTGCGAGTCCCCTGGACTGCAAGGCGATCAAATCGGTCAGTCCTAGAAGAGATCAACCCCAACTGCTCTTTAGAAGGCCAGTTCCTGAAGTTGAAACTCAAATACTTTGGCCACCTAATGAGAAGGAAGGACTCACTGGGGAAGAGCCTAATGCTGGGAAAGATGGAGGGCAAGAGAAGAAGGGGACGACAGAGAATGAGGTGGCTGGATGGAGTCACTGAAGCAGGAGGCATGAGCTTAAATGGACTCCAGAAGATGGTAGAGGACAGGAAGGCCTGGAGGAACGTTGTCCATGGGGTTGCGATGGGTCGGACACAACTTCACAACTAACAACAACAACAAAGGATGTATAGTTGGACTAGAAGACCTCCAAGTCCTTCCCATCTCTGTTATTCTCTTATTCTGTTCAATTCTCTCTCCTAACAAGTGAAAAATCACAGCTGTATTGCAAGGAGTTTCCTAGGAGGGCAATGAGAATGCCCCCATCCTTAAAAGATTTGATAAGGTTATACCATCTTTGAAGGTGGCCTGCAGGAAAGCTCCCAAGTGCCCCAGGAGGAGGAAGTGTCCCAAGGCTGTTTGGTCACCTGGATCTCGGGACTCAGAAGGTCTCCCAAATAACCAGGAGTCCCTCCAAGGGGTTACTTCCCAGACCCAGGAAGTCCACCTACACGAGGACCAACTTTCCAAGAATAAAGCAAGCCAAGCTGACGTGGTGAACAACGGAAAGGATTGGCTGGGATCTGAACGCCTTCTGAAGATGCTTGTATTTAAAACAATTTGTTAGGAGCCATGATTTACTGCCAGGGGGGAAAACGGGTCAGCGTATTGATTCTTGCCCTTTTTTTTCTCTTGCAAATGAATGTAATGTTTTATAGGATGTCAGAATAAGAGCGGCAGCCACTTCATCAATGTCAAGTGTTGAAAATGATTGGCTATTGTGATGTAGGAGATTAAATATGAAAGTTTGATGGGTATATAAAAATGAAAAGGTGATGATCAAAAGAGCATTTATGCCTAATTTGCTGCCTTTCTGAGGAGGCCCATAGGCTCCGCCATGGTGGGTCTGCTACTACTGCTGCCCCCGCTCCTTCATCAGTCTGCCCCCTGCCCCCCTGCCCCAGCCCACCCCCTTGCTTCTCTCCCCACAAGAATGCTTTCCTTCTGGCAGGGGATCATTCTGCAGAAAAGAAGACAAAGAGCCCCAGGTGCACATCAAGAGTTGATAAGAAGTTCTTTCTTTTAGTTGGACTGACTGCTCTTCCAATAAAATGTTGTCTCTGCTTGGATTCCCCCCAAGGGATAAAGCTGAAGCTTTGTCCTTCTGAACTGCACCCAGCATCTCTCAGCTGATTAGGCCAACTCCTGGCCGGGTTCAAGACCTTTCTGCCTTTGCCAGTGGGGCTCTCAGGTGGGGAAAGGAGGGAATCACAGTGCCCAGAACCTGCCCTGGCTGGGCATCACCCGCTCATATTAGTTTTTCCACTTCTTTGGGGTCCCTCTATTCCTTGGCTCCTCGGCCAATTGCTCAATGACCTTCAATGGTTGGCGATGTTGTTGAGAAGGAGACCATCGGTAGCAAAGTTTGAATTGGGCTGAACGTCCAGATCAAACCAGAGCTTGCAAGTATCTCCTTGAAAGCTCATTAAACCAGACCTCCGTGGCAAGTCATTCTGGAAGCTGGATAGACAAGCTGGGCCAGCAAAGGCCTGAAACCCACTTCCCATCACACCTGCCACCATCCGTGCAGGGCCAGCCTGCTGTTGACAGGACACACTTCAGTAATGCTGCCATCCAGGGCAACATCCAAGAGTCTATCTTTGGTTGAAGGTAGATTTTAAATTCTGATTTTGGGATGAATGACAGCTCTCAGGCTGGAAGTGAAGTGTGACTCCTGCCTTCTCAACTTTCCAGTTGTGCAAAAACACAACGGCCCCCCATGAAAACAGATTTGGCATTTACACCTCATCTATAGATAGAAATTAAAACCTCAAAGGGCCCCTTCATGGCAGCCTCCTACTGGGAGAGATATTGGGTTGGTCCTGTTTAGTTTCTCCCAGGGGAATGAAGAGAATGCTTGCTTCATTTCCTGTACTTGGAATAAGAGAAGGAAAAAAAACAAAACTAAACTTGAAAAACGTGTGTTATCTTTTTTAGCAGATATAATAAATTCCACACATGCTTTATTGCTGGGCCACACTAAAAAAACACACAGAAAAACCCAGCACCAGGGCATAGTCTAATTATTTTTGTTTTAATTGTTGCAAGCAAAAGTAAAAAAAAAAAAAAAACACAGGCAGGACAAATGTTCTTTTAATTAGCTGAGGACTTTATTAGCTGGCACTAATTAAAGTATTCCTTCAAGTCTGAAAAACGTCCAGATTCATCCCATCCAGCATCCAGCTGATTCTTAAGTAATTTATCGAAAGAAGATGATTTTAAGCATTTGTATACCCCTCTTTCCTTCTCCTTCTACCAAAAATCTCTCCAGTTTCCCTAAAGGGGGACAGAGAGAGATACTGGTCACTGTTCAAGGTTACTCACCCACCAGCCAACCCAGAAAAAGTTGTGTAACATCACAGCTGATCAGAAGTCCCCCCCCCCCGCCAGCCTTAGGATTCTTCGGATACCTGCTTGGCCTTCCCATGGCAGGGTCCAGCCCAAGCATCCCCAGCCAGCCTGAAGGAAGGACTTGATAGGGCAGCAAAGGGGCTAATCACTGGGGCACATCAGCCCTCCAAGCCAACCAGGGTGATTCCACTGGCACTCAGCCCTTTCCAGCCAAGCCACCTGTCTCAGCACTTATTGGAAGGCTCACAATTAAAGTCTTGTTTTTGCACAGACAAGTGGATGTGTAATGGTACTCACACACATAAACACACACACACAAACATGATTCCAAACTTTCTTTTCTTTCTTTCTTTCTTTCTTTCTTTCTTTCTTTCTTTCTTTCTTTCTTTCTTTTTTCCTTTGTTCCTTTCTTTCTTTTTCCTTTCTTCCTTTCTTGGCTATTTGCAAGAACATGGCCACATGCAGTTCAGATCTTACAGCCACATCATGTAGAGGTCCCAAACATCTGGTGGTACTGTCAACCTTTGATCCTGAAGACTTGAGGCTTCCCAAAAGGCAGCAACTCAGCAGAAGCTGAGGAAAGAAAAACATAGCCTTCCCTAAACTACTTATTCCAGCTCAGCTGCTAAAAGTTTCAGGGCTTCAAAGGAAAGGAGGCTTCCAATCCCAGTTATCAGGTCACACGAGTTCAACCTGATCCAGGTCTCTGCAACTTAGATTCACAGTTGTGATCTATTTATACCCTGTCTCTGGTGGAGGAAAGGACCCCCTTCAACCACAAAAGAGAAAAAAAATATTGATGACATGAATTCTAATGTGATGGATCAGAGAGGGAGCCATAACCCAAGTGAGCATTTGCACCTGGAAAGTTGTTCTCTTTTTTTCCTGAAATTAAAGTTCCACCATTTAATAATGGGATTGTAACTATGCAACTTAACCAGGAAGTGTGTCCCAGGGCTAAGCCTGTGGTTGGCCCAGATGTCTGAAGACAGGAAGATGGACATGGAGCTGAGTCTTCTGAAGGGCTGCTGAGCCCAAAGAGATGGAAATCCTGCCTCGGGGGGGGGGGAGCCAGAGACAGCTGGCCCATGGTAAGTCACAAGGCAAGTCACCCTCCCCACACCCAGCTGGGGGTGAGCCAGCCTGGCTGCCCAGTGTGGGCAGCCCCTTCTTGCTTTCCTTAAGTTGGCAGCAATTGCAGCCGGGAGGGCTTCCCAGGAGGGAAAACAGGTGCAATAGAACATCGGAACATCACAGATGCCCCACATATCTGAGAGGCATCCATCTTCCTGGTTGGCATCACTTTCAGATTTTATCCATGGATGAAACTTTGTGCTTCTCCCTTCACTTCTCGTTACCAGGAGCTGAGCCAGATTCTGACGGCTGTCGTGCCTGAGAGGTTAGCAAAGGAGAGAGGCTGACAGCTATGCTAATATTCCGCTCTTTAGGAGGTGAGGATGACATGGAAGGTCCTGCTTGAAGAGGCAGGCCGGGCGTTGGAGTAATTTAATGAAATGTTACATGGATCCTGACCTTTGTAAGGGGAGCAGGGGGGCAGCTGGGGGGGAGGAGGAGACTATTCTGGTAGTTAATCCTGATATCTGAATGGTGCCTCAAGGTTGTTGAGCGGCCTGGCCCAGCAGCCCCAGGCAGTCCAGATTATGTGTTCAGGTGAAACTGGATCCTCTGCATGGCGACAAAACACATCTAATGCTGAGCTGTCGGAGGGAGGAGCCGCTGCCCATAAAGGGGGCAAGATGGAGAAGACGTGTCAAAGGCCAACCAAGATGTGATATGAGGTCAGCCACCAGCCCCCTTCAGGTTAAGCTGACTTATATAAAACAGATTTATGCATCAAGAGGGAGATTTCCAAAAGATAAGAGAAGCCAGTTTGGGGAGCCCTTGTCTTAAGAACTCCTAAGGCACACCTCTGTCTCACAAATCATTGCATCCAAATGCAGAAATTGCTGATAAAAACTAATTTAGTTTTAGCTATGCATTCAGTTCTAGTCTGTATTCAAATTCAGTATAACAAAACTTGTTTTCCTTCCCGATGGAATCTAAATATATACTGGCCTCTTCAAGATGCTTGGAGAAAGAAGGAAAGGTGGAAATGTAACATAAAATCAAGGGAATGAGATACCCAACTGACACACAAACACACATACACCAATATTTCACTGCAAAAGCCAAGGTTCCCCATGGCAAAAAAGCACAAATCTTTCTCCTTGTTTTCGAGAAGAGGCCTGAACCGTTCCTGCACACTGGAGAAGGGAGGAATCACCATTGGCTGCTCTTCTCTGGTGGAATTCATCCCACTTGCTCCAGCTTAGAAGGCCCAGTTTGCCGGCCCCTCCGGTGGAGCCAGTCTTGAAAGCTTCTGGGACAGGCAAAGGACCCACCTGGGCATTCTTTCACAAGAAACAAAGAGATGCAATGCTTTGTGTTGAGCAGAGATGGCAAGATCAATGCCACCCTGCTCTGCCAATTATTTTAAGACCCACCGAGAACATGGAAAGAGTCTGGAGCAGGTTTGGACTACTGTGCTAGTTTTTAAGCTCTAAAATTAAATAGCTGACAGCATCTTTCTTTGAGCAATTCACTGCCAGCCATAAATTTGTCACCCTGAAGGGCTTCATAGAGAAAGAACAAAAAAGGGAGCTATTTGCTCCCTTGTGTCTTCATGTGTGCTGAGCTGGTTACTGAAGAGCCAAAGACCTCAGCGTTCCCATTCACCTTGTGTGCATCTTCCTTCCTATTTCATGTATTACATCTTACAAAGTACTCAGAAATGCTGCCAGCTGGTGAAGCGGGCAGACAAATAAGCTGAGCTCCTGGCTTGACATGATTCTGTTTTTGTCACTTAACATCGTTAAAAACTGCCAGTCTTGACTTTGTGGAGCTGGAGAACGCTTCCCCTCAGCCATGTTGTTTTTTTATGTCAGAAAAGCTGGAACATCTAAAGTATTTGTTGTTCAATCTCAATACCAGGAGTCACTTTGAAACTAAATGTGATGTGTCCAAAGTTGACTGGTGAGGCCAGTTTGGACACAGAATGCCCTGGCATATCTTGGGCAAAAATGTGGAGACTTGCATGGCTCATGTTTATGTTGTGCTTCTGTAGAGCATCTTATTTGGTAGGCTTAACAGTTCTTACGGATGAAGTCAGACCTGGTAGAGCAATTGTTGTGCCAGCGTTTCCCAGGAGGTTGTGTCTCTGTCAAGGGAGGCTTTAAAATGTCTCTGAAGCATTTCTTCTGCTCTCCATGCAAGCATTTTCCAGCAGTTCCCCAAAAGGAAGCTGTTTGGGTCTGTCCTACGGATGATGGGACCTGCCCACTAGGCTGTGCTCTCATCAGCCGTGAGTGGACGGATGGCAGATTTGCTCTACAGAGAAGCTGGCACTTTATCTAGCCATAAGACACCTAATATTCTGCCAGGACAAGTCATGTGGGAATGGTTAAGCTGCCTTGCGTGGCACGTTACACAGGCAGGCAGGAGGGCGATGAGTCCCAGAGACCTTCAATTGTGCTGCTGCACTAATTCTTTGATGATCCACACAGTGAAGGGCAGTCTGCCGAAAGCCGGATTTGCACCTGACTTTTGTATCGATGGTCATTGCTTGGGAATCGGTGTGGCTAACGCAATTGAATGGGTCCACTGCCTGTATTTCTGCTTTTGGGTAGCAATTTCAGGCCCTGTGTACGATGCATGGGTGCACGAGGAGCAGGCTGATACACGAAAAGAAAGTTTTAGAAAGTTTTTTTTAAAATAAAAAGTAAAGCATTTAGAACATTTAAAATCCCAATTTATGGGCCCATGAATCTGCATACATTGACACCAAAATCCCGGTGTCAAACTGCATTCTTTCTCTCCCGCTTTCTCCAAATGAAAAGACAAAAGGGAGAGAGAGTTGCATATTTTAAACTCATTTAAAAGTCGAAAGAACCCAAACTGTCAATTCCCTAAGTAATTTATTAGCATCTGCTCACACTTCCCCAGTGTGTTATGTGCTAATGCCAGAGTTAGACAGTACATGCAATTCTTCAAGCATGTACCAGTTTAATAGAAAATAAAGTGGTGGTTGATTTGGTTCATTGTTATTTACTACACAAAAATCAGACTCTGCACAGACATTGCAATAAATGTGTTGTGGCAGCCTCCAGTAATCTATCCTGGAGGGGGCCTCCCATTCCAAGAAGCCCGGAGAATCTACCCCAGCATCCACTGCTCTCACCATGGCCTTTTGGGGGGACAGGGAACCATTGCTCAGGGATGGGATGCTGAGGTTTCTGAGGGGGCTCCAGAGTCTCCAGTTCTCAACATTTGTATGAACAAAAGACACTCACAGATTTGCTTAAAATTGAGGGGTTCCCGTCACATGGGCATAAAGCAAAACATGCCCCTTTCCAGAAATACATTCCAGGCAAAGTAAAGATCATCACTGCTGTTTAAGGTACCCAAGAACAGGGAATATTCTCACTGCTCACCTACATGTAGGGAGCAATCTCTCATGAGGTTGGCAACAAAGGAAAAAGAATGCCCTATTAAAAGGAAGAGAACAACCAGCTCATTTATTGAATGAAGCCAAGAAAAGAGCACTTCAGAATCTGAAGCTGTTGGACTGTTGAGAGAGGTTTGTAGCCAGCTATTGACCATCTAGATCAAAGCAGTTTATAACCCTTTCTTGCTGAAGAAAAACTTCTGTGAGAATCAGGGGCTCCCTGATGAGAAAGAGATCTTGATCTGTTTCAGTGCTCAGTGTGTTTATCATCATCAGAGGTCCACCAACACTGACCTTGGAAGGTCAACTGGGCCATGGGACAACCACAGAGGGACTTTCACAAATCACCTGGACAGCTTTGCCACATGGTGGCTGATGGGTAGCCCTGCCCTCTCCTGTCAGGAGAAACAAAGAGCCCCAAGTCATGACGGGCCCTGATTGTTCTTCCATCTTGCCTAATAGCATTTTTGACAGCTTGGTGAAAGAGCATAATTATTATTTTTCTCCTTAATCGTAATAAAAAGGGGAGTTGCAAGGACCTTCTTTTATGTTCTGTGCTTTAATTGGTCTTCTATAAAACAGTTCTAAGTGTGAACCATGCAGCCATTGCACTCCGGATAGCTAACCCTTTAGACTTACACTCTGAGTAGGAAATGATTGTCTTCCCTATTCCCTCCCTCCCTCCTCCTCCTCCTCCTCCTGCTCCTTCTTCTTCTTCTTTAAAATCCTTTCTACCAGACAAGAATTGCAGTGTGAGAGATAAATCAAAGTCGGCAAGTGTTTTTCTCCAAGCAAGAAAACTGGCTGAGGGTCCATGGAGTCGGATCCCAGTTTTAATGCAAATCAAGGTGGCTTCCTTGAGGATATATCCAGGGAATCTCAGTCTCTGCAAACACTGATAGAACCAAGTTGACGCTCGCATCCCTGAAGAACACCTGTGCTGCAGGTCAGCGTTTACTGTTGTCAGATATTTCTCTAAGTGGCTTTCAGCTGGAAAAGATATTTTAACATGAAAAAGTAAAGCTCAGATATCTCAGAGAGAGATCTTTATGCAGGCAACATATGGATATTTTTGCTACCACAGACTGATTTGACAGACAGTGTGCAGGAGAGAAATTTGATAAATCAAAGAAACGTTAAAGGAAATCAAGATTTCAAATTAATAAGGGAATAGGAAGAGTGAAGACTTGTAAAACACAGGATGGAAATCAATCGACTGACATGCATCCTGCTCCAGCCATCTTCCCGATTTGAAGCGTGCCGGTGCTGACTGGTAACACAAAACACAAGTCCTTTAATCCAGCGTCTTCTGCCCTCGGTTTCGGCTTTGGGCTCAGTGCAGGGAGATCCTTCGGAAGCAGCTTCCCCCAAACTCAGAGGCCTGAAGTGTGATTGGGTGTTTTCTGTGGGTTTGCTTGCTTTGGTTTTGCACAATTAGAACTTTCCCGAGTCTGGATTTGAGACCCTGAAAGTGGTTGCCTTGAGGCACCCCAGTAGAAGCGCCTTCTACTTCAGAGGTGGAAAAGGGCTGCAATTTTGCAAGATGTTCTTTGCTGAAGAGAAAAAAAAACCTGCTTCCACTGGAGCCTCAGGTAGACACTCATTTATTTTACTTTAGGTTTTCCTTATCTTGCTTTTCCACATCTCTCAAACCAATTTACATAATTGTCAAACATCCTGATAAAATGTCAAACATCCTGATAAAGGTTGATCTGTAGCTGAGACTATCTGGGGGTGCCAATCCCTGATGTTGACTACCAAATAATCATAGGAACTCTTTGCCCAGCCTGGGCATGCAGGGTGTGTGTTTGCAGAAGATTTGGAGGGGTCTTTCATTTCATCAAGCTGAAACCCCCCAGAATGGTGTCGCCTGCCGTCCACACGGCAGCAGCATCTCCGGTGTCCACCTCAGCAGCTTGTAGCAGCCAAGGCCAAAGCTGCAGAGGACCCCTTTGGACAGAGGAGGGTCTGACGGGGCACAACCAGCTGTGAAGGGGAAACGGCATCTCTGCACATGGCAGGGACTGGCAGACGCAGCCCCTCACCAATCAGAAGTGCACGGAAGTGTCTCACTATCTGTAGTTGTCATCCTTCACTCTGACTAGCACTTAGGAGAGCATGACCCCTTTCAGCAGCTCTGTGCAGGCAATCAGCCCCACACATCGGTCACTGCTGTTTGCTCGCCACTTCTCCAGGTTATTACAGAGATGTATTTGAAGAAGAGGATTATATAAGTAGAGCAATGGCAGAAAAGGTGGGACGTGGCTGTCGGGGCTGCCCAGGGAGGGGCTGAGAGTACAATCCAGCCTTATGATGAGATCTCCACCAGGCTTGGAGGAGGGACAAAACTGTGACCACCTGGGAAACGGCACTCATGCCAAGTATCTTGTTCCCAAAGCACCAGGGCAGCTGAGTGCACAGAATGCCTTAGAAGGGATGTATCTGTCAGATCCACTTTGTCCGTTGCTGGCTCCCGGGCTCACCCGTGGCCCTTCTGGGATCCGGGATGCAGCTGGAAAGCCAGCAGTAGTGATGGGTGGATCAAGAGTTACCACCAAACAGGAATCCATCTTAGTTAGGAAGTTGGCTTGGAGCAGCCATTCCTGACGGCATCTCCCCAGGGATTCCATCCCATCTCCTTCCCAGACACAGAGGGAACCTGGCCCTTCCAGGTGCTTCCACAAACCCCCCAGGGGAAGGCCTTCAGTGCTAGCAGAGTCTGGGAGGGTTCATGTTGAGAAAGGGTTCAAGGCCTTGGTCTCGGGGCTTTCTGGAGGACCAAAGCTGAGCAAAGAGAAGCAGCAACAGGAGCAAGGAGAGAGATGCCTGCTGTGCTCCTTCGGTCCTGTGCTTCTGATCTCAGTGCTACTCTAATTCTGCAGACAATTCTCTGCTTCTGCCTACCTGAGGCCTCGCCCTTGCTGGCAACCCTTTCCCGGCAAATGGAAGCATGTTCCTGTGGCAGAAGTGGTTGCATCAAGTCTCTGGCTTCCAGAACTGTGGGGCCAGACAGGCAGCCAGCCATTTATGGGATCAAGGATCAAGAGTTATGTCTGAAATTGGTGGAAGAGCTGCCAATTTCTTTAAAAGGGTCATCTTGGATAGTTGGTGTTCTTAGAAGAAGCCATGTGGGAGCTTCCCAGAACTGTCTCCAGATTTGAAGAAGGGCCAATTCCATTCAGAATCAGCATGACAAAAAATACATCACCTTATCTATGTTTTTCTCTTTCAGTTGTGACACGTATATGTTTTTCACAATGACAGATGATCATCCGCGGAAGAGTGTGCCGGGATGAATGTGCTTGTCATGGCACAGGGAGTCGGGATCGTTAGCATTCAGGCAGCAAATCGCACCAATTGTGCACCGTGATTTTGAGCCCACAAATGACACTCACTCATTTCGTGGGGCTTCTTGCTTGTGGTAAACAAGCCATACACAGCTTAAAACATTAAGCAGGCATAATAAGCGCTAACCAGCCCCTTCATCCCTCAAAACTACAATTTTGCAGTAGACTCCAGCATTCACATACTAGGTTGGTCACAGTAAATTGTATAACATGTCAATTAAAAAGTAGGCTATGTCTGCTTAAACCATACATGTAAAGAGCTGGATACCATTTTCTATTATTATTGACAGAGGGAAATGGTTAAAATATTAGTACCTGCCTCCCATCTCAAGGCCATTTGGACAGGAGAGTTTCTCTTACTTAGCCTGTCCTGAGGACTGTTTTCTCTCATTTTGAATACCTGACCTTCATCTCCTTATTAAAGTTAGTTCAGAAGAAATATCTGGGTATTCCTACTTAATTAAGCAGCTTCTCGTGCTTCCTTTTTTCAAGTGAATGAAAGCATTCCTTAAAAGCTGAGTGTCTAATGCAGAACCTGCAGGTATATTTTGGAGAATTCCGCCCTTCCCAGCCCCCGCTCCATTCAGAATAGGGGCCCAGCCCCAAGGGGCCTTCGGAGATGTGGGAGTGAACCTAAATGGGGGTACATGAGGCTGAAAAAGGGGGGGCAGATGGGTTTGTGCTCGAGGGATTGTTTCTGTCTCTATCCTTTTTCAACTGCAGGGATTCCTGAGTTCCAGAACTACCTGGGGATGAAGCATCTGGCCAGCTGCGAAGGGAAGAAAGGTGTTGGACTGAAGGGATGTCACTTTGCCATCCCCTCTGACTTCTTCCCTGTTTCCTAAACAAAGAAAACATCAGGACAGAAACTTCAAGAGCACAAAATTAAGAAGGGGGAAACAAAAGAACAAAAACAAAGCACCAAACTATTTCCTCTGTCTGAGCTCTCCATGGCAGCCAGCACAGGGGTGGATTGGCCTGAGCAGGAGAGAAGGTCTTGCCTCCTTCTCAACTGCTTTCTGGAGGACCAGGCTGCCAGAAATCCTTGGCTGCATTGAGCCTTCCAAGCTCCAGTGTGGACCAGCCAGGACTGCCCAGTTGCACCCTGTGCTTTTCCCTTCTGTTGGATAATTCCCGTTGTGACGCCGCAAATTTAGCCACCCTCTCCATCTAATGACTGGGCCAGTCCTGTCTGAAGGGTACATTTTTCATTCAGAAGTCACCCTTGGCAAACAAAATGGTCTCATTCCTCATAATGCTCCCAAAATCTGGGGCAATAGAAGCCCACCACCCCTTTCCTCCCCCGTTTCTTGAAGGTGCAGGTTAGCTGCTGCTTCCAATATCTCCTTTTATTTTCCCGAACAGCCATTAAACGCTTCTTTATTGCATCTGGTAACAAGATGTAGTTAAAGCCCAGGCAGGCCTTGGGAACCCAGAAGACACACACACACACACACACACACACACACACACCAAGGGGCTGCATTCCCCTGCTTAGCCATTCAGATTTCACATGGCTTTTGCCGTCTTTGCCCACAACTCAGAGACACACGGTCTTCCTCCAATTCTCCCTCCCCAGAGTTGGCTTCCACTGCTCTCCAAGAGAAGTAAAGTCAAGGACTGGAAACATGATCCTGTGACCCGGTCAGGTTTGCTGGGGCTGCAGATGGAGCAGCCTCATCCATCCCAGAGATGAGAAGGGTTCCAATCAGGGCACGCCAAAAGTCTCCATCCTGAATTGCTTTATATGTTAGGAATGTCTGACTGCACCAGACATCTCTGACTGCTTCTTGCTGTTCTTCCCCAGGGTGTGACCTTCTGCTCCTCCCATTCCTCTTCCAGAAATGGCCTACTACTCTGTTGGTTGTTTGATGGATTACCAAGTGCAAAGTGTGCCTTTATTTTCCCCTGAATCCATCTGAGAAACATTGAAAAGTGATCTGTCCCAGGTTCCTTATCTGCCTGGCACTATCAGCTGAAGAATCTTATCGCTGTAATTACCATGTCTAAAGTTGGACTAATTGCCTTTCTAGAGCCATCTCACCTCCTGTCTGCCTGTTGTAGAGGCACAGCAAAGAGGAAGCAGACACAGCACCACCAGAATGTGCGTTGGACAGGCTGCTCCTTCAGAGGAGCAAGTAGGAGTAGACAGCTGTGGCACATACACCCTTGGCAAAAATCACTCCCCTCCTCCCAAAAGCTGGGAATCCTGTAGCTGAGTGAAAGCCCCCAACCATCCATTTGGAGAAGAGCAGTTTCCTATGGCCTTTGCTGGAGATTTGGAGAGGCAAAAGAGCCCTCAAGAGAATTTACAGAGAGGACTCCCCATGTCCTTGGGATGCTCCCGACAGCCTTTGCCCAGCAAGGTCTGGGCATTTATATTCTGGATTCGATCTGCTCCAAGCAAACACAAGGGTACTTCTTAGATTGGGAAGAGGAGAATACTGGAAAGTGCTTCCACCCCTTGCCACCTTCCTGCCCCATCACTGCCTTTGAGGACAAAGAATGCCAGGAGCCACTTCAGCCATGCTGGAAAAACTATCTACTATTCTCATGAGGAATTGCTTATACCAGATGCTGATCTCTATCATCTCTGGAAATCTCTCTGGATCACACTCCTTTTTTTTCCATCAAAACATCAGAACATTATCAAGACTCCCTTGGTTTGATTTTGTAATTGGTTTTGTCAATGGAATTTATTTTTACATATATTTTGTACTTTGACAGCTACTTCAAACCACACATTGGAAGCAAAAAAATACCATTATTAAGCTCCAAGACAAACAACCCAAACCTGAACATCTGTGGCTTGTTCAGTCAACCCTTGAATGGCCATGGAATGCCATGACATCACAGCAACTCGGCCAATGGCTGGGAACTCTCCCAGGAGCCAGAAAAAAGAGGCACAACACCATCATGTGGACAGTTGATGAACATCAACCGTTGTATAGAAGATAAGAACAGGATGCCTTGTTCAGATGATCTGATGGCTGCATTCCTTGAGTCCTCTCTAGTTAGGACAAGCTTTTATGGCTGCCATGATAAACTCAAGGCCACAATCACAGAAGTGAAGACCAGGAACTGACTTTAGAAACAGTTCAACCAGCCTGAGAGAAGCCAGAAAATGAGATGGAGATCCACCCTCTGACATCCGTGCAGGAAGGACGTGGTTGGGCAGGTATGGAGCTCCTCTGCTGAAGCCCAAAGACACCTTTACCTGGCCATATTTCTCCCATCCGTGATGGACCACAATGTTGTTCCTACCTGAGAAGTGAGCTTTCAAAATAGGAGGGCAGTATGTCTCCTTTGGATGCACAGCAATTAGTTCCTATTTGTCTCTGTGATTCCAGATGATGTTTAGTGCTTGAAAAGGAGGGGGGAGAGTGGCCCCAGAAAAAAAATGATAAAAAGGAAAGAGAGATGTAATTGAACTGCTCTTGGGCTCCTGTGGGATGTGGGAAGATGCTTCACTTTGCAGTCTGATAAAGAGACGTCGCCTTGATCAGAGGCAGATAAGCAGACAAGCTGATTAGGTAGCGTCCCAGAGGCAAGGCCTAATTTTAGAGTCTGTTTGTTAACTAGCAGCCTTTTTTCTGATATTTGGTTTGCATACTGTGTAATAATATCAAGCAAGAGGCTTTTAAGGGGGAAACAAGCCCAGGTTTGGGCAGGCAGGAAGGAGCTGAGGTGGCACTCCTGCCCTGTGTGCAAACAGCCCACCTAACATGAACAGACAATTGGGTCCTTCGGGTTCCTCCTTGCCAGATGTGGAGATGGACCTGAAGGCCTGCAGCAGCAGCAGATGCCACTAGGACATGGAGCAGGGTTGTGAGCAGAGGCTCTTGTGTGGGAAGGCAGAACAGTAGACCTTGGTCACTGTTCTCTGGTGGGAAGAGCTTCTGCAGGTTTGAATTCATTTTATCAATTGACCAGCCTGGATGATGGTTTCTCCTTGCCTTGCAAGTAGCCTCCCAGCTGATAAGCTTGGACAGTTCTTCCTGTTGGTGCCAGACAGGGAGAGAAATATACAAAAGTTGTCTCTTTGATCATCTCATGCCAGCCCAGCCCAGTCCACCTCGCTTTGAGAATAGTTCAGTTGTCCAGTTGATCTCATTTGTCTCTGGGCCATTCCGCCTCTCCTTCCAGCCTCATCCTGTGCAGCCTCATGGCCTCCTATATTCATCCCTTTCCTGTCCTCTCAGGAACTGAATTTTCAACCTCACCTTTACTGTACTCACACCTGTCCTTCTCCCATTTTGCTGATCATCCTCTTTCTCCCTGCCTTGGGGTTTCAGCCTCATCTGGAGGACTGTGTCCAGCCAATGGTCAATCTCCACCTTCTCTGAGGATCCTTAGCCTCTTTGGCAGCCCAAAAGCCACAAGTCCCCTATCAGGTATAAACTCTAAAACAGACACCAGAAGGAGAAAACAGCCACAAATAATTGCTTTCAAAAAGGGAAGATTTATCTTAAGAAAAAGAAATTTGGGGGGGAAATGTTAATTATTATTTCTGCCTTTAAAACATGTTTGAGCTTATAATTGCACACTATGTGTAACCCTTGCAGATCAGTTTGTTTGTTTGTTTGACACAATTGGGGAGGGAAATATTGCTGCATCTAATAGCAACCAATTGAATTAAGCTGCAGAAAAGTAGCTGGTGGGGAGGAACCCAGGAGCTGGACTTCGAGTGCAATGCCTCTGTAATGTATTGGCCACAACTGTTTTAAATCACTTACTTAATGCCTGACCTACATTGCTGTATTGTTTAACAGTTGCTGTTACTGAAAGCCAGACTGGCTGTCTCCAAGCTGATAATGAGGTTTGGGGCGAGAAAGTGTTACTTTAAACCAGTGGTTCTCAACCTTTTTAATGCTGCGACCCCAACCGGTCATAAGTCGAGGACTAAACCGGTCGTAAGTCGAGGACTAAACCGGTCGTAAGTCGAGGACTACCCAACCGGTCGTAAGTCGAGGACTTTCCCTGCCCGGGAGCGCCACGCATGCATGGTTCCTCCCCCTGCGCCGGCCGAGGCGTAGCTGGCAAGCGGCAGAGACGGAGCAGGCCAACCACCAGCTGGCCCAGCCCAAGGGAGGTAAGGCACCCGCCGGAAAAGGGGGAAAAAAATGGCAGACAAAAAAAATGGCGGACAAAAAAATGGCGGACAGCCTTGCTTGGCAACCCCCGTGAAATGGTCGATCGACCCCAAATGGGGTCCCGACCCACAGGTTGAGAACCACTGCTTTAAACCTATTGGTTGCCATCTAGAGGCTAACTGTATAAATATCTGTGCAGCAGCCTTTAGGGCTGCTTCTGTTCTGAGTTAATAAACTTGTTTGCTGTTTCAACACTCTGCCTCATTCAATGCCTAAAGAACCGAAGATAAAACAGCCTCCTTTCCATCAGCCGTTCAAGAGGAGGGAACACTCTCCTCTAGGTCACACGGAGCCCTTTGAGCCTTCCCAGAATGCCTTGGGCAGAACTGCTGGCACAATTGGGCCATTGGTCTTAACTGCAAACTTGGAACACAACCAGAAAACCAAAGTTTATGGAAGGNAAGGGACCAGGGCGTATCACAGCTCCACTCCTCTGGTGTCGCAGAATTTTGTGGCAGTGCCACAAAAAACTTCGAGCTGCTGAAACAGCTGAGCTGAGCTGCCTTTCAGGTGCCAGAAGGCTGAAACCCCAACCCTAGTGGGGAGAGAGGACATTGTTCATGAAACTGCCCCCCACCACACCAATTTCCTTCTAGAGAGGAGGAACACTTGGAGGGCCTTCATCTAGCATCAAGAACCAACGACCACAGCTCTCTCTTCAGGGCATCAGTCAGAGTGGAGAGGGGAGATCTGTGTGGAGAACTTTGCTGCTAAAAACACCCCCAAGCCTGGGCACAGGGAGGGTCCTCCAGCAGAGACCCACTGTGTCCTTTTAAGAGCCAAAAAAGGAGCTATGTTCTTCCAGAAAAATAGATCCTGCCCCAGATAAATGGAGATGGGTGGATTTGGTCCTTGATTTATGTGTTACCTCTCCCTTCAATTCTAGAGGTATTCATTCTGGCCCAGGTGTGTAGTGCCAGTTGGCTAACCTGGTAGAGGCTTTCCTCCCAAGGGAGGGGCTGGGCATAGAAGGCTGCTTCTTCTTCAGAAGGGGCTCTTCATGCAGTGCCCCTTCACAGGAGGGGTCCTGGCTGGTGGGGGTTGAGATTGCCAAGCTGGAAGGTCAGCTCTCAGCTGATTCCTTCAGGTACAAAGTTTTTGGTGGAGGCAAAGGAGCAGAGAATTCAACTGGATGGGAAGGAAGAAAATAAAGTTACAATATTCTTACTAGAGCAAAAAGTTTTTAAATAAAAAAAAATGAGCTGTCAGCATAAAGCAGAGTGCCAGGTGATTTCCTGGCTCATAACATTCACTTATAGCTTCATTAAAGGCCCAAAATACCATTCTACATTTTTGGTACAACCTCCTCATCTTCACCCTCCCACCCCAGGTTTATTCGTAGATATCAGTTGCTGCAATCAATAAAAGTTGTCTCTTCAGCCTTAAGAAAAGAACCCAGTGATTGTTTGGCCATCTGCAGTGAATCCTAGCCAGAAGCATTTTGTTTCTAATGTGTCACAGATGGACACAATCTGGTCTTCAGATTCACTTATTCTAACCAATTTCATGCTGGATATAATTTATATGTTCCCATAACTAGTTTTGCAAAAACAAAAACAAAAAAGTTTAAATGTGGTATGTATGATGGTTTATGAAATGGCCTTGCACACCACAAATGTTCTGTTCCCCTTTTTAGTGTATTATATACAGACTTTGCTAAAAAATCCCAACACTAGATTCTAAGACCAGGTATCCCACATCCAAACCCAGCCAGATGCCAACAAACAAGTCTATGCAAAGCAAAGTTAAATACCAACCTTGCAGGCTGAATCCATGACCATCCCTTCACTGTCTTTTAAGATTCTTGCGAAGAAATAGCAGTCAGGTGATATAATTTCAGCTCAGTACAGCCCACACAGACCCTCCACAATGACTTTCAAGGCTTTCACATGGACACCAGCCCTTCCCACTGCTTTCCCTTACATTGAAGAGGGGCAGGGAACCTCGACCTTCTGCATATGAAGCAGGGGCTTGCTTGTTAAGCATTGGGTAGCCTTGACGTGCTTCCTGGAGAGTTCTCTGCACAGTTTTCAAAGGTAAGAACGGGAGGATCAGTCAACTAAAAGGGTCTGGAATTGGGTCTCTCTACAATATGAGTTAAAAATAGTCTAAGATGGGGTGGGTGAGGAAATGTCCAGCTGGACCTTGGGACTTCATAAACATCAGGACTTGGCATCTACTTAAAACCACAGCAACAAGGAGACAATTGATCAACTTGGTCCCTCAAAAATGTGGACGTAGAACTTCTCAGTGCTGTACGTATTCACTAAGGTTGTGCTCCAACACAGCTGGACAGGCTTTCTGAGTAAGAAATGGCTTCCTTTTCCCAGTTCCCACCCCTCCCTCGGGGCTCTTCCCAGCATGTCTCCCACCCCTCCTGCTCTCAAGATTGACTTCAAAGTGCCTAAAGGTTCCGGAAGTCCAGTTCTTGCCTTCCCCAGACTCTCCTTCCACATCCCAAGTGAACTTCCAGGAATTGAACTTCTCTCTACTCCTGCACAAACATGAGATTTCATGGGGGTCCTCAGAGGGTGGGCTCTGCAATGAACGCAGACAACTTTCACATCCTTAAGTGTATTCAATGCACAGGAGTCTTTCCAGTTCAAGGACAACATATTTTTCAAGTCGGTGGGGCAGTTGGAGAAGAATTGTTTTGTGTCTCTCTGTGTGTGTGTGTGTGTGTGTGTGTGTGTGTGTGTGTGTGCATCTGCATCTGCATCAAAAATATATTTTTGATCTCCCAAAGAGCTGGATTGTCAGGCAGCCTGATTGATAAAATATCACTCCTCTGCCAATTAAAGTGAGAGAGTCAGAAGTTTGCAGGAGAAAGAAGGCATTGATTTTGATGTGGGGTTTCCATTACTTTGCTGAAATAAGGCTGTGCGCTCTGGCTTTAAATATTTATAACTTCGGGGAAGGGGGCAAAGACCAGAGTGGGGAAGCCAGGTGAGAGGAGGCTGCCAGAAAGTGCACACAAATGTGTTTTGCTCCTAGGATAACGAGGTCCCCGTGAAAATGTGAAATTAGACTTTCAACCTCACAAACTCGACTCCTTTCTCATCTTGGTTGAGTACCTCCCTGTCTTCCAAGCTCAGCTCATGCCTTATCTTAACCTTAGCCGGGGACTAAGCTATAAAGCATATTTCAAAATGGCAGCATAATATCTTTTTCTAAAATCATCCCCCTCCACTCTGAGGCCAAGATGAAAACAGGAGCATAATCGCCAGCATACATCAAAACAAAACAAACCCAAAGCCCATCATCAAAGCCTAATCCTAAAAGCTTCCAGAACTTTCCTTCCTTTCATCTAGGATCCTGCCATTTAGTTATTCCGGGACACGGGAACCATCACTGGGCAATGCGAGAAAGGAGGAAAGATTCAATTAATGAGCACATTGGTGGGTTTATGAGCATTTCTTCTGCTCCACCCTTCCTCTCTGCTATTTTTTTCCTCCCCAGAGTTAATCTGGAAGGCAGAGTCCACAACATCAGCTGCTTGGCACCCCAGGGCATCCATTTCCCTTCCTAAATCTTTCCATTCCATTTGAATGAATATGTTTAGCAATGGCGCAGGATGCTCCACCAGGTAGCAAAAGCGCCCAACAAGGAGCAAATGTTCATGAGAAAGCAGGGCCTTCACTTTAGGTTTTCATTGCTCAATGGAGGTGGCCTCACCGTTATCCAGGAAGAACACTTAATTCCCTCAAGCCTCAGTCAACCTGCGCATGTGGACAACTGAAGCCATGACAAATACCTCTAATACCATTTTCTTGAGCACAGGTTCTCCTCAGGGCTGTGTCTTAAGTCCGCTGCTGTTCACCCTGTTGACCCATGACTGTTGTGCTAGGTTTGCCACCAACCATATTGTGAAGTTTGCAGATGATACAACAGTAGTGGGCCTTATTCAGGATGACAAGGTGGAAGCTTACCGCAAGGAGGTTGAAGGGTTGGTGAACTGGTGTAAGGAAAACAGCCTANGTGAAGCGGGCACAGCAGCGCCTGCATTTTCTGTGCCGCATAAGAAAAGCACATCTTCCTTCCCCTGTCCTGACCACTTTCTACATGGGGACAATCGAGAGCATCCTGTCATACAGCATCACAGTCTGGTTTGGAGGCATCACTGCTTCAGACAGGAAGGCGGTGCAGAGAGTGGTGAGAATGGCCGAAAAGATCATTGACAGTTCCCTCCCTCCCATCCAGGACATAGCACAGAAGCGTTGCTTGAGCAGGGTCCGTAAGATTATCTGGGACACTACACATCCTCTTCACGACCTGTTTTCCTTGTTATCTTCTGGGAGGAGGCTTCGTGGTATCCGTAGCAGAACATCCAGATTCAGCCATAGTTTCATTCCATACAGCATTAACCTTGCGAACTCTCAAGCTTCCTCCTTCCGTTATATATTCAAGATGGACAGTATTTAATATTTATTTACTACGTACAGTATATGTAGGGATGTGGGTCTATACATATGTTGTTCATAGTATGTTTAGGTGTGTGTCATGTATATGTTTCACTTTGAGAGTGGGCAACTAAATTTCATTTTTGATGTGTGCCATTGTGCCCACAGTATAAAAATGTCAATAAAGGTTATCTTGTCTTGTCTTGTCTTGTCTTGTCTTGTCTGTCTTATCTTATAAGGAGGCCCCTCATATTGCATCGAGCCTCACAACCTGTGTCAAGAAATGCAATTCTTGGCTTCCGGTTTGAGTTCCTGTGCCGATGGCAGCTATTCTTTTGGCTGCCTGCCCCGAGGACGCGTAAAAGCCGCAGGAGCAGCGTCAAACAGCTGCTCTGCGGCTTGAATCCCCTTCCCTGGGCAAAGGGGAAAGGGGAGAGTTTCCCTGATAGGGGTAGAGCTCCTGAGCTCCCACAGTTTTATAGCTTTGGGGGTGGAAGTGAGTTCCCCCGGAGTCAGGGACTTTTCTCCGCGCTTTGGGCTGCCTCCGTTCTAAGAACGAAGCCAGACACGGACTCATCCTCTGCTTAAAGGAGATCGTGAGTAGACTTTGGAAGCAGACAGAGTGAGCCAGGTGCTTGGGAGAGGCATGGATAAGAGCCTTCAGCTCTGATTTGAATAACTTCT
>NW_015386487.1:976066-1001916 GCF_001527695.2 Protobothrops mucrosquamatus
AAAATTTTCAATAAAAAAAAAAAAAGAAAGAAATGCAATTCTTGGAACATCTTGGGCAATCTGGCAAGAAGGACTTGTAGTCCTTAAAGGCTAACACATATAGTAAGGCATTCAGTTGGCATGGGGAGAAACGCACTTTTTCATCTGGACTGACTGGAGAAGGATCTCCAGGACAGGAGGCCCTTGGAAGAAGTCCAGAGATTGCTTAGGTGGTTGTTCAGCCACACTGAGAGAGAAAAGGAGAGGATAGCCTCTACTACACATGCCATTTCCTCACCTCTGCTTCTCTGAACCTGGCTTCTATTACTGTTAGCAGAGGAGATGTGATTTTGTGTGTGTGTCACCCTCCCTCCCCTTTACTCTCCACTCATGACTTTATATGGCAGTGCAGGGTTTTCTCAAAGACTGCACAGCTATTCAATTTAACTCAGCATAACTCCCTTGAGATGGGATAATTCAGAATTTACCTGTTCAAGGTTTCTCTTTTTTCTTCAAAAGGTGAGCTAGCCTTCTCTGAGCATTTCCACTGCTCTTTTTAAATAAATTATCACATCCTGAACTTTCCTTTCCCTTTTCCTTTTACACAGAGGGGGTGGTCAAGGCTGGGACTTTGTTCTGAAAGTATGGTAGAAGTAGAGAAGGCTGCTGAGATTGTGAATTTTATGAAGAGATGGTGGTCTTCCCACCTGGACTGCCTAAAATGTCCAAGAGAATCCAAATTGGAAGATCACCTTGATGTTCATGAGAGTTCCAAGGTTTTCTCCTACCGTTGCTGATGTCATCCTTTTCCAAGCTCTTATTAAAGGTTCACCTGCCCAAAGAAATTTTGAAGAAGCACACTTGGACCCCAATTGTAGGTAAGTATGAAAACTAACATGGTTAATGGAGTTTTGAGGCAATGGGATGATTCCCAAGACCATTTTTAGTGCACATGGAGCCATCCAAAATAGACCACCTAAATTTATCCTCCATTTTCTCTGCCATTAAACACTTCAAACTCTGCTGTTTTAATTGTTTAAACCGGTTGTTTACTATATCCCACCTGGAGTCACATTTGGAAGATGGGCATCTATATTAATCTGATCCATAAATAAATGTCTGCCACAAGAGAATTGTGAACGGTTCTTCTGTTCTCAAGCAGTTGTCATCCTGCCCAATGCAGAAAGCCAATTGGTTGTCCAACCTTCTCAAGGCTGGCCATAACAATTCAGTTTTTCTCTGCTTTTGGCTTCGCATGCTATGTGAAACCAGCCATTAGGATTTGTAAATAAGAATGTGCTAATCGTCATTATTAATGTATTACCTTAAGTCTGATTCCTGAAACCTGAATTAAGCAAAATATAGTCAGGTGTGATGTGCAGCTCTGGTCAATGAGAGATGCAAGGCTAGAGAGGTCAATTATGCAGAGGGGATAGCAGGCAGCCTCCTCTTCGGCGGGAGTCCTCCATTGTTCTGTTGCCCCCAGGGGAGGGCAGCTGAGGCTGCAATCTGCCCAGGCCCAGGGTGGAAATCCCTCTCTCTTGAACAGCTCTTCTTTGGCGTCATCACTTTCCATCTCCCCTGCAGAGGCCTGCTGGCCCTTTCAATGGAGGGGGGGCAGTGTGTGGTGGTGGGGAGCCGGACCCTCCGATCAATGAAGCTTCAGATGAAGAGGGAGCTGAGCTCCACAGGTGATTTATGATTTCACAGGCCAGCTGAAACACTGTGATCGAGTTTCTTATTGTAATGGTCTCTTGCTGAGCAGTATCCAATTAGATGACCCCCCTGGGTCTTTCCTATCGATTTCATTCAGGGTGGGGAGATTTGGCCCTTTGTCTTCTCATTACTCTTCTGATGAGAGGGGGCACCAGGTTCCCTTCACTGGGATGAAAGGCGCTGAACAAAGAAACCGGTGGCCCAAAGGTCTGGGGGGCATGGCCTCAATAGCCAGAATAGGATGTCTGGCAGAGTTGGGGCAACCAGGAGATCTCAACAGGCCAAGCCAAGCCTCCAATGCCATCTCCTGGAAGTTCTGAAGCACCTGCTAGAGAGGGAAGAGAAACTGGCGGCTGAAGACATGGAGAAAAATCCCACCCAAAGAGTTATTTGGATTCATAAAGCCCCTGGATAAGTTAATACTGGAGTTAATTATAGGATTGTCCCTTTGCAAGGAGGGCCATCACTACAGGTGAACCTAAGAGAAATCAGGAGATGCGGGGGGAAGAATTGAGAAGACACCCTTAGGAAATCAGGTACTGTCTTGGTGGTGCAGAAGGCCTAAACCTCTGCAGACCTTTGGGCAACTAATTTGCTCTTCCTGGTTAATGCGTATCTGAGAGTCAAAGAGGTCCTGCATGATGCCCCTTTCTGGCTATTCCTGCTCAAATAAGGGTTCCTTCCCTCCCACCTTTCCAAATACACTGCAGCTACCAAAGCAGGAGAATCTTTTGGGACCAAGAATGAAAAAGATGCTCTCTGGTCTGGCACCTTGCACTAAGCTCTGGGTTTATAAGTGCTTCTCTTTGCTATCTTGTCACTTTTAACACAACAGAAGAGGCTGGAGTCACATTACAAACTAAGCCAGAAGAACCACATGATTCATAAACCGTAAGGGCCAGGCTCGCACAACCAGCGAGAACCAAACAAGCCACAAGATGGCTTAGCGGGGTACTGTATGTGAACCTTGTCAATCAACTAAAAGAAGAAAGGAATCAGAAGCTGCTTCTCTCCTTGGGGAGATGGTTGGGTTGGGGGGGGGGGCTGAATATCTTTGGCAGGAAAATAATGTTCAAGGCCTCTGTGGTCCCATGTCAGGGATTTGCCAAACCAGCCCCTGGCAACCAGGCCCTGCCTCTTTCCACAAACCTTGCTAGTTGCCACCCCAGCCCCTCTGCAGGGATGAAGAGGCAATTCTCACTTCTCAAGGAGTCCCAGTCTTGATTCTGGACTATCCAGATGCACTTTCTGTACTTCCCAACATATGCCACGGGTGGGGGGAGGAATATCAAGGAAGTCTTCCAAAGGCATCATAGGTTGATTAAATAGCCATCAGTGCCCACCGCTGTTCATTAGAGAAACAACCACCTGTTATTGCAGGAAAGCTTTTCTATCAGGCTCATCTCAGAAAAACAGCAATGAAAACGGTTTCTCAGGGAGGAGAATTAGAAAGGAGGAGCTGAGAAACAATCCCCTCTTTGGAGAACAGGAGCCTCCAACCAGGCTGGCACTGGCTGCCTCTTTGTGTGGGAGAGAGCGGGAGGCAAGTGCCAAACAATGCTGATCAGGCCTCCTCGGCCAATTTGGATCAAAGCTGTCACTTTTCAGAAGTTTTCTGGGATGCATTTCCTCCCCCTGAAGAGAAGTGGCTCTGAAATAAAGGGGGCTGGGAGGGGGTCCTGACAGGCTGCGATGCACTGGCCAAGTCTCCTCCCGCTCTAGATGAGGCCTAGCCGTCAGTCGCATTCTGCCCCACATCAAAGTCCAGGCAGAGGGAAGGGGCTCCCCTCAGTCGCCCAGGATCAGGGCGCTGTCTGGCAGCAGTTCAAGGAGGGAGGGCTGGGGGAGGTGCTGCAAACAGGCTTCCCACAGATCCTCAGGATTCCTTTGCTTCCTCTCCTCTCCCCACAGTCCCAGCTGATCCACTTTGATGGGAGGAGGGGGTTTCCAGGGCAGGGAGCTTTGCAGCCCCCCCCCATTCAAAACAATCCCAAAGGGTTGCTTCCTTCCACTCCCTCCCCAGCTCATTCCTGGTGCAGAAAGTCCCTTGGAGACAGAATTCCAGCCGGCAAGAAAGGGAGACCCCTGAATCCTGCCCTCCAGCAGTCACTATCCATAACCCCCCTCATCTCAAAGATTTATTCTTTGCCTAATTACAGCCAATTAACACTTAACCCCAAATAAGCCTGCATCTATCTTTGTTGTTCGATAGAGTCATCACCAAATAGTTTGAGCAGATGCTAATTGAAAATGATCGGATAAAAAGTTCCTTCAGCCGCTCAGAAATTCCTGCAAAAAAGCTACTGGGCAGAAGCGATGCCAGGGCTGAGGGGAGCTGCCAGCTGGCAAGGGAGGGGCAGGCCCAGAGCTTTCTCCTCAGGCTCTGCCTCAGTCCTCCCCTCCTGCAGGGAGATGGATCCCAAACGTCCTTCATAGCGGCCTCTTCTGGGAGAGCAGAGGCCATCCAAGCAGACAAAGGCTGCCCATGGAGAGGTCACCTTGGAAGAGAAGGGGCTCCCCGATCCTTGCAGTGCCCCTCAAGCCAGTGAAGCCCCTGGTGAGCCATCCCTGCTTTGAGAAAAGGCAGCCATCTGAAAGCGAGTGAGGCAGACTATTTCCTGCTTCTGTCACTGGGAAATGTAAGCTCCCCACTTTTCCAGAAAGGCCGAGTGGCCAGGCAGCCAAATACCCACTGGACACTCTTGGCTTTGAGATCAGTTCAGGCTCTGCTTGTTCCTGCCCACCCAAGACTTGCACCTTACAGCTTTTCTCAAGGCGGACAGACGTCATTTGCAACAGGAGCTTCCCAAAAAACCTCATTCCTCAGTTGAAGACAAGCCTTGAAGAAAGGTCTCATCCTGCATCTCCCTCGCCTTGGAGGAAAACTCTCCCAAATGCCCACAGATAGAACGATTCCAGCAACTGCTTTATTTATTTGTTTGTTTGTTTGTTTTTGTTTATTTATTTTATTTTTCTAGGGAGCAAGTTATGGTGAGTGATGGGCTTCTTGTTCCCAAACAAGCCAGACACAAGAGCTCCACAAACCTTACACAGAATATTGATCCAAGGGAAACATCTACTAGCCAAGGCCCCCAAATAGGGAGAGGGTTGCTTGAGAATTGATAAGGATGCCCGATAACAAGAAGGGAGACCCAGGTGTCATTCAAAGGGTGAATGAACTACAGACACATTTTTTTAAAAAAATGTAACATAGCAGCTTTGATATATGAGACGAGCCAAGCCTCTAATTGTTATTCTAAGAAGCTAACTCTGTATTTTACTGCAGAAAGAGGAAAGAAACACCACATATCCTTGAATCTGCTGCTTTGCTAAAGGCATAAATTCTACAAACATTTTAATCACTGACAGCGTATTGGCACAACTAGTAGAATTCTGCCCTTAAATGAGCATCTATAGAAAAACATAACATGAATAAAAGCATGTAGAAAGGAAGGCATGAGCAAATCTTGCTAAATTCTTATTTCACTTCTCCCTGCTGTCCCAGGAGACAACTCACCTGAGCTGGGCAAGCTGATTCTCCTGGCCCTTTTGTGGCTCTCCTCAGCACCCTTTCCTTGAGACGCATCAGAAACAGATGGACGGGCAAGCCAACATCATCCCAGACTTCCATTTTGTCAGAGAGAGCTTCCATGCTGCCTTCCATTTATTCAAGGAACATCTGTCTTGCAGCTGATGGAGATGCTAAGGTTTGTCCACAGCTGGTTCCAGCGATCAGCTGGTTCCTGCAACTCCTAACCATCCATCACACCTTCCATCTATTGTTTGGAGCTCTCCTTTCTGGGAGAGAACAGAGTTTCATGCCACTCGGAGCTGATAATGGCCATTTTGTAAGGGCAGGACAGCAAATGAAAGATGTAACCTGGTTAACTAACATTAACTAACAAGTCCCTAAACCCTGCACCTTTCTCCATGCTCTTTATTAATTGCTTGGCTGCTTGGTTTCTTCCTTGATGTGGGCATAACATGAACTGCCCTCCCAAGGAGGAGCCTTTGATGTGCAGAGGGCACATCAAAGGGTGTGGACAGGATCACACAGGGCTGAACTGGGAAAGGCAGCCCCAACTTTTCCATCTGAACATTAGCTTTGAGGCCATTTCTCCTGCCATGTAGCTGAGCCATCTTTCCTTCGGTGAGGAAAAGAGACCACCCACCCTGTGGTGTCAGGGGGTATCTGCCTCAAGGAAACAAAACTGGGGGCCGAGTCTGTCGAGGTCATTCCTTGGACTCTTCCTTTAACAAGGAAGTTGTTCTTCTATGCAGCAACAGTTCCACCCACTCCTGTTTTGGTGTGCAATGACTTAATTATGGCAATAGGTTAATCCTTTCACTTTCTCCTGCTGACAGTGAGAGACATCAGCTGGGGAGAGGCTGAGAAGCAGGCTGATACAATTTATTATTTATTTTTAACCATTCTCAAGAATTTTTTTTTCTGCAGCAGATCTTGATTACCTGCATTTGTGTGTAAGAAAGGGGAAAGGGAAGAGAAAGCGAACGTTTGCACACACCCTGGCAGATTTATTCATCTCTTTCTCGGCAAATAGTATTCTGAATAAATATGGCAGTGACAGAGGAAAAGGGAAGCGGTGACCACTGCTGCAGCTTTGTTGGAGGGAAACAAAAGGCTGACCAGCAGCCGGTGCTTGGTGGAACCCGAAGGTCACCCCTGGCCCATTCATTGGATGCAGTCAAAGAACACCACGTCCTTAGGTGGAGATGTTGTTTCTAAAGCCAGCTCCAAAATTCATTGGCTGAGTTCTAACAAATGTAAGACATCAGAGGTGATTGAGTCAGGCGGCATCTAAGTGGAATAAAATAAATAAATCTCTAAGGTGCCAAATTCACACATTCACATCATCTTTTGCGCCTGTGATGTTAGTGAATTTGAAGCTAGCCTAATGTCAATGATGAAGACACAGAAGGGACTTCTTGCTCAGATCTTTGGTAGAGAAATCCTTGATGATCCTTACATGAGCCCAATGGAGGGAGGCGGGCTGACACTGGTCCAGCAGAAGCTCCTTCCCCCTCTGAAAGGCAGGGATGACACATTATATCAGAAGCTGAGGTTGTGTGAAGAGGAAGAGGCACATCCACTCAGGAACTTGGCCTGTTGAACTCCAAGATGCTTTGCAGAGCTCTGCCAGAGGCTGGTGAGCTAACAACATCTTTAAGTGCACTGAGGAGAGTGACAGGAACAAAGGGAATTGCAGGTGTTTCTGAAGGTGACACGGGCACTTCAGAAACCTCTTTCCACTTTTCTCAGTTCAATTGTATCCTTGCAGTTTTGTCCCCATTGTCCAGGTGGAGGTCACTCTGCAGCGGCCTGGCATCTGACCGGCATCTCCCTACCCCCAGGTGGGGGCTAAATGAATGAAAAGGAAGCATGACAGACTGAGCAAGCTGCATTCCAAGGAACAGCACAGGTACCTCGCCTCCAGCTTGCCTTTCTTCCTGTGTCCTTCCACAAAAGGCACTTGTGGAACCAAAGGTAGGTTCCTGCACACACACACCCAATGTGCCAGAAAAAACAGGGATGGGGATTTAAGAGATGCATCTGCAGCACGGCCAGCAAACCAGATGGGGAAGGTTGGACCAGCAGAGTCCTTTCTTGAATTCCTTATTTCTGCACTGAGGACTGCAACTCAGCAGTAATCCAGGCTCCCTCGTTCAGAGCCATGGATAATGACTTCCTGTGGAAGAGCCTGTTTCAATATCAAGCCCTGACCAAGGATGCTGGGAAACTGAGTGAGCTTTTTCCCACACAGCGTATGGCTGTCCAAGCTCCACCCCCCCACACCTCCCCACCCCGAACACTGACTTGTGAAATAAGAAGCAGGGGGGTGTTCTTCAGGAGGACTTCCAAGGGCACATCCAGAAGTGGACCTCAGGTTCCCTTTTCTTTGCAGATGTTCTCACTTTGTTCCAGGATTGGATTCAAGGCTGCCTTTGAACAAAGGGGGGGGGGTGAGTGTCTTTGTTGTTTTGTATGGCTCTCGTGGGCAGCAAAGCCTCAGTGGGAGACTGAAAATGACTTTATCACCATCGTTCCTCAGAACTGGATGGCTCCTTGGAACTCAGATAACATGGAATGAAGCAGCCTGCAGGAGACTTCAGTCAAGTGGAATTTGCATGGAGAAGCTCTCTTCCATTTCACTGTACTCACTTTTGCATAACCTCTATGTGTGTGTGTTTCTTGATTTTCTACAGCCTTTCTCCCAGGTTTTACTGAGCAACTGCTGGCAACAGCAAAGGGCTGAGGGCTTCACCACCCCCTCGGCTGAGCTACCCAAGAAACCTGCAAGGGTGAATGAATTCTGCATGCTTGGATTCAAGGAGAAGAGACTTGACAGCCTGCTCCAAACAAGGAGAGATGAAAGGGCAGCTGCAGAGTTGCCTTTTTTCTGCATTTCCTTCTGAAGTGAGGAAATGTTATTACCAGTGAAGGATGAATATAATTTGGTGTCATCTTTTGAGTCATCAGAGGCAGAAGAATGCAGGAAAAGATGGAGGACAGGCAGCAAAGGGGTGAGGGAAAAGGAGAGATGGGAAAACAGGGAGGGGGTGCGATCAGGAGGAGAAAGGAGAGACAGGCCTGGTAAAGCTATAGGGAAAATGTTTTCCCTAAACTCTTACTGCACAACTCATCTTCTCCATCAATCAAACAACTCAGTTGTATACAGCAGTAGAGATGCACTGATGAGGTTACCTAACTTGGTAACAAAATGTCTGAAGGGAAAACAACCAACGCATTCTGGTCAGAGAGAAGTTCCCTGAGGATGGGCTCCAGCACGAGTCCAAAAACTTGGAAAACTAAACCCCTGGTCCCGGGGACCAATCCTGCTTGGATCCCGAAAACAACCCAGTTCAGAGAACACCAAGAACCCAGCTGTTGTGTAGCCATGATCACTACACTTCAAAGAGAATATTGTAAACTTGAAAAAGCTGCAAGAGAGCCAAGCAAAAATAAATCAGGGGCTCGAGCAGTTTTCCAGCACTCCTTGGGATGTTTCAATTTGGGGTACAGAAAGAGGAGGGGAGACACGGAAGGGCTACATAAGACATTGCTGCCCTCCAGGAAAATAACACTCTGAGCAAATCATAAGGAGTTGTGAGGTTACAATTCACAGCCAATAAGCTGTGTGTGTGTTTTTTGGGACTCCTCTATTTGTGTGGAAGAAATTCCCACATATTTTGTGAAATTAACATTCAGAAAGCATCTCCTCTTTTGCAATAGCCAATTGGTTTGAACTCTTGTGCTATAGCTTACTGGCATCGCCTGGCTTTTATTCCTTGAGTTCGTATGGAATTTGTCTACTTCCTTGATTCAGGACCAAGGACCTGGGAAATGAGAGGACCGGTCAGCAAGTGGTTGGAGAGCCAGCAGAAAGCCCTGACTTTAATCTCACCAGGAAGAGTTGGGAGGTTCCTCTGCCATTCCCAACACCACCACCTCATCTGAATCCATCCTTCTTACTGCTGTCCACAGATCTGGGCATCCATCCAATCAGTTTCAGCTCTGATCACTGGTGTTTTGCATAAAAGAGGGCAGGGATTTTCAGGTGAAAAAAACACATTTTTTAGTCCAGCTGTTGCCTCAGGGTGAAGCATACCAGAAAGATGTTTCTCCACCAGTCCAGCCTTTCTGTGGTTGGAGGCTGATTAGTGGAAAACTAAACACCAACCAGGGCTGATGGGAGAGCACCGTGTTCCAAAGCCAATGGGGAGCACAAGGCCACTCTATCCTGTGAAGATAGGAGAGAGGATAGCCCAGCTCAAAGAGCTGCCCCCTTTTCTCCAACACCAAATGGCCTTTCTCAGAGCAGGGATTCCTGAGTAACTGGCTGGGCTGACTTTCTCCAAGAGATGCTCTCTTCCAGGTTCTCTTGCCTCTGATGCCCAGTCCTAAGGTTGTGTATGTTGACAGATGCAACTTGGCAGCTGTTAAGTGGCAACTTGGTTATGTTGCTGAATATCCTTATTCCATGATTTGTCTGTTTTCCGGCCCCTTGAGTAAATATTCCCAAGGACATCCTTGTCTTGAGTAAATCCATCCTTCCCCTTGTTCAGTGGGCCAGAGGGGCATCCAGAGCCCCTCAATTTGACACATTGTCTTCATCTGAGTTCAGAAAGACCTTGGCTGAACCAACAGGGAAGCCCCCAGCCCCAGTCCTCACCTGCAGCTCTCACAGGTTGCACAGAGAGTGGTATGTTTGCAAGATAACCCCTATAGTAGGTTCATTGATTTAAATTAGGCCTCGATTCTTGCTTAAATTATAGTTTACTGTTCTGCACCCTGCTCAGAAGCGAATTACCTTAAGCAGCAGTATTAATAACACGGTTATAATTAAGCTTCATTACTGTAGGCAGTTTGCTGAAACAAATTGCTTCTTCATTATTATTATGGCACCTTTGGTAAAAAGACGGTTTCCCCAGAATGCGACCCTGATGCTTTATATGGTAAAGCTAGGCTCAGACAGAGACACGTGGCTGAATTAGCATTGTTGCCTCTTCTATCAATGCTCATTAGAAGGAAGGAGACTCAAGTCCCAACCAGGAATCCAGGCAGAAATTTGAATCTGGGTGAAATGGGTAATGAATAGATTTGAACTTTCCCTGACATTTTTATACTGAGGCTTTATTTATATTATATGTATAATAAAAATATAAATATTTTTTTAAAGAGCAAAAGTGGGGGAGGAGGGAAGAGGCCAGAGAGATAGGGGAATATTCATAAAATCAGAAATAGTTTACTTAATTCTAGCTTGCCTCATTCACACATGGGGAGTTTGTGTGTGCGGCTCTGCTTAAAAAAAAAAAAAGACCACGTTTCTAAGTTCATTTGTTTGGATATAATTGATGCAATGCTATTTACTTTTGATTGGATGCACATAGAATTATGCTTTAATCGTTGAGTCCCACCTCATCATTTGGACCTCACCATTTTGAAATGAACTAAACATTCAGAGGTCTGTGCTATATAATGCCTTTCCGTGGGCCTCCTGTCTGTGTCCTGGCACTGACTTTCGGCTGGGGAGGAAGACCAGCAGCTGAAGATGGAAACTCCTGGAGGGTCCTCTCTGCCAGCCCAGCAGCTTCGTGGCCACACAGACCCCTTGGAGCCCCAGGCATGATCCCAGCCTCAAGACGCACAACTCTGAGCCCAGAGCCTTGGGCTTTCCTTCCACCCATCCTAAGGGCTCTACGGCTTTGCCAATGTAAATTTGTCAAGGAACACAGCATCCTGACCAAGAGCACACCAAAGAAGGGAAGCCAAGTCAGTTGAGGCATTTCCATTAGAGCCTTGACCTGCCTTCAAAGACTCCCGAAGCTCTCCCTGGACCAAGACAGGCTGTGCTGGACCAAGTCCCACAGAGGTCTGCTTTAAAAAAAAAAAAGCCATTGCTTTTCAATGAAAGCCTTTGGGCTCAGCCAGGGGGGCTAGAAACCTGGCCTACAGCTGACATTTGTTTATTTACAGTTGCCATAATCACAGCCACAATTGCACTTTGCCTGCCTGTAAAGAGCAGCCATAGAAATTGTCTTCAGGAAGTCTGTGCACATGAAGAAGGAGTTTAATTTTGGGAGGAGGAGGAGGAGGAGGAGACTGTCCAGAGTGCCATAATTCCCCTTGCATTATTAATAGAGAATTGGCAATTACAGTGTGTAAAAACTGTTTGTCTGCCTAAAGCACACTTAATTACCCAACCCGCTGTTATAAATCCAAGCAGAGCCAGTCGGGGGCTGTGCAAATAAATTAGCCCAGGGCTACAGGTGCAGGGCCAGAGATGACACGGGACAGCTAAACAGGAAGCAAAGGAGAAGGAGGCTTGCTCTGGCATCTTGGGGACGGCAAAATCATTGCCATGTGCCAGGTGGGGGGGGGGCTTCTGAGAACCATTCTTTGCTTTCCACAGCTGCCCCCAGCCCTGCAGCCTGCCCAAGGGCCTTTCACCAACACCAGGTTCCATGAGACACATACACACACCAGCTGTGTCGAAGAAACTCACCTTTGTGCAGCTCTCTCCGGCTTCCCGGCTGAGGCAGGCAGCCGAGCCTGACTTTCCCCCTCGGCTTTGCCTCCCTCGCAGAGGAATACCCGGCTATGAAGCTGAGCAATCTTGGGGAGATCCAAGGAGGCAAGAATCAATACAAGGAAAAGAAAGGATAAAAGAAACATATTCAGTAGCAAAGCGAGTTTTGCAAAGAAGCCCTTCCTCCCCTTCCCGGGGGACTCTTCCAAAGGGGCCCACCGTTCAGGTGCTGCCAAGCCCCAAAGAGGCCTGGTTCTCCCCAGGTGCAGCTCCCTGCCTGGTATCCGAAGCTCCCACCCTCTCTGGCGCCGGGGGATGTTGGGCTGCTGGAAAACTCCAGGGAAGGACGCAGCAGGCCAAGCCTCCATCAGCTGACCCGCCCAGCTGCGTCTTCCACGCCAGGCCCCAATTGGGCTGCTCCTGAATCTTTAATGGGAGAAAAACGAGTGTGGCATTTTTCCTTTAAAGATTTACCATGTATAAATGTATGAGAATATTAAAGGCAACAATTAACTTTATTGGAAACCTTATATTCTCCAGCCTCATTAGAACTGTCAGCAAGATCTATTATTAGTGTTACTATGCAGATAATGTAATAAAAAGGGTATTTAAAGTGGATGGTTTTGTATGGAAATAAAATAAGTTCTTCCTTTCTCCCTTTTTTAAAGTTGCAGCACACGGGAGACCCAGAGCAAAGCTACGAACTCTCCTGCAGCCAAGGAGGAATGGAAGTGCCAACAGCAGCTTCCCCCCCCCCCCGCTTCATCTGCTGAGCCCCAGGACTTGGGTCCAGCTGGGGGGAAACTTGCCAGCTCTCTCCAGCCCCAGAGGGATCCCCCCCAAGAGTGGTGCCCTCTCTGGCAACCAGGGGAGGGAGGAGCCCTTGCCCAGAGGGTGCCTTTCACAGGCCTGAGAGAAGCTCAGGACTTGGAGGATGTACCCCAAATGCTGGACTGAGTTTAAAGGGCTGAGATTAGAATGGCCTGGAAAGTCCATCAGCACCAGAGAGCAGCCGTGATCTTCAGAAAAGCCATGGGGGGGGCTTTTGCAGAGGGGGGAGAAAGAGGAGGCTGAGAGGCTCCCTCCCCCATTCCTGGAAGAAACGTCGTTCAGACAGAATGCCTGGCCTCTTCCCCCTCTAAAGACTCCCCTCCAGAGAGGGTCAGCCTCTGTGGGTGACTTCTTCACTGTCACAAGACCCTTCCGGGGATCCTGGCTGCTGCAAGTCACTTAAGACAATACTCGGAGATATGGACCGTGGCAGGGTCTGACTGGTCCAAAGAAGATCCTCCTGTTCTGGGGGCACCAGAGCAGCCCCAGACTCCACCTGCCCAGGAACCTTTATGATTTACTTACGAAAAGGGCACTTATTCTACTTCCCTTATGGCCGCCACAGCCCACAAGGACTATAAGTTAATTGAGGCCTCCTTAAGAAAAAAAACCTCCTTTCGGTCCAGCAGCATCTCCAGAGCCCACAGGAGCCACTGCCACGAACGAGGCAGGCCAACAAAATCAGCAGGCCAGAAGGGGAGTGTGAGAGAGTCGCTTGGAGACAGCCACGAGGGTCTTCGGAACTTCAGAGGACTCAGGCAATTGGGATGAGATAAATTACCTTCTAAAGTTGAAGACGAAACAAAGAGGAATCCAGGCATGACTTATCAACAAGGGGATGCAGACAGTCAGCCAGTCAGCCAGTCTACCATGGGCATCCAGTCCAACCCCTTGCTCAGTGCGAGATTAAAACATCTGTGGAGTCTGGTCTTCTGTGCCATGGTCTCTGCAAAAGGGCCTGCCGAGCATTTGGGGGCTCATTGTCTGGGCCAATCACACCTGGCTGCCATGACTGGGCCTTCGGGTCACCTCGTGTCTTCGAGGCTGCATGGGCTTGTCGAGATGTGTGAGCATGTGCCGACACGGAGACACAGAAGCATCAGCACTATATTATCATCCCTAAGTGGGGAACCAATTTGCATAACTTAATTAAAATTTTACAGTAATCTTCAACTTGAGTCAAACAAACAAACAAACCACCCTCCTCTTCCTTAAACCTCAAGGTTAATTGGCTCCTCTTGGGTGTCTGGCACCTTGAGGGAAGCTGAATACCAAAGAGAGCAGTCAAGTCATCTGGGGCAATCTCGCTTGCCAGGAGGGTGGATGTGGGGACCTGTTGGGGGGGTGAATCCCAGGGGGGTCATGCATGGTGCTTCTTTTCTTGCTCATGACCAGGGGAGCCTCTTCACCTCTCCTCAGAAAACAAACAGCCTATCACAAGCTTCCAATTAGCTTCCAAAGTTAGTGTAAAAGCTCCTGTGCTGCTCCCTGTGAATTGATGCCATGTTCCTGCCAAGTGCATCCAGTTCTGTCTTTGGGGTCCCAGAACTGATTTCCTGACTCCATCAAATCAATATCTGTGGCAAGAAAGGCAGAGATAGGAACCTTCAGCTTGATGCTGCCCCTCAGTTGGTTCTCCTCCTCTCCCCAGTCCTCTTTTCCAGGTATGTATACAGCCTCCTGAAAGGCCCAAGCATCTTGGGCTCAACAAGTCCCATTGAGCCTGTCCAACAGATTCGGGAAGACCTCCTTTCTTGGTGGAGTCCGAGTCACTGGACGCTGCCATCAACATTGCCCAAAGAAGCTTCATCGTCTTCCCAACGCTGCCTTCTCCTTCTTCTAGATCTGCTTGGATGGCCACTTGCGGCATTTGGGGGGCCCTCCCCCTTTTCTTCTCATGCGCCGGCCGCTCAGCGCTGCTTCCCCGCATTCCACTGTAAGGCACCCTCAAAATGCCTTTGAAGGATGCGGAAAGGCGCAGAATCCCTGCTGGTTACACGGACCGAACAAAATCACACAAGAAATAATGCAGCACAAAGACAGGCAGGCATGGGGGACACTCTCTGAGCACGCATAAAAAGATGACTCACCCCCATTCTTTCTGGTAGGCTGTTAAAGCGCAGATCTCTATTGTGGAATCTGGCATTATTTGATATGGAATCTTAGAGGATCTCTTAAGTACCCAATTAGCATGTAAGAGCCCCGTCTTGCTTGTGTATGTTTTAAGTATTTACTCTTCCTTTCTAATTAGTGCTTCATAAAAAAATAAATAAGGAAAAGTATCTTATCTTTGGGCCATCTGGATTTAAAGATTAAAACATGTGTTTTCTGCCTGGAAGGGAATAGATTCAATGTGTCTCTAGATAAAGCAAGGTGTCAGTGTCCAGATATGCAGCACAGGAAGTTGTGAGTTTGCACATGTGTGTTTTGTGTATGTGTGTGTGTGTGTGTTTAGCTGGCAGTGCAGGAGCATTTTCTGCTTCCTGTGAACGGATGCAGAAGAAGGTCCTCTCCCAACTGATCCTACGGCAGCTCCTGAAAGGGAAGCAAAGGCCGTGCAGGGTGTCCTGTCCCAACTGCCTCGCCTGAGACGCTTCTGCGAGAAAGGAGGGTTGAAGCCAAGACTCAGGGCATCCCTCCCTCTCCTTCTCGGGAAAAGGGTAGCCCTAATTCCATGTTTCTGCAAGTCTTTATCCATGGTCATCATCACCAGACACCGTATGCATACTTGCATAGATTTGGCATTTTGCAGAAACCTTGGCAATCTCAACTTTCCTTTTTAAAAAATACAATGCTTAATGATAATTTGCCTTATCTGGAAGAGTCTTTGTATTTTGGGGTCTCTGGAACCAGCTCAGTCAGTTGCATAGATGCTTCTGCAGGTATCTCTGGTGGCCTCTCCCTGGGCACCCGCACCAGGCGTCCCTTCCTGTCTCCCCTTCAGGGGCAACTGAGGCAGGGAGGCCTGTCCTTTGAGGTGGCTGCTCTGAGTGTCTGTCTTTCTCTGAGGAGGCTTCAGAAAAGCCTCAAGCCACCCGGCTCCCCTGATGACATGTCCTCAACCTTCCTATTGCAGAGCCAAGCACAGCTGCTCCCTGAGCCAAGAAAAGTGCCAGTCCCCAGGAGGAAGAGGGAGCGAGCCCCAAACAGGGTGGTCATGACCATTTGGTCATTTTGAAGACTGCAGGACAAGCCTTCTCCTAACTGGGCTGGGCTGCTCCCTGGGGGTGTCTCAGCTGCTCCTCAATGTAAGCAGGCACAAATGCCAAAATCAGGCAAAAGAGAAAAAAAAGGGGGAGGGGGAATTAGTTCAGCTCAGCTGCAGAATCCCCTTCCAAAGAGCCTGTTGCAGAAGCTGTGCAGCAGCAGAGGCCACAAGAGGTCAGAGGTCAGTGGGAGCCTCAGGAGGTCCCACTGAATTACAGCAGGAGACCAGAAATGACTGTGGGTTAGAATCACACACACACATGCACACTTACACCAGCACCCCCTAGATTCTGTCTGCAGGACAAAGGGGAGGCTGCCCTCTGCCTAGGCTGCCCAAGACCTCTTTGGCCCAAGACCTTCCTGGAAACAATGGCAGTGCCCAGAGTGCCTGAGCTCTGGCTGCGCAAGGCCCAGCTATCCCCACACCCCACCCCCACACCCCGGCCAGAGCGCTTGGGCCTTGAGGGTCCTCGGGGGGGGGGCTCTGCTGTGGCCCAAGGGAAGATCTGTCAGGGCAGGAAGACAGGGTTGTTCCAGCCTCCCAGCTGGTGGATTTCCCTAAGAGGCTCTTTGGCTCTTTAGCTGCTGCTTTAATTACTTTGCATTGTGTTGCCCTCACAAGGTTCTTGAGGGGGGTTTTCCTTGTCACCATTGCCATCCTCACTTCCTCCCTCCTCCCCTCCTGTCTGCCTTCCTTCCTTCCTTCCTTCCTTCCTTCCTTCCTTCCTTCCTTCCTTCCTTCCTTCCTTCCTTCCTTCCTTCCTTCCTTCCTTCCTGCAGGGCCCTGCCCGCCAGACTGCCCTGCGGGCCATTCCCTGCCCCACCAAGCAGAGAGGGGCCCAAGAGAAAACCCCCCCCCATTCTTGCCTCTCCCCAACAGCCAAAGATTTCGGAGAAGCTCGGGGAAGCCTCCCTTTCTGCGACTCCTCTTTGAGCCTGTCCCAGTCTGGAGTTGCATGTCTGAATACCAAGCATGTTAATAGGTTAAAGTAAATCTAAAGTTACATTTGAAAGCCAAAAAGATGAAAGTAGATCACAGGCCAAAGATCAAACAATCTAGAACCACTTCTAAGCTTTTTACTGCTGGAGATTATTAGCATTTGAAAGTGAAGAGCATTAGATGGGTGGGGGGAGAGAGAATGAAGTTGGGAGGAATTTCAGCGGTGCAGATAAAACGGAAATCAAACAGGAGCCCAGCAAAGGTTGCTGGCGAGACGATGGCAGCTGTTCCGAAAGGCGGGGCGGGACGGGGCTTATTTTTAGAAAGCAAAGGCATGTTTTAGCCGATTGGATTGGAAGTAAAGTGGGGAGGGGGAGGGCGGCGACGGGGCCCGCGGGGGGCTGGCAGGCCATCCGGGAGGGCCCTCCGCCCCATCTGCCGGCCAAGGCCCGGGTCCCTCGCCAGCCGCAGCGGCGTCCCCGAGCCGGCCTCCGGGGAAAGCTGCAAGCGGACGACGAGAGCGGCCCGTCCAGCCGAAGGAGCTGCGGCCGCGGCCCCCCAGCCCAGGCCGACCCCAGAGCGCGCCCGAAGCCGGAAAGAGGCGAAGGCGACTCGCCCTCGGCGGAGCTTCTGCCGGCCGGGCTCACCAAGGCCTGGGAGGGCGGGCGGGCGGAGCTCTCCAGGGTCCTGGAGCCCCGGCCGGACTCGGGCGGGGAGAGGAGAGGGGCACATGAAAGCCCTCCCCTGCCGGCAAGCCTACTCGGGGAAAGGCAAAGGGACCCCCAAATTTTGAGGGGACATTTTATGCCCAGGGCAGCTTCCACCAAGGGGGAACTTTTGGGTGGATTTTCAGAGAGGACCTGAGAGGATTTCCCGGTGCGCTCCCACCCGAACTCACCGCCCAAATTAGCCCTTGTAAAGTGCGCTCAACCGGCTGAGTCGCAAAACAGGAAATGCTCAATTGTGTGTGTGTTTTGTTTCGTTTTTTTAAAACTGGTTCTGCCAGTTGGTTGCTTGCAACTGTAGAGGGCTGGTTATAATCCCTTGATGTTATTTGATTGTTTTCTTTGTCAGGCTGATCCAGATATTTTTATTATGTTGGCTCTTCTATCTGTAATTATAGCACATGAGTTCTTACAACATGACGTTTTGATCGTTATTCTATTATTTCCCTTTTAAATAACGATATGACACCTGGATAATTACTTTGATAAGCATCTGATCAATACTAAAAACAAATAATCTGCTATTTTAATTTAATCTACACTTCTTTCAATCACTCAGTGAATGGCAAAAAAGGTATTTGTATGTGTCTGTGTGTGCACATGTGCACACATAATAAATCCACCCAAGTATGACAGTGATTCACAAAGGTGACTCATTCTTATTGAATTTAAAAAAACACACCAATCATTTAGTTCAAGGAGTTTGGGATTCATTTTCTGTTACCTCTGGGCTCAGTGAAAAGGATACGGAGGTTTGGATTGCTTTTCAACAGATTTGAATGTTTGTGTCTATCCAGCCTCTGTAGACAGAGAACAACCAAGGTGAATTAGCCAGCATATTACTCCCTGCTTAGCCATAGTTTGCTGACTGAAAGCACCACAATATTCACCAGATACCAAGTCGTAATGGGGCTGCTGTGGTTAGCTTAGTGTGTTGTTTGTGCTGCGCCGAGTGACCCTGAGATGCTGCTTGGAGCCACAGCAGGTGGAAAGAAGCTGCCATTGGATGGTCAAGGATATCGTGACACACACACTCCATGCTCCAAATCTAGAATTGTGGGCACCTGGGGAGAAGGGGGACCAAGGACGACACCTGGACAACTGCATCATTCCACAAATGAAACAGGTGTGTGATGGTCATTGTTTGTGTGAGTCACTTTGAGCCCATGCATCTTGTGGCAGCCCTCTGACTGCCCTCCTGGCTCCTTGTTCCCAAGGAAGAGAGACCCCCTGCCTTGCCCCACCAACCACTCCCCAGGTCTCAGCTTTCCTGCAAGGGAGAGTGGATCCCCTATGCATGTGAGGCAATGTGTTGGGAGGGGATCTCAGTGGCTCTCCCTGCCCAGCCCCAGGAAACCGCAGGCAGAAAACCAGCCCCCCCCCAGGTGAGGTTTGCCCCAGAGAGGCCAAGAACATGACAAGCTGCCCTCTCCAAATTGCTGCTCTTAGTAGAAGACATGAGAAGTGAGGAGAGGTGAGGACTGGGGAATGCTTGTCAGGGGGGCCTGTGGAAGCCTGAACTGTCTATGCTTGCTCAGCCATGTGGAAGGCAGCTGGAGCTGCTGGGGGCGCCCGAGAAAGAGCCAGTCACGTTGCTTGGGGAAGGAGATGAGGCTAAAAGGTACTCATGGATGTTGCCCCGACATCTGCAACCTTCAGCTCAGGAAAAGCCTCCAGTGCCCTCTTTGAGCAGAAGGCATAAAGCAAGAGCAGGGAAACCGTACCCCCCCAAGCGATGTCTGGGGCTATAGCTGGGCAGACCTTCGGGTCTGATGCTGGGTCCCAAACAAGATCCAGCCTCAGCCGTCCTCCTTGGAAGTAACCCTCACAGCTCCCTCAGCATCTCTGAAGGTCCAGCAATAGCTTTTGAGTCAGGGGGTCTTCAGGGGTGTATGGAAGGGATCTCGGGAGGGCCCTAAGAAATGTCTGTCAGCTCCAGGATGGCCCAGAGTGCTGGGAGAAAAGGCTCCCCAAAGTCAAGAGCTCTGGACCATCCAGAAGACAAGGGAGGGCCCCTTTCCTTTCTGTAGTTTCCAACCTCAAGTCCCGTGAAAGCAAAGGGGTGGAGGGGGGGTGCAGAAAGCAACAAACCCTGACTATTATGTGCAGCCATTGTCGTAAAAAACATTGAAGTTGATGGTTCCCAGAGGGACTTGCTAACATATTGATTTACTCCAGTGTAACCCCCCACAGGCTCTGAATGTGGCTCCCACTCAGCTGCCTATAAAATCAATCCCAGCTTTTCAGCACTGTTGACAGGGCCGTCTAATATTAATCCACTCACCTTGTCAGTCAACCCTGCTTACAAAGGCTCTAATGATCTTTACACTGTATGAAGCCAGGCAGCACTCTGAGGGGGGGGGGGAATATTTCATGCTTGCTGCATGAAAGGGAGAGGAAGGAAGGAAGGAAGGAAGGAAGGAAGGAAGGAGGGAGGGAGGGAAGGAAGGAAGGAAGGAAGGAAGGAAGGAAGGAAGGAAGGAAGGAAGGAAGGAAGGAAGGAAGGAAGGAAGGAAGGAATTTCTTATTCCCAAACGACCATCTGCTGAACACAGTTCCCTCTTTAGCCAGACATTAAGGATCAGGGTTCAGCGGTCCTGCAGCACAAAACAGAATCCTTGAAATGAAACCATCTTGGGGGGGGGGACTCTGGGCATGCAGCAGCCACTTCCCCTGTGTTATTGAGTCATCACACAAAAGGGCAAGACTATTAGCAGCACACAAAGGGCCCTGTTTGCCACCGGGCCAAGAGCCCTCAAATTCCAGGCCAAGATGCAACCGATGCCAGCCAACAGGCTTGCCACAAATCTTTGAAGCACAGCTGAAGTCCAAGCGCTGGGCAAAACAGTGTGAAACATCATTATGGAACCTCGGCAGGCCCCAAGAGTTACGGAGAGTGGGCCATGGCAAAGCAGCAGAGCGGCTGATCAGAGACAGAATATGTGAAAAAGACACGCCAAGAACGTAAGAACATTGCTGATCGGTTCAGTTCTCACAGTGGTTTCATACACACACACACACACACATGCACATTTATTCCCTGTAAAATACCTTCAGGGGCCTTGCTTTGCAACACTGCCTGCAGGCTACTTGGGTAGCGCGCAGAGTCAAGAAAGACGATGAAATCAATTCCACTGCATCTCTGATCAGGAGGAAGTCTCGGATAGATTCCTCTTGCCTCGTGCAATGTGAGAAGCTTCTAACCCCATCCTCTTGTCCACCTTCCTTCTGGCGGAGACAAGACGGCATCCGAAGAGCCTGCCCGTGTGCTGAGGCAAAGGCTGCCCACCACTAGGGAGGCCGTGTGCAGCAGGAAATCGCGCCAATCCTGTAGTTCCAATTTGAGAGGAGGGATCCTCCTGTCATGGCAGGTTGGCTGTATGTTGTGCCACAGCCCCAACCCCCTTTCTCACAAGGAGCCACTTTTCGTGGACTCCTGGAAGACCATTTATGTTCGCTATTGATGTTGAGGATGCCCAGTTGCCGTGAGTAACTGCCTCGATCGGATGGGATGTTCATCTCTGGTCCTGTGATGCTTGTCTTGGGGCTGACCTGCGATTGTTTAAAATGCTCCAACTTCATGCTTGATGTTTGCTCAGCTCAACTGAATGTATTTGTCTAAAAAAGCCGAACTGAGCAAACAGCGCCAGCCGAGATGCCTCCCAGCCTCAGGCTGAACAGATTGACTCGCAGGTAGGTTGAACGGAGCCTCCTGGGGACGTGACAGCTCTACAGCCAGAGAGAAGCTGTGGGCCATGGCAGCCCCTTCTGCATTTGGTTTATTTTAACTACTCATTTATGAAATCATAAACTGCCCGGCAGGGCAATTCAGAAAAGATTAAACAACCCGCCCAAATACTACAATGAAGGCGGGACAAAAGGCTGGAGAGCCCCAGCTGGACCTCTGGCAATTCCACAGGACCTCTCAGCACTTCCTGGGCTGGGCTCCTCCCTGCCTGCGCCTTCCCACCAACCCTGGACCCACTCTGCTTCTCTCTCTTCTCCCGGAGGAGGGCTTAGGTGTCCTGTGTGGCCCTCAGGCCTTGGCAGAGGAAGGGGTGAATGAGAGCTGGCTTGGGTTGGTGTAGTGGTTAAAGCACTGGATTAGAAACTAGGTGACTGTGAGTTCTAGTCCTGCTTTAGGCACAAACTCAGTTGAGTAACTTTAAGCCAGTTATTCCCTCTCAGCAGAGGGAGGTGGAGGGAGGAAGGAAGAGAAGGAGGTGGCAGGGAAGGTAAATTCCCTCTGTGAAAGCAGCAAGGATGTGGCCAGGCAGCCAGGAGTCAAGACTAACTCTAAGTCTTCCCCAAAAGGAGTTAAGCGGTATGTGAAACACATTAGCTCCCCCTGTTGCTGTTGCTGCTGCTGTTGCAACCAAAAGGCATGTTCTGTCCCCGCCCCCATTTCACACACACACACACACACACATACACAATTCTGCAAGGCTCCATCTTTTGTCAGAAACGTCCGGCCTCAGTGCTTCACAAAATAGCCAGTAGGCCGGTACGTTAGACTAATAGCAGTTTAATGCACTCTATTCAAAATAAAGTCAGCACTGGGAGACGCTGGCTCCCAGTGCCTTACATAGGCTCCACAACGGCCCCACCCGCGTTACCATTCCAACCCCACCCCCCTCTTAACCGCGCCCTTAGCAACCCCACCCCTCAAGCCAGCATGCAGCCCCACCCCTCAAGCCAGCATCCGCGCTCACTGCACCTTCCACCTTTGCCGCCCTACCCCATGTCCAGAATGCTCCATAGCCTCTTGTGCTGCTTCCAGGAGCTGTTTGGAGCAGTCGAGGCCTCATCCGGCGGCTCCCCCAGCTTCTTCCTTGCTGGGCCTGCCTCACACAGTCGCCCGACGGCCTCCTTGGCCTCCTCGTATGTCGGCCCTGCGAGGCGCCGGCAAATGACGTCAGAGGGAGGCGCAGGCAAATGGCGACGGCGGCGACGGCGGCAGCTCCTGAGGGGCTGACGACGCTGCGGCTTGCTTCCGAGCGCCGGCCTGGAAGCCTGGAGGCCGACGATGCTGCGGCTTGCTTCCGAGCGCTGGCCTGGAAGCCTGGAGGCCAGGGTAAGGTGGGAGGGGTGAAGGGCGGTCTGTCCGCCCGGCCGGACAGCCGCGCAGGACTCGACATCTTTCCCTTTTTTAAACCTCCTGCTGCTAGCCAAGCTTTGCTGCAGGGGCCTCTCCCGCCCTGCTGACTCAGCAGCTGCGCTTTCTGGATGCACTGGAGGCTGAGGGCAGGAAGGGGGGCCCTGGGGTGGCACAGACCTTTCCACCCACCTCCTGGTAGGGAGAGTTTGGGAAATGCAGAGCTGCACCACAATAACCCCAGTCCAAGCAAGAATGTGTGTGCCCAGAGTGTGTGATCGTGATCCCGGAAGTTAGATCTGGCGAATTACACATACATACACACAAGCACACCAGCAGGTGACCCTTCCCTGGTCTGCTTCCATTCGTCTGATCAGAGGAAGATCTGGCTGTGTAACTTCAAGCTTGGAGCCTCCTTGCTCCTGGTCTTCTTCTTTGCTTTGTGCCTTCTAGATGGCAAGTGAAAAGACAACGTTGTGTTCTTGATTACCAAAAACAGCCATCGCAGTCTTTCCTAACTAATGTAGCCATCTGTGTGAGGAAGGGGCGCCAAAGAAGCGCCTTTTTTTTGCTGTAACAATGAAACATCTAAATCTCCTGTGGTCCATTATGGCCTCTTTGGAAAGGAAACCCATGCAAAATCAGCATTGATTCATTCCCCGCCACCTCCGGTGAGGTGGGATCCAAAAGTGAAAACGCAAGAAAGGTGAAATCTGCTCTGTCAGTATTTCTGCATATTTGGCCAAACTGAAATGACAAACTTCATTGGCATGCAAATGGGCCTAATTGATAACAACTCTCTCTCTGGGTGACTCGCAAAGGGAAAAGGAGGACGCACAAAATGTTTCTGATTGTGACAATTCTCCAAAGGCCTTTCGTCTTTGCTCAGCAAAGAAAGGCCATCTCCACAAATTAAAGAGAGTGAAGCAAAATCAGATTAATTAATGCCAAAACCAATTTCTGTATGCAAAGAAAATGACAGAGGAAAGTGAGATTTATCAAGAGACAAGTTCATCGGCCTGAATGTCTCTATCACTGCAGCTGCAGAGACCCACAGGGTGCGGCTGGCTTCCCCCCCCCCAACCAGCCAAAGAGCCTGGGGGGGGAGCCAGGAAGGAGCCACAAGCCTTGGGCCTCCCGGCTTCTAAGGCACAGCAGGGCTCCCTTCCCCTCCCCATCGGCGTCTGCAACACCCCTCCCTTCCCTATTGGGGTGGGAAGCAGAACTGCACCCCAAGGCTGGATCCGGCCCAATGCACCAGAGTTTGACGTAGCCTGAACCGAAGGGAAGGAGGCCTCGGACGTTTAGTAAAGTCAACTCGTGGCCCAAAAGTCAGCTTGTTAAAATCCCTCCTCTCTAAAAACTGGGTATATTCTAACATAAAAGCCAATGTGGAACTTAAAAGCCAAATAAAGCAGTCTGGCCAAGTTGACCATCAACTTAGCCTAAGGAAGGGATTCTGAGGAGGTCTGCAGTGTGGTCTCCTCTCCCCAGTCTGGCCCCAACCCACTGTCCAGAGCAGGGCAAGAGCTCTTCAGCCAATGGGACAGACCCCAGACCCAATTGCCAGGGAGGGTGGAAGGCCAGCCATGGGGCTCTGAGGGCAGCAGCCACTCCTTAAGGAAGAGCCAGTGCTGGGCAGCTGTCCTGCCCTCCAAGTAGCCTGATCTTTGCCTGGATGATTTCATTCACTCTCCCCCCAGGAGGGAAAGAATTCCTGCTTGGGGGGGACACCTCTCAGCTTTTTATCAGAAAGAAGGAAAGGAAAACTAGAGTTTAGGGAGAGCTGTCTGGACAGGCAGCCTCTCTGACTCCAGTCCAGTAGCCATACAATCCAGCCACCCCCATCACTTATGGGGCAATCTGGGCAAGGGGGGGAACTCTGGGAAAGGAGGATTGCGAGAGAGCCAAGGTCCCAAAGGAGCTCCATGCCAGCCTGCTTCTTGGGGTCCCGTTGTGAGGCCTCCCTCTGGGTGGGCCCCTTTGCAGTGACTTTTCCAAATGGCCTCATGAAGCCCCCCAGGACACGAGACCCCCAAGGCATCACTCAGGCCTGGGAATAGCTGCAAAGTCCTCTTGTTGGAATAATTGTGTCTCTGCAGAGAGCCGGCAAGTAGGTCAGCCTGGCGTGATGAAGTGCACTTAAGAGAGGAATTTTTCGGAGGGCATTATCTGAGCTGTTAAGATATTTGAGCGATTGAATAACCGTTATTCTCAGCATTATGCTGCCATTCTGCTAAAGTTCACCCCTCTGATGCATTACCTACCCCTCCCCTTCCGCCAGGGGAGGGGATGAAGGACGTTTCAAAAGGCAGAGAGCGCATAATGCGCAGAGGGCTGGCATGACAAAAGGCTGCCGGGGTGTCCACTGCTAAGCTGCAGGAAAGGGAAAAGGTCATTTCTCCAGAGCTGAGACGAGTGACCTTCAATCAGTGGGCGAACAGGTTCCCCAGCATCTTGCAGCAACTCTCCAGAATTGCCCCAAGGGTGGCTCTTGGGGATAACTAAGCTGGTGGGGGGGGGGGGGTAATGGTGTCAGAGGGTTACAGAGCTACATGCCTGAGCAGGGACTGTGGGGGGGGGGTCTCCACAAGCCAGACCCGCAGCAGTAGCAGCACCCACGGGGCAGCTGGCCACTGGGAGGAAGAGAATGCAGTGCTCAGCCACCCTCAGCTTTTCAAAGAATGAATGCATTGAACACAGGTGCGTTGCTTAGGGAAAGCACCTGCACAGAAGGTGAAAGGGAAGAGAAGGCGAAATGTTTGCAAAACCTGCAAATCCCTTGCACTGAACCACGCATTTGGGCAAATGCACTCAGAAAATAGATGCAATTGTTTTGTGTGTTTGCAAAATAAAAATGGAAAGAAGGATGTGAATTGACACAGCAATGGGTAAGATAAACACAATAGACACACAAAGGAAATAATACTGAAAAAATTAATTTAAACAGAATTGAGAATTTGGGCCAAATTCCATTTTTTGGCAACAAGCAGTCCCAGCAATTACCAAACATTTCTTGGGAATTCTTTCAAAAGAGTCAAATCATGCCCTAAAAACGCCTTCCAGCCACTCTGTGTTTCGAAGGGTTTGCTGCTTTGGCATCCGCGTCTTTCTCCTTCCTTCACATTTAAACCGGTCAATTAAGGGGCAGGGAGCAGCCTCATGGTCAGGAGTGCAGACATCATCGTCATCACTGGGTGCCACACCCAAAAAATCTTGGATGGCACTTAGAAAATCTGCGCACTGATAACATTTCCATCGGTCAACTGTAAAAATGCCACACCGCTTGGATCCACATACTGAATACA
>NW_015386487.1:1003736-1005470 GCF_001527695.2 Protobothrops mucrosquamatus
CTTGTAAGCCACCCAGTCTTACACCCTATTAAACTAACAAACAAATATTAGCGCCCAGATTCAGGAGCCGTCTGGCATGCAGAGTGTGGAGGGCCAAGAGGCCAGAGCCCTTCGGGGGAAGGAAATCTCGAAAGGCAGGTGGCTCTCATCCTGCTCTGCCTCTTGCCCGGCAGCTGCCTTGGTCCTGAACCTCTTTCTTCCCTTCTTCATCTCCATCCCTTTCCCTCTCCTCTTGATGAAACTGTTTGTAGAAGGTGAAGGGAGCGAAGAAGGTCTTCTCCCCCCACCCCTGCCAGTTTTGCCCTTCTGATGCCTTCCCTAATTGAACTCATCAGCTAAAATTATTGGGGGAGGGGCAAAAGGGAGATGAGCACCAGAGAGGAAGCATCGTCTGCGGAGAGAATGGAGATGGGAAAATGCTTCACTCTCTGAAATTGCTGTATTTATTCACACAAGTGTCCTGCTGTGCTTCAAAAACCCAGCTGATTTTAATGAGCTGCCAAAAAGGTGTTTGTATTATGGAATGCCAGCTCTCTCTTGCTCCCCTCCTCCCCACCCCCCAGCCCCCTCCCCACCTCCTCTGCAATCAGGCCGAGTCTGGGGTTTCTTGGCCAAGAGGGCTAGGGGATGGGCCAGGAGTGCTCCTTCTTCCCTTCTCCCCTGGAACAGAAAAACTGGGGGCCATGGAACTCTCGTAAGGAAAAAAGGCAGAAGGAGTCTGGGGAGGGTCTCCCTGAGGTCTCCTTCCTCACCCAGAATGCAGATAGGCCAGTTGCTCTGACCAGAATCTCCCCATCTAGGCTCCCCATTTGCAGATGGAGGACTCCCCCCCCCAATGCTCCTGTCCAGCCAGTGTTGGGGAGCTGCCCCTCCATTGGGGGGCTGCTATTTCAGCTGAGGCTAAGGACCCTAAGCAGGCAAAGCGTTCCAAGTTTCATTTCTTCTTTAATGGAAAATAAAAAGAGAGATTTCAGGCCCTGAACACCTCTATGAAAAAAGAAAGAAGGGCAAAAAACCAACAATATCTTTATTGGTGCTAGACAGGCTGTCAATCAGGCTGGGAAATTGCCAGCTTCTCTCCCCCCTTGCTCAAGAATGCCTCTGCATACCAAACAACTCAGAATCCTTTCCGGCTGGCTAGATAGGAGGGCCCTTTTTCCTCCAGCGAGCGTGGGGGGACTTGCAATGCATTGCTTCCGAGTAATTGCCCCCCTCCGTGGCTCACCAAGGAGGTTCCTTTGCTATGGGAGGGCTGATTATATCCTCCATCCAGCAACGGGCATTCATAATGCATCTCCCAACCTTCCTCCCGAGCTGTCCAGCCAAGAGAGTGCCTGGCTGTGACACTGCCTGAGACCTGCCTGTTAGTGGGGGCAGATGGGAAAGGGAGGGAGGCAGGCTGGCAGAGGGTCTCCCCAATAGCAAGGAAGGGGGCTCAGTCTTGGCAGGTGAAGATGCAGGAGATGCCCTCAGTTCTTCCCTACATGGACGGCCATCTCTCCCCTTGAGCTTGTCCAGCAACAAAATAGGCTGGAAAGTCTCACACATGGTTCTCCAGGACTCCTTGGGTGGAAAAGCCCAGCCAGGGCCATGCTCACCTCTTCTGCACCCAAGAAGGGCGCCCGGAGCCCCCAACGGATTGGAGCAGCTTATCTGCTGCTGGGGGGGTAACAATGAGAAGACCGGATAAGAAGACCCAGCTGAGGCTGGCGGGTGTCATTCCTATTACCCGTC
>NW_015386487.1:1007471-1009860 GCF_001527695.2 Protobothrops mucrosquamatus
AAGTCTCACACATGGTTCTCCAGGACTCCTTGGGTGGAAAAGCCCAGCCAGGGCCATGCTCACCTCTTCTGCACCCAAGAAGGGCGCCCGGAGCCCCCAACGGATTGGAGCAGCTTATCTGCTGCTGGGGGGGTAACAATGAGAAGACCGGATAAGAAGACCCAGCTGAGGCTGGCGGGTGTCATTCCTATTACCCGTCCAGCAATACTGGTGGCATTTGGGAGACCAGGATTTATAAGAAGGATACGGAAGCGTGAAGGGAAAGGGAGGCAGTTTGCATTTTGTGAAAAGGTTGCATCTGTAAGAACAGCCTCCTGTCCCTCAGCCTTGCCCCCTGGGATGCACAGGCCCATAAAGGGAGCAGAGGAAGGGCCACTGTGGACCCCAAGCTAAGCTAACTTCCGTCACAGGGAGGAGAAGCCCCATGAGACTCCTCCTGAGCATCATTTGACCTGGGAATAGAAAAAACTCCCCCAAATTCCACTCTGCAGGGTAATTAGAGCATGCCAGGTAGGAGCCCTAAGAGCACATTTCTGAGATGTAATGTTCAGATTGGCCGGTGCAGAGAGAGGGAGATAAAATATAAATTTGATTGTGCCCTTTGATTGTGTCCTATAACCCGTCCAGCAATACTGGTGGCATTTGGGAGACCAGGATTTATAAGAAGGATACAGAAGCGTGAAGGGAAAGGGAGGCAGTTTGCATTTCGTGAAAAGGTTGCATCTGTAAGAACAGCTGTTGTGAAACCAAGGGGGCCATAAGCAGAATTCTGAATGTTTGAGGAGGGGAGTTGGGTTAATAACCAGGCCAATATTGTAGCCTTCGGATCAGTTTAACAATGACCAAACAATGAAATGTTGGTAGTCAGAGGGATTCTTCCTTCCTTCCTTCCTTCCTTCCTTCCTTCCTTCCTTCCTTTCTTCCTTCCTTCCTTCCTTCCTTCCCTCCTTCCTTCCTTCCTTCCTTCCTTCCTTTTCCTTTTTTTCCTTTCCTTCCCCTTCCCCTTCTCCTTCCTTCCTTCCTTCCTTCCTGAGCTGAGTGATGGGTGTTTCCATAATTTCTTGTAACTGACAGTGGTCTTTATTGCTCATTTATGCACTTTGGTGCAGGAATTTGGGACAACTGGAGAGAAGTCAAATATATGTAGCAAGTCTGAAAGATAAAAACATTTTGCTACAGCCAACTTTGCTCCTTCTGGTGCCAGAGAAATAGATTTTTCTGTTTTTTTATTTTTATTTTTCCTGGGCCCCTTCTGCTGGTGAAATCTGTTTTTGTGTTGTATATAATTTGTGTTAGTGGGATTCCTGGGGTGTCTTATCTTGCCTTGGTAGCTTCTTCTAATTGTCTGTCTAGACAATTCCTTGTCACACCCATCTCATACAACACTAGATGGGATGAGAGGAGAGGGAGAGGGAGAGGGAGAGGGAGTCCCGAAATACTCACCTGCTCTGATATGGAAAACAGAAGGCAAACCTACCATGACAAAGGAATGACTGACACAGAGGAATTAATTTAAGCGCAGACCCAATTTCTTAGCAAATTAAGATAAATTGAAGAAAGCTACATTTAAATCAAATTACAAAAGGGGCTAGGCTAGGGCAAAATGGAGAGTGGTAGACAAATGGCATCTTTAAGCGGGGCTGAGGAAAAGATTTTACACCCCCTCCCCAATGCCTGCTGGTTAACATTTATTTAATACCACCAGGTTGCTAATTATGGCCACTCACTCCAGCGAAGCTGCCAGGAGGTTGATGGTTGTCATTGCAGGACCCTAAATTTTTTTTTGCTGGGTCTGATGGAACAGAACCAGTCTTTCAGTCCAAAACTGGGCTCCAAAATGGGCAAAACGAAAACCCACTTGAGAAGCACTCAGGCCAGGCAAGAGGGTGGCAGCTCCCACAGGCAGATCCAGGAAGAGACTGACTTGTCCATCAGTTTCTCTTTTCCACACCATGCTTAAAAAAAAATATCTCAGATTTTCTTTTCTTTTTTCCTTGTGGGAATGAGCGATCTTTAGCTATTTGGTCTCCAAATAAGCAAAAGAAGTGGAGCGTCCCTTGGCTTCAGTCAGCCCAACCTTTCTCCATGTGGAAACCGGCATCGGGTTTTCTGCTGGCTCTGCAGTTGTTTCTGGGATCAAGAGGAGAAATTTAGGAGTTTGGTAGTAATGTAGTAAATTGAACAATTATTAGAATAATGATTTGTCTGCATAACTGCAATAATGATGATGTGTCTGCATAATTGCTAGAACAATGATGTAATGCATAATCACTGGGAAAATTCACTGGGAAAGTTCTCTGTCAGTAATATGTGGCAACCAAATGCGCTTTGCACATGGATACTTTGTATGTAGCAAAACCTTCCATTGTATGCCTGTGAGAAACGCTCC
>NW_015386487.1:1010919-1014042 GCF_001527695.2 Protobothrops mucrosquamatus
AATGTATCACAGTGTGTATTTCAATGTGTAGCCCTTTGTTCTTTAAGGAGGGGAGTATAAAAACTGAAGTCTAATCCCGCCCTCCTCGTTCAGAATTGCCTATCTCTAATATGCTCTGAACCTTGCGCAAATAAACTTCTCTGCTAAACCCCTCTGGAATTTGTAAGAGTTCTTTCGTTTTCCACAAGAGTAGCATCTTGTCTGCTTTTGTCTTTTAACACAATTTGTTGATCTGTAAAGGGGTCACCAGGCTCCTTCGGGAGTTTGGCTGCCAGAGCCTAGTTGGCCCTCATCTACAATGGCACCCCCCCCAATCAGAATTGGAAGGAAGGTTTAATTCCCAGGAATTCCATACAGCCATGGAGTCGGAGTCAGTTCCATCTTCATCCAAATTTTTATGGAATGGGTTCTGAGAGGAATTCTTTCCAGAGGTAAAGTTCAGAATGTTTTCCATCAAATTGCAACTTAATATTTTAAGCCAAAATATTGGGAAAGCTGGCATCTGAATGCAGATGTTCCCATGCCCCCAGTCTAACTGGTGACTCCACAAACCCTGACGCAAAGCCAAAGCAGCCACTTGAGGGCAGAAACCGCACTTGCCCCTTGGTTGCCCCTTCAAAGAGCCTCTCACTCTCTTTCTTGCCTTAATTTCACAACATACAGTAGTCCGAGGGAGATGTGAAAATTAGATCTAATAATGATTACAAATTTCAAGTAAAGTCTAGTTGGTTGACTAATCAATTTGGTTAAGTGAAAATCCATAGCAAATGAGTCAGCCGTAGTACAACATTTCTCCATCCAATTTAAATTAGAATCACCAACCATAATAATTTCACAATTACTCTCCAAGCAGGCACTGGGGACTTGACCCTAGAGAAGAGAAATTTCAAGGACCGTCGAAGAGGGCAGAGAGCGCCAGAAATGTCACGGAAGTGGGCCTGGGCTTTGGAAGCTCATGCAAGGGACAAGAAGTGAAGAAAAAGTTTGGCGGGAGGCTAAATGGCTGGAAAGGGGGCCTCTCAGCTGGATTGAGTTGTGCATGTGTGAACACAACTGCAGCACTCAGTTTCTGCTGAGAAGCCCAGCCCCAAAGTCTCCCTGTTGCATCTCACATCTTTGCTTTATACCTGCCTCTCTGACCTTAAAAGGACCAGGTGGCTCCAGCGGCTTCAGCTGCAACGATTAACACAGATGCTGTGCCTGCCATTTCCTCCGCTTGTCAGCATACAGTTCATTTGTTGGATTTCTTTATTGTTCCAGGCTTGTGTGCCGTCCTACCCATGATTGAGAGAGGGGCTCCGCAATGCATTTGGGGTATCTATGGTCCTCCACGTTACCCACCAATGTCATGAGTTTGGGGAAAGGCAAGGATGTATGATCTCAACATGCAGGGAATGGTTGCTTTCCCCATCAAGAAAGAGAGAGGTAGATGTGTGAAGTCTAAATGACATGATGGGTGATGGAACCCTGTGCCTTGTTTGACCTCTAGAATCCTAGAAGTGTGGAAGAATTTCACCTACGCTCACTTTGTACCTTAAGAATATACAGTAAGAACATCCTGCCTCCTGGATCAACTAAGGCCCAACATTCTGGATCCCAGAGTGGAAGCCCAATGCATGTGGGGAGCTCACACAACTGGCCTGGTATTTCAGGTCTGCTGTCTCTATCCAGGGGGGAGGGTGTGGCCCAAGATTAGCCTCCATTGGTAGCTTGGACCTCCATGAATTTGCTTAGACAGTGCAGACTGAACTAAATGGGTGGTTATCGTCACATCTGGTAGCAGCAAATTACATCATTTAATCATGTGTTTGCATAGAAAACCCCTCTTCTTCTCACTCCTGACTCTCCCTGCACCTAGTCCTAACCCTGTGAAGCTTCTTGTTTACCTTTTGCAAACCTGTGCTCGGCTGTCTAAATCGCCAGGCGTTCTTGCCACAGGCTCCCCTCCCTGCGTCCCTCTGGTTGTGGAGAGGTGCCTGCTCTCAATAGAAGGCAAGCAGGTGTAACCTCCGAAAAGAGCCTGTGCCTGCTGCCACCAGCCCCATATGCAAAACACGCTTCTCCATCACACTCTGCAACAAAATGTGCTGGACGGGGGTGAAGGTTTTGCTTCGCAGCCCCAAGAGAGCCCCAACCCAACCTGGCACATCAGGAATGCTGTTTAGAAAAGCACAGCCTCCAACTCCCCACTCCCCCCGCAATGACGTTGTCATGAAGCTTCATCAGATTAGTTGTACCGCACAGTGACTTTAATGTGCCCACTCTGTGGTCCCTGATTGGCTGGAATGATGCTTCTCTGAAGCAGCTGCAAGGAAGCCTGAAAGAAAAAAATCAGCAGAGCAACTGGGTGAGGAGAGCTGAGATTTTTCTGGACACTTGAAAATCAACTTTCTAAGTCAAGAGTATTATAGAAAAGCTGCCAGCAGCGTTTCCTGGCAGTTCCTGTTGCTGCCGGAGGGTGAAGCCAGATGGAGCCCTAGAGGTGCCCCTCCCACTGCAGATGCTGCAATGATGAGAGCAGGAAGTCAAATGGGATTCTGCCCAGAGAAAGAGGGCAGTCCCAGCAAGAAGCTACTCCCTCGAAGCACACAACCACCTCAGAACATCCACCCACCCATCCATCCATCCACCCATCTATCCATCTATCCATCCATCCATCCATCCACCCACCCACCCACACACACACACACACACACACACACATCATTCTATCTGGATGGGGTCTGGATGGGGAGAAACAGACTCAGACTCAACCCTTCCAAGACTGAGTGGCTGTGGTTGCCGGCTCCCAGGTATGGTCAGCTGACTCCATCGCTGACTATAGGGGGCGAAACTTTGGCTCCCTCAGAGAGGGTGCGCAGTCTGGGCGTCCTCCTGGATCCACGGCTGACACTGGAAGACCAGTTGGCGGCTGTGGCCAGGGAGGCGTTTTACCGGGTACGCCTGGTACGCCAGCTGCGGCCTTTTCTGGACCGGGATGCCTTGCGCACAGTTACTCATGCTCTTGTCACCTCCCGCTTGGACTACTGTAACGCTCTCTACATGGGGCTCCCCTTGAGGAGCACTCGGAGGCTCCAGCTAGTCCAAAATGCAGCCGCGCGGGCGGTGATGGGAGTGACTCGT